>NC_079316.1:54044563-54349863 GCF_029931775.1 Euleptes europaea
TGTGCGCGTAAAAATGCAAATAGAAGGAAAGAGGGGAATTAAAAATGAGGCCTTTTCGGTTACATCGTACTTTGTAGCAGACCTAACTGAAAACTTCACTAAAGATTTCTAATTGTTCCACGAAAGGATCGGGGCTCCTTTTAATAATCGAGGTTTTCATTTTTTTATTTTTTATTTTAACACCCATACGTTTCCTGTTGCCAGGGCTGAAACGCCACGTTTTTAAGAGCACAGCAGATGTTAACACAACATACAGCACTATATTAGTTCCCAGCAGTGTGGGGAAGGGTCGGCTCGGTTTTAGACAGCACCAGTTGAGGCTTAAGCCCATTTTAAAGCGTGACTTGAATGTGTGTTTGGATTTCCGGTGTAATTGGAATGAAGTATCCTCATAGGTTCTTCAAGAATGGAGCAGGCTGGAATGTTAACGTAAGGCAAGAAATGAATTAAATTGCACATAGGATGAGGCCGTTCGTAATCACTCCAAGATCTGGGGAGGGGTTTTTTTTTTTTTTTTTAGGGGAAAGCGCTGAAGGAGAAAGCCCCTTCCCCCGTTCCTCCGCTCAGACTAGCAGTTTCCCGTGGCTGCTTTTCATTTTAAAAAAGCCAATCCCATGTTACCGGGCGTCTGCCCTAGAAGACTGAATTCTCTTGTTGGTCACCGTTCATTTCTGCAAGATTCGGCTGCCTGTTGTCTCAGCAACAGAAGCCTGCCAAAAATGTCATACTGCACATACCCCAAAGACCCAGGATTCCTAGCAAGAAAAATCTCACTGATCGTTTTAGTGTAAGAAGAGGAGGGAAACTTTATTTTAATAGCTGCAAATTGGAAACATAACTGGACTGTTGGCTCGTTTAAGAATCCCTGAGAATTAAAAAGAAGAAGAAGAAGCAAAACCCAGCAACGCCAAAGCTCTTCAAGCTACGGCAAAAACAACATGACATGGTTGAAATGTAAAGGGATCGGGGCTGGCTTTCAGCTGGGTTGCCAACTTTTGAACCAGCCCTGACGACTGTGCCTTTAACAGCAGTGAGATCGGCAGCTATTAGAAGGTAATGCTTACCTGATTTCTGCATAGCACCTCTCCTGTTAAAGGCACAAGAGATGGCAACCCCACAAATTGGCAACCTTGCCCTACCATTAGGCCTTCTAATGTAACCCTCTTCACATGTTACAGTGAATGCAAGTATTGTAAGAAAGAATGAAACGGGAAACCAGTATGTGGGGTTTGTATCAAACGTTCAGTTGTACATGCGCTGAGTGCAACATGAGAATTACTCAACACAAGTAGAAAGAAAAATCAAGTGAAAACTGTACATTGGTCGTACCTGTGTTCACTGTAACTTGTGAACAGGGCTTTTTGTAAGGCTCTGTAGGATTTGAAACGGACTGCAAGAGAGAGAGAGAGAGAGAGAGAGACTCCTTCTCTTCCCTGTCCAAGCAGGTCTTTCTGTTGACTTATTAGCGGTCTTGTTTGTTTGTCTTTGCGCAGCCCGTGGGGATCCCAGGAGCAGACAGATGACCTCCTTTGTTTGCCTCCCAAATCAGCCGAGACCTTGTTTTGCCAACGGAACTTGATTCCCAAACAGCAACTGAGGAGATCAAAGAAAGGGACCAACAGTTTGTAGGAAGCCCCATCGATTAGGGGGGGGGGGAGGAAGGTTGGTGTTACTATTCTTACTGTCAAGATAGCATTTCTTAATTACCAAGCAAATCAAAGCCTCTTGTTTTAATTATTCCATGCTTACAGCTGGATGATAAACTCTCACCGGTACATCTTTTAATTTTTATGGAGGTTAATTAGCACACAGAACAAATGAGAGCACACTGAAGGGGTGAACTTAAATCCAGTGTTAACTTCTGGAGCTCAGAGGTAATAGGAAGAACTCTAAGAGCATGTGCAAATGCAACTCAAACCCTTCCGTACATCTTTGGAAAATCAGGCAAGCCTTGCAACCATTAGATTGCAAATGTTGGTGAAATATGATGTATTGGGCGAGAACACGATCTCTCAATTTTGATCTTGCCACCAGTTTTTATTTTTTGGTAAGGATCTTGGCTGAACCCCTTCCATGACAGATGCCAATAATCCCTTCCAATCATCTGCAGGTATTTTAAAGGGTTGTTTTCCTATCATGACTTCAAGAATGTCTCTATCTCCATCTCAAACACTTGTGAATCCTTGTGTGGTGTATCACATTAGAGACATGGTTTAAACTCTTGTCTGTTCTAATGGTGAATTTTCAACTGTATCTACTCTGCCTTCTGGCTAAATTCAAGGGTAGTATTTTCTGCTTGATGTACTTCTTCCATTACCTTCGGTGAATAGATATAGCTTCAAAAGGTGCACTAGTATTTGACTTCCTTTTCTGGGCTTGTGGCTCCTCCTGCTTAATGCAAACATAGGCAAGAACACACTAAAAAAATTAAACATGCGGGGAAAGTGGGTGGGGTTTTGAGAAAAAATGTGGAGGATATCTTTTTTTTCTGAAGTCATGCTGTAAAGGTTTGGGGCAAATTGAAACTTGTAGTCAATAATTCATTCAGGTGCTCACTCAGCTAAAATGTAGCTATCAAGCTTTAGTTGCTACAGCCACAGTGTCTTCCAGGGCTCCTATAAAAACCCCTACCTAATGCAATTTTGTTCCAGGATTTTTACTGCTCCGTGGAGATGAGCTGTGACATTTCTGTTTCCCCTTTCATAAATATTGCATCTACCAAATGCAATTACCAAAAGTGAAGCAGCACCAAGTGTTTACTAAATAAGATTATGTGATAATGTTAATGTGTTTTATGTCTGTGTTCTGACACCAAACAAACTCCCTATTAATAACAGCTCAATGAGATGCGGGGAGGGGTGTGTGTTGCAGGATGAAAGAGGAGGTTGGAGACTTTGTGGTGGCTGTTAAATGCCTCCAGTGGAAGAAGAAGCTGCCCGTTTAAAACACCTGCAGGCTTTGGATAGTCCAGGCTCAGAAGTAAGACATACAAGTGTAGTCTTCAACACTGGAAATATAGCAAAGAAGGGGAGGTGGGTAGGAAGAAGGACTGTAACCTCCCTTATATGGTGATAGCTCTCAATTTCAATACCTTTATTGGCATACCTGGTGATAGCTCTCAAAAGGCAGGGGCTATGGCTCTTGGAAACCTAGCCACCTACAATAAATAATATCATAGTAATAAATCTTGATAAACATCTCTGAGGGTGCCCCTCACATAATACAGTCTTAATGAAGAAGTTGGCGTAAACCTACTTGCTTTATGCAAATCTTTAACATTAGAACACATGATTTGCAACTGCGTGTAACTGCAGAGCCGTCTACCCGTATTTTTCAGTTCTGTCGCTCCCCCCACCCCCAAACAGAGACCAGCACTAGTAGGTATCACATCAACATGACAACAGATAAAAAGAGAGGTTCAGATTCTGTCTCTTCCTGTATAAAACAGCAGCATCCCAGAAAACAGTGTATTGGATCCCACTGATGGAAGGAGGGTGATTTTTGCCAATTCCTCCCACCCACAGCAGAGCCCCGTCACGGTGCTCTTTAAGGTCTGCTGACTTCTCTGCTAGAAGCAGCATTTTGGGGAGCAGTTTGGGCAGCAGTAGTTGGGGGAGCTAAGGCATTCCCTCCTGCTGACAGAAATCTCTCCCATCCATGAGGACCCCCTCTGGCTCCAACCCGGCAAGCATAATTTGGAAATACAGAACTGTGTCAAGAGAAGTTCACGGAGGACAAAGCATGGATTGATAGTGTTTATGATAAAACTGAACTTGGAGGAAATGAATGTGATATTTTTACCAGCAACTTGAGAAGACATTTTGGGACTTATTTCAGGCCTATTCAGTGTCTGTAGTGCACTGCAGAGAAGCAGGATTGCATTGGCATATTGTATGTATGTATCCAGCATGACGGGCTCACATGAAACTTCAGTGTTTATGGATTCCAGTATATATAATCTTAATCTACTACAATTTCCAGGGCTGGAGAGGGCGCACACCTTTCCATTTTAGGTACTATGTCAGCCTTGCCAGATTAGGAAATGCCACAAAATTCAAACAAACTTATTTGCAGCCAAACATACAGACCTCCCCAATTAGGATGAAATGAACAGAATCTTTGTAAAATCACTGGCTCAGAGCTACAGTAACACAGGGTCAGCGGGAAAAACAGATCGTGTCTTTTCAATCTGAATGGAGTTAGAAGTCTGACCAAAAAGGCAAGGGGCAAGGCAGAGGTTAGAGGAAGCCAGCAACTGGAGATACCAGAGGGCAAGATGACAGCCTACAAAGATTAAATCGTTTCAGGGGGTAGCTGTGTTGATCTGCACAGAACAGTCAGATTCAAGTCCAGTAGCATCTTAGAGACCAACAGGATTTTGAGCGTATACCCTGAAAATCTTGTTGGTCTCTAAGGGGCTGTTGGACTAGAATCTAACTGTTACACCAATCAAAGGTGGTAACAGGCCACATGGGCAAAGCTCAGTGGAAAAACTGTTACCAAGGTAAGAACTGTAACCTGCTCAGACTTATACCAGGTCAGAGTCAGCAGTGCCCAATGATCAAGCTTGAAGGCAGAAACCCCCTACATGTTTTACGAATAGGGATTATCTGTAAGGCCAGGGGTGTACAAAGGGAGCCTAATCAGGGAACAGCAAGAACATCAGCCTTGGCAACCCAAAGTCCAAGTCCTTCATTTGGAAGGCCCAAGAATAATGAAATATATGCAACCATTAATTGAACTCAAATTGAATAGTCAATACATTCACTAGAACTTACTCTCAGGTAATTGTGCACAGGATGGAAGTCCTAAACTAGAAATCTTTATATTCTGAATTTCCTAAAGCTAAAGTTTCAGAATATAAGGACTGCTAGTTTAAATGCAAGTGAATTAAACAAAACTGTACATGCTAGCTTTGTAAATGGTAGTATCTACTTCCAGGGTTGAAGAACCACCGTGAAAGAAAATGGACTGCATATAAAAGGTCAGAAAAAATATTCTGCAGCCAAGAATGTATGTCTATTGTGGTGTCATCTGAAGTGTTCTGAATTCTCATTAGCCATAGTTTGTGTTTGATCTTTGACCTCAAAGGTGGAAGGTCATCTGTTGATTCACTTTGGTTGCAGGGTCTCCTGTTCATCTATGTCCATTTTAACATTTTGCTATAATGGAAACAATTTTCCTCTCCAGCTAAATCACTTCACATTCAAAACACAGTCACTATCCGACACCTGATCTTTCTCTGCTATTAAGCCTCAGCTGTTCCTAAAAGCATTACTATACTCTTACAGTGGTATTAGAAAGGTACAATCACACGACACAATCTGATTCAGCAAGGATGAAAAAGCACACAGCTTGGGATATCTTTACACAGAAAATACACAAGGGCATTGCTTTATACTCTTGATTTGAAAACAAAACATCAGTGGGCAGATTTATGGTTGGCAGTGGGTTTGCAGTGTAGGTGGGGTCTGTAGTTATTCATTTAGAAAAAAATATGCCCAGTCTCCAAGGGCCTGCTTTGGGTGGCTTACAAAATAAGACATAATAAAAACAAGACACTAAAAGATATTAATTAAAATTCAGCATTAAAAAGACCATAATAGACCACTGGCAGCTTAAAATAACAGATTTCAGACTAAAATAGTATCAACCCCTTAATTAAAAGTCTGGGTGAGCAGAAACGTTTTGGCCTAGCACCTAAAAGCAAGCAATGTAGGTGCCAGGCAAACAGCAAGGGGAGGGGCATTCCATAAGTGAGGTGCCACTACTTAAAAAGCCCTGTCTCTTGTTTCCACATGCCTCCCCTCTGAAGGGGGGCACAGAGAATGGGATTTGTGAGGTAGACCTTAACTGGTAAGCTGGACAATATGGGAGGAGGCAGTCCTTCAAGCACCATAGCCCCAAGTCAGTTAAGGCTTTAAAGGTGACTGTCGAGAAATGGGGCTACTGCCCCACACTCCTGCTTCCCCTTGTTCAGCTCCACAGAAACTCTTAGAACTTCATAGAATCATAGAGTTGGAAGGGACCACCAGGGTCATCTAGTTCAATCCCCTGCACAATGCAGGAAATTCACAACTACCTCCCCCCCACACCCCCAGTGACCCATACTCCATGCCCACAAGATGGCCAAGATTCCCTCCCTCTCATGATCTGCCTAAGGTCATAGAATCAGCAGGAGAAAAGGTTTGCATGTCCTCATAGACCTGCTTCCTCCCCCTTCTGTACAGGCTTGACAAGCTGCCTCAACTCTTCTCAGGCGGTGGGTCTCCCTCCTGGACGAATGGCCCAGCGCCTAGAGGCCTAAACTTGTTTGCCCTGCAGGACCTGCCTCCTGAGTGTCAACAGCTGCTGCATTTGTTTCCAGCCCACCAATCAGCTGTATGACAGGTTGGCATACTACTCTCTCCCCAGGGAGATTCACCTGTCCCCTTCTGTTGCCATCTTCTGCTCGCTTTTGTTTCAGTGATCCCTACTTCCTGACCGATGTTTTAATTGCTGTTTTTATGTCTTCGTGCATATTTTAACTGTGTTTTTAATTTGTTTTAATGATGTGTGTTGGGGGTGATTTTAATGGTTTTAAATTTTTAAATTTTTATTTTATTCAATTTATTCAATAAAATGAAAGATGGGGAGAAGGGAAGGGAGGCCAATTTGTTGATAGAACCATCAGTCATAGGGCTGGTGGAACATCTTGCATAGGGTTGCCAACCTCCAGGTGGCAGCTGGAGATCTCCTGCTATTACAACTAATCTTCAGCCAATAGAGATCAGTTCACCTGGAGAAAATGGCCGCTTTGGCAATTGGACTCTATGGCACTGAAGTCCCCCCCTTTCCAAACCCTGCCCTTCTTAGGCTCCACCACAAAATCCTCCCACCGGTGCTGAAAAGGGACTTGGCAACACCAGTCTTACAGGCCCTGAGGAACTGTGCTAAATCCCACAGGGCTCAGGTGTTTCAACATGTATGTTTTAAATTGTCAGTTGCCTTAGTGACTCTTGTGAAGGCAGAAAGGCAGGATATAAATTTTGTAAATTAAACAAATAAGTAAAGGGCCATGAACCTGGTTGCAACCTTAAGCCATGTTTCAGGCTCAGCTGATCACCTGACTGGTAGTGATTAGCCCCTAGTCCCCCCCCCCAACTGGCTCTACATCAGGCAGGGCCATTATTGGGCTGTTACAGAGCCTGCTCTCCGGTCCAGCCCTGGTTGCGGGGGGGGGGGGGGACTATGAAATTTAGCATTAAAAATGGTGCTTAATGCTTTATATTTGTGATTAAAAAAACTTTCCCAGATATTATTTTGGTGTTAATGTAGAATTCTTACTCACTTTTGATCATTTCTACAAGTGCCTCTTTTCTTTTTTTTAAAAAAATTAGATTTGAAATTCAGCAGCAGCAGTGTCAAGGTTACATTTATAAATGGACACAGAGTTAATCAACCAGTTTTGCTTAAAATAGCACATTAAAATTATAATAGGAAAGTTATGGGCCGGACTCCGAGAACACACACAATTTGCTCATTGTTTATTCAGGCATCCAGGAGTTTGGAACTTTCCCAGAGAACAATGTGATCAGTCCGGAAAGATGTGTCTTCTCTAACTTCATGAGACCTTTGCACAAAGGAGCATGAAGTTCTAGGCCACGAGGTAATTCCCTGGGTGGTTGAGTGACAGACCGGTTGGCCAGTGTTATTATTGGAGACAATTGTTGAAGAAGCATGTTGACAACCTTTGTCACCATAGCACCCTCAGCCCCTCCACCCTTTCCGTTTCCCTTTGGGGGAAAGAGTGCCATTGCTTAGAGTTGACCCTGTTGAATGGGGCTGGGTAAACTATTTTCCACTGACACACATAGAGGCAGAACAAAGACTGTAGCCTCAGACAGACTTATCTGTGAGATCATTTAAAAGTTTTGGTTGGCCAATAAAATATGATACTGGAGTTGCTGCATTGCATCTGTCAAGTCTTTGAAAAGGGCTGTTTGTGAGTATGGACTGCCCTGCCAATGTCTGCTTCTGGGTACCAATGGCTCTGCCTGCTTTCTGAACACAACTGCTCAGGCTCCAGCTGTTCAAATTTACATCCTTTCTATGGCCTGCTCTAAACAATGTAGTAGGTAGTTTAGCAGAATTAACCCATAAGCAGATGAATGCAGAGGTAGAAAAGTAGTGTCATTTTTGTTGGAATATCTGTCATGGAGATATTCCTGTATTTAGCAGAGTGCTTCAAACTTAGCATTCAGCAGAAGCATACCAATGCGTGCATGTGTGAAAATAAAAAGGAGCATCAGTCATGTGCTCTAATCAAACTAAAGTACATTTATTGTTGAAATACACATTGGATAGGAAAGGACAAACAAGGGTCCCCTATCCTGATCTACCTTGCTAATTCTCTAGGTATAAAAGGGTATCTGCCTTCCACTCCATCTTGGGGTGGGAACGCCTGGACGTGCAGAGCGCCCGGCTCCTAGGTCTTGCTTGAATGATGGGCAAAGGGAAAAGAGAGAGAGAGGTGAAGTTTCCCTGACAATACATCCTCTAAACATCAAAGGGGCAGGAAATGAGGGCAAGGTGTAACTAGAGATGACCTCCCCCTGTCCTGTCTATCTATCTGACTCTGTGGTCAGTTCCCCCTCTCAATGTGCAGGCAAGTGACACCGTCCTAGAAGGGCAGATTTTTCCAACAATTTCCCCCCATGCTGTTCTTCATGTCTCCTTTCAAGTCATAACTTGTGGGAAATGATAACTGTAGGAATATTATCCAGATTATATCTTGGGTGATATAAATGTGGCTAAGATGCTTTATGGTGTATTTGATATAATGCCTTCAAAATGTGTGCACACCAGGGGCAGACTGGGGCATGACTCTCCTTGCCTAACAGTCAAAATGCTTGTAATCCATGCACAGAGAAGAGTCATGGCAAAGGCAGGCTTCAGTTGATCCTCCTCCCCCAGGTGGGACACTGATGCACCAGGTGTCTCCTTCATATCCTCAGGGTTCTTTGAGTGCATATTAGAGACCTTGAATGTAACCATGACCTGAGAGCAACGCTAAGTGGGAGAGGATGCTTAAACAGACCCAGGAATACTTCAGAGGAGTAGGCAGATGCTAGACCAAGATGAGCCGCTGTAACTCTGTGTATGACAGCACCGGAGAGAGTTGGTTTGCAGGCATTGACCTCTGAGGAACAGCAGAGGGAAGGGGTTAGGGGGAAACAAGGAAGTGTCATCAAGATGACATCTCCTCCAGCAGTGCCGTCAGGGTCAAAACTCAGAAAGCATGCAAACACCGTGCTCATGTGCAGGACAGAGCTCAAACAGCCCTGTCAGTGATGAAGAAGTAAAATTATGTGGGTTTTCCTCCCTAAAGAGAAAGTGAATATGTGTGTGCAAGGCAAATTATACTATTATCTGTTCCAGAATGGAATATGTTAAGAGATTAAAACAAAATTTTGCAAGATTAAAACAAAAATTTTGCAAGAATTCCACATCTACCATATTTTTAAATGATAGTGTTTTGCATTTTTAAAAACCATGTTTTAAAAAGATCACTTATTGGGATGAAATTAGCTTTTTCTTATCACCCTTTCCCCGCTGTCACCAAAGCTGAAATATCCCTATCTGTTTACAAACACACACACACTTTGCTAATAAATTCCTTGCATTATGGATCATGTGGAATACAAAATCAACTGGTGTGTTCATTTGAGAGATCTAATTAAACTGTAGCCAGGCTTTCATTAGTGGAAATAACAAACCATCCTCTTTGTAATTACAGGATAGATTTCTGGTTATTTTTGCTACATGCATGTTTTAAATATTTTACTGAGCATCTTGCTAGGTGTCTAATTACAGCTACACAGAATCAGATTGTTCTGCGCCACACTTAATTAATGCTGGGCCAGTATAAAAAGATCCTTAGAGTGCCTCCAGTTCCAGCAAAAAACCAAAAAGGCATTCAAAATCCACAACAAATGACATATAATCTAGCTCCAGCAGTTGCCATAGAATAATAGAGTCGGAAGGGACAACCAGGGTCATTTAGTCCAACCCCCAGCACAACGCAGGAAATTCACAACTACCTCCCCACCCATGCGTAGATGACATTATTCAGAAGTCCACTAGAGGGAGTAAGTTATCAGGTAAACACTCCAAGAAAGTTTTAGGCATAGTAACTCCTTCCAATATTGTTTTCTTCCACTCTATCTTTCCATCAGCTCTTGCTATAACAGGGGGAAATTCAAACCAAATAAATGACTGTCTTGTTGGCCAAAACAATTCTATTCTTTATATTTTCTTCTCTTTCCCCCATATCCATTTGATGTTTTGCCAACCCCAGCATACTCCCAGATGGCAGTGGGGCAGGGTGTTGATAGTGCATGACCAAAAAAGTAAGAATATTTGAGGGAGTATCTTTTTATCTGGGAGACCTCCACATTTGCTGCAGGATGCCTACCACACAGGCCACAAAGCCTGCAGTGGCCCCACACTGGCCTTTGTCAGCAGTGGGCATTGATCGGGGCCAGTGCCAGATAGCAAAAGTACCCTAAGAAGATTATAACGACAAAAACATTTCCAATCACTGGCAGGTATTTGGGAAAATCTCCAAATGCCCCACCATTTCAGAGCAGCAAGAAACAGTCTTTAGACTGGTTATTTACTCTGCCCTAAGCACTCTGACTCTGTTGGTTTGATCTATCATGATGGGTTAACTGTGTTCCTCTTTTCTACTGCTACAGACAGACTAAGAGTTCAGATGCATCTTAAAGACTAACAAAGTTTCTGGCAGGGTATGAGCTTTTATGAGTCACAGCTCACTTCTTCTTGGTTTGATATAAATCAGATGCTGCTGTGTTGATCCCAGAGGACAGAAAAAGTGAGGATGAACAAGACAGAGATTGTACATTAAGTGTACTATTGTTTAATAACTATAAGTATTTTCCAAACATGACATACACAGTACTTTTCTGCCTCTCATACAAAACTTCTCACACAATGTATGTTCTTAATGCAAGACAGATAATGGAACGGATCAAATGTATTTTCTAACAAATATGGATATATTCAAATTGCCAATGTTAAAAGCAAACCAATGCAAGCAGTACTAGTGAGGACAAAGCTGCAATCCTAAGAAGATTCCATTGAGGATCTGGTGCAGGTGATATCTTGCAATGGAATGAAATTCTGCTGGAAAGAAAGAAAGATTGCTCTTTGGTTACACAAAACCTTCCACCATAGCTTAGAAAGCTACTTTTTCTACTCTGTGAAGAACAAAGTAGGTTGCAGGTACAAATAATTTGTGGTCTTCAATATTTCAAATGCACATAATACAGTAAGGAAACATGGTGACAAACACCTACAAGTAGGGCTGTTGAAAAAAAATTCAGTAAAATTCAGATTCGGCAAAATTCAGCCTGTTTTAATTCAGGAAATGTCGAAGTCCGAACTCCCCCGATTTGGATCCGTGGAATTCGGCGCCAAGTAGGGCTGTCGATTCATTTCATCCTGAACTGAAAAACAGCCGAATTTCCCCCTATTCAGCGGTTTTTAGTTCGGGACGAAGTGAACTCAAAAAAAGACGGGAAATGGGGGAGCCGAATTCGCTAACTTCGGGGTGTTCAGCAAATAAATTTGGCAGATTTGGGGTTTGCCCCCACGTGCCTTCACGGGGCTTCCCTGAAGGCGCACGAGGGGCCCTTTAAACAGATTTGCGCCTTCCAGCTGGGAGGCGCAGATCTGTTTAAAGAGCCCCCCGCGCGCCTTCACGTGGGTTCCCTGAAGGCTCGCGAGGGGCCCTTTAAACAGATCTGTGCCTTCCAGCTGGAAGGTGCAGATCTGTTTAAAGAGCTCCCCGTGTGCCTTCATGGAAGCCCCATGAAGTCCCGCAGGGGGGCCGAATTTTTCCCCAAACTCTGGATCTCGCACCGAATTTCGCTGATCCTAAGCAGGGGAGTTCGGACTTCAGCACTGCCCGAATTTAAAAGGGCCAAATTTTGCCGAAGCCAAACATTACTGATTTTTTTTTCAACAGCCCTAGCGCGAAGTTCCGAGTTCAGAGGGAAATTCGGCCGAATAAAGCCATTAAAAACGTATTCGAGCCTTTCTGCGGCTTCGGGCGGGCATTTTTGGGGTAGAGGTCCCAAACTTTCAGGGTAGCTTGAGGGGACGCTTCTTGCAAGAACTCCCAGGTTTTGTAAAGATTGGGTCAGGGGGTCCCGAGATATGGGGCCCAGAAGGGGTCGGCTCCCCCCAAAAATCGCCCACAGGAATAAAGCCACTTAACGCACATTGGCTCTTTTCCGTGGCTCCGGGGGGGCATTTTGGGGGTTAGAGGTCCCAGACTTTTAGGGTAGCTTGAGGGGACACTTCTTGCAAGAACCCTCAAGTTTTGTAAACATTGGGTTGGGGGTCCCGAGATATGGGCTCCGAAAGGGGCCCCCTAATGTGCATTTTTATTCATTATAGCACACATTCGAGCCATTCCGTGGCTGCAGGGGGCGCATTTTGGGGGGTACACATCCCATTCATCCCAATAGGGAAAAGGGGGACCCCATATTTCGCCCCCCTGATCCCATCTTTACAAAACTTGGGGGTTCTTACAAGAAGACTCCTCTGAAGCTACGCTGAAAGTTTGGGGGCTGTACCCCCAAAAATGTGCCCCCTGCAGCCACGGAATGGCTCGAATGTGTGCTGTAAATGGAATAAAAATGCACATTAAGGGGGGACCCCTTTTGGGGCCCATATCTCGGGATCCCCTGACCCAATCTTTACAAAATTTGAGGGTTCTTGCAAGAAGCGTCCCCTCAAGCTACCCTGAAAGTTTGAGACCTCTAACCCAAAAAATGCACCCCCTGCAGCCACGGAAACGAGCAAATATGCACACACACACACCCATGGGGATTTCTCTCTCACACAAACAGATACTCTCTCTTTCTCTTTCCGGGCCGCGCAGCAGCTGGGCTCACGTGCTCAATCGCAACTGATTGGCCAGAAGAAGACCCTGCTTGGCCACCGACTGGCCGCGGGAGCATGCTGCTTACTAACTGACGGTTATGCTGCTGCGCCGAACCCTGAATTTGCCGAATTTATTCACTGAACTCGGCTCCTCGTTTCCCCGGCTTTTTTGAGTTCGGTTCCATCTGAACTAAAAACCGTCGAATCAGGGGAAATTTGGCTGTTTTTCGGTTCAGGACGAACCGAATTGACAGCCCTAACCTACACACATTCCCACTAAAAATAACAGCATAGACATCTAAGCAGAATTTCATTTGTCATTGCTGATGTCACGGCTCGTGTCGTTAAGGGGTCTACACTCTTAGAATGTATCACTTACTGAGAAGTGAAGTTATCTTATTCAGTGAGACCTCACAGACAGGAGTCAATGATAATTCCTACTACTGTAGGCTTTCTATTGAAGTATGCCAGAAAATTTATAAACAATGAACTTCCTTTAAATAACATTTATTTCACATAATATATATATATGCATGTGAATATTTACACACTCTCAAAACATGTCATAAAATACATTATGATATACAAAAGCAGTTTCAAACAATCTTTGTAAGCACTTTCTATGTTTCATAATATTTCTCTCTATGAGAGTTTAACTTGTATCTCTAGATTCAGTTAGAATACTACAGTTACAGAATCTTGTAAAAGCATGGTTAGTGTATAATCATTACAGAATCCCTATCAAAATATGATTAATATAATGGGAGGGAAGATATGATTAGTAAAAACATCTTAAAATCATTTCAGGTATCAGCAATATTTCAGGATAAAAGACCTGCTTTTACCTTGCCATGTCATTTGTAAATCATCTTAACTTCATGGGAACTGAATTTATGTTCAGAATATTTATATGTTTCAGTATGTGTTAGCTTTACCCAATGCTGTGTGCAGAGGATAGAATACCATAAGCTTTGTATTTAATCTATTCTATGTTTATGGACTTCTGATCATTGTTAAGATCAGGAATGCTACATACATGCTGAAAGATGTGTGTATCTTAACAGTCAGCAATGCAGAGCTTATGTGTTATATATAATTCATTATGTGTAAGCTTAAGGCTGTATTTATGTTCTATGGAAGACTCAGTTATTCTCTGGCTTTGCCAATCTCAGAGAATGTTTACTTGATTAAGAGTCTCCATAAATAAGCCTAATAGGTACTGTATATGTTTTATGTAAGCATATTATATGTGCCTTGTGCATTACCACAGAAAACAGAGATCTTCCTTTCTTTTCAGGAATATCTCTGGCCTCTTACCCTGAGAAAGTTCTGAAGCCCTTCTGTTATTTAGAAAAGACTTCTGAACAGGTCCAGGGAATTATCTATATACGATCTATATAGGATATACAATCCTCATGCTTGCCAGCATTTGGAAAGCCAGAACAGTATCAGACAGATCTTCTTTGAGATTCCATTAATCCTTGCTAGGATCAATTGAGGCTCAATATACCAAATATGGTGAAGATCCAATACACTTAGACTCCCATCTCTAAGGTAGCGTATTAGGAGTTCTAAGGTCTCCATCTTTGTCATGGAGCAGCCTGTCAGCATTTCACTTCAGACTCTAGCCTTTATGAGAACTAGAATTTCTGAACTGAATTCCCTTTCAAAGGGGATTTCTAGCTTTAGGCAAGAAGACTGTAAATCTGTATGCAAGAGATGATAAGAGAGGGAAGCCTGACAATCAGAGTTGTCTTCCTTCAATCTCCTTAGGTTTTACATCTCTCAAGATGGAGAGAGCAAGGCCAGACAGCTTCAGCTGTCCTCCAGTTACTCCCTCTTAGTCTCACGCTAGAGACAGAGAAAGCTGATAGCCAGACAATCAGCATTGTCCTTTACCAGCATTTCTTTCCAAGTTTTACATCTTTGGAGATGTGGAGAGAGTGAGGTCAGACAGCCTAAGCCATCTTCCATCAACTCCCTGCCTTCTGGCAGTTTGGTTCTGGCTTTTATTCTCTCAGACCAGTGGTCATCTGAGCTGAGAGGCTAGAAGCTTCTGCTCTGGGTGGCTACACTAATACCTGTATCCTTGCACCTGGCATAATCACTCATGGTGGTGTGGTGCCATTGTCACCTGGTCTGTGAAGAAAGAATTACCATGTTCTTGGCATTGAGTCACAATGTTCACCAGTGCAAGGTCACCATCTGTTATACTGTTTGAAGACTAGGTCTGAATCATTAGATGGTAGCATTATTCCCTCCTCACACGGCAGCTATCAGAGGGGCTAAACTTCCAGGCAGAAATGACCTTCTTGTTAATGTCAAGAAGAGGTGAAAGCACCTCGGATATATGATGCTGAAATTATTCCAGACACAACCATCAGGCGGGCAACATTGCATATCTTAACCTTGTAGTCTTGCAGTTTTATTTATCTCAGAATAGTTTTAGCCAGCAACTCACGACCTTTACTCCACTTAATTTTCCACATCATTTCTTGGTCAGAGAAGCCTCCATATGCTTTACTCACAAGATTCATAGGGAACCACATGTACAGGCTATCTATCGCTCAGGCCTGGGACACTGACAGTCGACTTTTGATACGGCAGAGTGGGCATGCAGTCCACTGAGGGTCATCAGATATTCAGTGCTTGCATTATCCTCTATTTGCAAAAATACTTCAGTTCCTTTTTTTCTGCCGTATGTGTCACCTGACCCTGCAAAATAGGGTTTTGATTTCGACCGAGAGGGGATCAGCTGGGGGGGGGATCATTTGTGGCGTTGGCTGAGCCTGGAGCGCTTAGTGCCAATCTCTGTATTTCAAATGACGCATCAAATGTAAATGGCAAACTGGCCTGCTCCACCTTTCCAATGGAGGCATTTTCTGCATCCTTCCAAAAGCAGCCTATTATTCACTGGAGTGCACAGTAAGTTGTGGAAGGAATGTACCTCTCATGCTGAGCAGTATCAACTAAACCTGCAGTTGCTTGAGGGGCTTGTTGGGAGAAGAGGAGGACCCATGGCACCTCTTGGCAAATTTAATGTGCAAACTAGGATAAACCAAGCCAGTGGTGCTGGCCAAGTTTAGAGCCAGGGTGAAGAAGACCAAATGATGGTAACCACTGTCTACCTGGCTGCAACCCACTCTTAAAAGATTAAGGTACAGTTTGATTGTGCATTAATAAAATATAGCTTAACCGACATATAAGCTGTGTTTTAATGGGGGAGGCAGTGCTGGTACAAAAGTTCCAGCTCTCTCAGTGAATCTATGTTGCTTGTTCCCCTGTGATTAATTGTCAAGAGAAACTTGGTGACATGCTCACATCCCTTCACTTCCTTTGTCAGGAGCTCCTTGAGTTCTTTTATCACCCCCTGAGGCCTGGCTGGCCATGGCACCAGGCAGTCTGAGCCTTACATACCCCTCAGAGGCCTGGAACATGTTTGTTTTGGTGTCATTCTCAGTCTAATTGGGATTCAAAGGGAAACAACCTGAGGAGGCAAAGCAGTGATAGACATATCCCTGAAGGCAGCATGCAGACAGAGCCTGTCCAGAGATGTACAGCTGCAAACTTTGCAAAGCCAAAATGGACAGGTAAGTCATATAGAGGCACAGGGAATCGTGGGCCCAGGGTGCTATTTGGATGGTCTCAAAATTTTCCAGTGACCGTGGGCTGAATGAGAAAGCAAAAAAGGAAGAGTGTATAAATGAGAAATAGCAACCTCCCCCCAAAAAAATGAGTAATGAGTTTATTGTTCCAAAACAAGGGCCATCCTTTGGTTCTGTGAGGCAGTGCTGTTCAAGGGCAACTACCTAAAATAAGAGGCATCTAGCAATTATATCTGCCACTGGCTTATTTTGAGAAAGTGACATTCCCTGAAATGGCAATCCCTCTCCCGCTTTTGTCTCTTTCAACCAGAGGACAAGCCACACACGTACACCCATCAGTTAGTGACTGCAGCATCAAGTGTTGGCTTGTACATGTGAATGAATCATCTTAGATAAAACAATACATCATCTCAGCTCAAACATGTTTTTGTGAATGGAGTCAATATATTCATTCTGTTGTGACTCATTAGGTCATGAGAAATGAAGCAGGGAGGGAATCACAGTATTCTGCAACATTCTATAGAAACACATCAATACACATGGGATATTTATATTCATTTATTTATATTCGTGTTTATTTATTTATATAAAGCTAGATATGAAATATTGGCCACCATTTTTCGATAGATGTCTTTGAAAATTAGGTAACCAATAGTTGGGAATGATTCATACAAATGTTGAGCTCCATTTGATATGATATACTTTCAGCTACACCTGAGTAGGTGGAGAGGCTATTTGGTTCTGCTTATTCTACAACTAACCAACCCGAGCCATGTCTACCTTGGGTAATAATGAAGAATTAGAAAGGTCTGGCAGGCCTGAGGTATATAGCAATGCTCTTTCAGTAGATATCAGCATCCTGTTATCATATAAAACAGGACAAAAAAGAGTAGTTTCAAAAAGAGAGTAGTGAGAATAATGTTGTTGCGGCTGCTGTTTTTAAAAAACCCTCTTTGGTGCCTGTGAATTATGGGACTACAGGCCAGTTTATGATCTCCCATTTTGGCATTGATGGGTAGGGTTGCCAACCTCCAGGTGGTGGCTGGAGATCTACTGCTATTACAACTGATCTCCAGCTGATAGAAATCAGTTCACCTGGAGAAAATGGCCACTTTGGCAATTGGACTCTATGGCATTGAAGTCCCTCCCCTCCCCAAACCCCACCATCCTCAAGCTCTGCCCCCCAAATCTCCAGGTATTTCCCAACCCGGAACTGGTGACCCTATTGAGGGGGCTGTGGCTGAGCTGCCCCAGGCGCTACTGGATTATATGGATTACATGGGGCCCATCTCAGTCTGTCTCTCAACTAGGGTTTGGATTAACTGCTTTGGTTACTCTGGTAATGAACTTCACCAGGAAACAAAGTGGATTGGAAGGAATTTCTTCCATATCTTAGGCTATTAATCATCCACTTGAAACCACTGGGAGAGCTCAAGCTGGTATTTTGAAGTGGGGAAATCATGCCCATAGCCTAAGAGGTGGACACATTACTGCTGTGAGCCAGCAAACCTGCCTCCTTGTCCACTGAATTTCTTCGGCCTGATGTACAACTCTGGTGGAAAGTGCCATCATTTTTGCAACCTATGGTAACCCCACAGGGTTTTCAAGGCAAGAGACAAAACAGAGGTAGTTTGCCATTGCTTGCCTTGGCATAGCAACTCTAGACTTCCTTAGTGGTCTCCCATCCAAGTACTAAGCAGGGCTGACCCTGCTAAACTTCTAAGATCTAATGAAATCAGGCTAGTCTGGGCCATAGAACTCTACTTAGCACCTTTCTCTGTCGTATTCTTTCCTGATCATTCTTTCTTGACTCTCAGAGACAGGTGGCCATTTTGATCAGAAAAGGCTGAATATCCTGAGGCCCCAAGAGAATCATAGCCCCACCCTTGGATGATCAAATCACAAACTTCTGTGCCCAAACTGCAGTGCTGCCTTTCTTCCTTGATGTATCAAATTCCTCCCTCTGCCCCTTCTGTAACACTGTTTGTCTTTCTTTGAATGCCTGGTACAAGCATCAGTACATGCTATGTAAATTTACCTACTTCTTTGAGGTGCCAGATGTTTCCAAATGCCTGCATAGTGCTTTTTGCATATCGGGAGTGCCAAATGTCTGCCTCTACCTGTTGGACGAGCAATGATTTGAACTGCCTATAAAATGGGCACCTGTTCTCCTATCTGTCTGAAATTGGTTGAGGGTTAGATTCCCTCAAAATGTCAACCTCATTGGATGGAAAACAAAGATGGTACAACTTGCAAAGGGGGTTGGCCTTAACTTTCATATAAAACTAAGATTATATCATCTACCCAAAGTTTGGCAGAAAAGATTCCCTGAGTGAGAGGTATAAATCCCCCAAACATCATCCCAAATGGCTGAAAATCACAGAAGTCACAGTCTGTTTGAAATGAACGTACATGAAAATGAATGAAGTGGATTGAAAATGGATGAAAATTTTGACAACGAAAAAGAAATATTTCTATTTTTTAAAAAAATTGCACAACCCTAATGAACAGGATAAACACTAGGAAGAAAACTCATAAAACATGCTGGCATTGAAACACCAAGAACAAGCATTAAAGAATCAAAACCTTAAGGCAGGGATGGGGAACCTCAGGCCCGGGGGCCGTATGCGGCCCCTGAGGACATTTTTTGTGGCCCTCAGGAGCTCCGGGGCCCTGCTGCGGAGGCGTGGAATGGAGGGCCCTCCTGAGGGTGTTCCTGGGGCCACGGCTTGCAGGAGGGCTGTGGCGCCCTTTGGACCTCCTCTCCCTGACTGATGGCTGTTGGTTGGTGAGAGGAGGGGGAGGAACGCTTCCCCCAAGGTTGCCCCCTATAGCCGCAACATGCAGGAACGCCGGGGCACACTGTAAGCCCTTCTTGCTGCCTGTCGGCTGTTGAGCAGCGAGAGGGGGGGGAGAGGCCCATGGCTCCTGGCGGCACAGCATGCACGCAGGAGCCGATTGGGTTTCAGGGGGCCTTTTGTGGACTCTGGGGCGGGGAGGGCATGGAGCCTGGGGCCAGGTTGCATGGGGCCGGGAGAAGGCTTTTCTCTCTCCCTCTCTTTCTGTCTCTTTCTTTGTCTGTCTCCCTCCATCCTTTTCTTTCTCCCCCTCTTTCCATTTCTTTCTCCCTCTCTCCCTTTTCCTCTTTCTCTGTTTTCCTTCCTTCCTCCCTTGCCAATCGACCGCAGGCTGCGCCTCCCTGGCGCCTCGTTTCCTTGGGCCCACCGCTGGCTGCCCTCCCGCCTGGGAGGGGGGGAGGACCGAGGGAGCCCTCCAGGCCTTCGCTGCGTTGCCTCCCCTGGGGTTGCCAACCTCCAGGTGGTGGCCGGAGACCTGGCAACCCTAGCCTCTCCCTCGCCCACCGGGAGATCTACACCTGGTATGGCCCCCAAATGAAGTTATAAATGTGCAAATGGCTAGGGCTGTTGATTCGGTTCAGCCCGAACTGAAAATCAGCCGAATTTCCCCTGATTCGGTGGTTTTTAGTTCGGGAGGAACCGAACTCAAAACTGGCGGGCAACCGGGGGGGCCGAATTCAGCGAGTTCGGGAGTTCGCGAATAAATTCAGCAAATTCGGGGCCGTCAGTAAGCAGCATAACCGTCAGTAAGCAGCATTCTCCTCCCCGGCCAATCGGTGGCCAAGCTGGGTCTTCTTCTGGCCAATCAGTCAGGATTGAGTACTGGAGGAATCAGCTGATGTGCGGCCCGGCCAGGGAGAGAGAGAGAGAGAGAGAAATCCTCGTGTGTGAGGGGAGTGCTTGTGCACACTCGCTCCTTTCTGTGGCTGCAGGGGGCGTATTTTTTGGGGTACAGACACAAAACTTTCACTGGAGCTTCAGATGAAGCTTCTTAAGATACCCCCCAAGTTTTGTAAGCATTGGGTCAGGGGGTCCCGAGATATGGGCTCCCCCCTTTTTCTTTCCATGGCTGCAGGGGGCGCATTTTTGGGGGTACAGACCCCAAACTTTCAGTGGAGCTTCAGATGAAGCTTCTTAAGATACCCCCCAAGTTTTGTAAACATTGGGTCAGGGGGTCTCGAGATATGGGCTCTCCCCTTTTTCCCTCCCCCCTTTTCCATTTATGTGGCTGCAGGGGGCGCTTTTTTGGGGATATAGCCCCCAAACGTTTAGCATAGCTTCAGACAATTATTCTTAAGATACTACCCAAGTTTTGTAAAGATGGGTTCAGTGGGGGCAGAAATATAGCCTCCCCCCCTTTTCTCTTTCCATGGCTGCAGGGGGCGCATTTTTGGGGGTGCAGATCCCAAACTTTGAGCGGAGTTTCAGACCAGTGTTCTTAAGATACCCCCCCAAGTTTTGTGAACATTGGGTCAGGGGGTCCCGAGATGTGGGCTTTCCCCTTTCCTCTTTCCCCTTTTCCCTATTGGGATGAATGGATCAGCTGATCCTGTGCATCTTCTCCAGAGCAAAACGTTCCGTGCCTAATTGGAATCATCTTGGATTACAAGTCCTCTTCAGCCCCTCTTGATGGAACAGAAGACAGCCACTGTAAGACCCCTTTGGGGGCTTTAATCTATAATTTTTCTCCTGTGTATGTGTGTGTGTGTGGGTGGGGGGAAGCAGAGTCTGTGTGTGTGTGGGGAGGGAGCAGTTTCTGTGGGTGGGTGGGAAGCCAAAGGGGGCTTTCGTCAGTTCTGCCTGGGGTGTGTGTTCCCCCTCGAGTCTCTTGCTCCCTGGTTTGAGGGGGTATGTTTCAGTTGTGTGTTGCAAAGGTGTTGTTTAACAAGGTTGTGTTGTTTTGCTGTTGTTTTGCAGTTGTTTTGCAGTTGCTTTGCAGTTGCTTTGCAAATTTCTCAGCTGTTGTCGGGGCTGGGAGTTTTGTGCGTGGGCGGCAAGCTCTGCTGAGAGATGCACATTAAGGGTGGGGGGGACCCCTTTCAGGGCCCATATCTCAGCCCCCCCTGACCCAATCTTTACAAAACTTGGGGAGTCTTTCAATAAATGTCCTTTGAAGCTCTGCCGAAAGTTTGGGACCTCTAACCCCAAAAATGCCCCCCCCAGAGCCGCGGAAAGGCGCTATTGTGTTTTTAATGGCTTTATTCGGCCGAATTTTTTTCCGAACTTTGAATTCCCGCCGAATTGAACGGATCCGAAGTGGGGGAGTTTGGACTTCGGCATATCCCGAATCTAAACGGGCTGAATTCGGCCGAATCCGAACTATACCTAATTTTTTTTAATTCAACAGCCCTACAAATGGCCCTTGGCAGGAAAAAGGTTCCCCACCCCTGCCTTAAGGGTTGTAACAGAGGCATGCTGGCACAGCTGTAGCTGCTCTTGAAACCTCCTTTTCCTCTGACCCAGCTTCGAGGGCCTCTCTCTACTTCTACAGAGGACTCAGAGGACTCGAGCAGGGCAAAGCCTAAATGTGCAAACAGAGTAGAATACCATAGTCATGATGGAATGTCACTCGGCTCAAGCTTAGTTCCCCCCCCCCACAATGCCATGAATTATTTATGTACAAGACAAAGGAGACAATAAAACAAAGGCTATGATTAACATGCCTTATTTTACAAGCAAAGAAGATCTATTGCCCCCTCAGCACCCGGTTGCTGCTGATGCAGGCAGCTGTGCTCCCACTGCACAGAGAGCCAGCGATACGGTTACAAGCTTTTGATAGATTCTCAAGCAGAGAAGCTAAAGACTGGGAGACAGATAAGGAGGGACTCCCTGTCATCATGTTAACAGCTTTCAGGTGAACCGTGGAGTTCTCATTCTCCTCGGTGAAGCAAGACTGTGATGGGACCAACACTTTAAGGGAGAGATGATATGAAGAGGTGTTTTTAAAAAATGCATATATGCTTATGCTTAAGCAAAGTCTGTTTTGTTCTAGTTTTTATAACCAAGCCTATCAACCTAATTGCCGGATGCATAAAGCTTTACACGTTCATCTCTGTGTGCATGTACATCAGAGGAGGGGAGGGAGTATATATGAACAGCTCTTGCAGTATTCTGCCTGTGTGTGATCATGCCGCAAACGATCCTTTGTGGTCACTCTTAAACCTTTAAGCCCGATGCTCTTGCTGCAAAGCATTCTGGGGCCCTGTGCTTCAGTATACACCAAATCATTGCCCTGTGAAATTAGTTAGGATGAAAGACACCTAACTTGCCCAATCCTTATGAGCATCATAGTAGAGACAGTGGTCTGACCTCTGATCTCCTCGTTCCCATGTGCTATCAACTACACTCTACTGGCTCGCTCTTGAGCTGGAACTTGTTGAATCTGTGGTGGCTTTTTTCTCTCTTCTCCCTGTTTTTTTTGTTTTTTGTTGTTGTTCATTTGTCCATTTGTTTTACTCCTTCCTCTTTTATTTGGAAGAAATGGTTGTCAGTGAGAAAGAGGCATGAAGGAGAGAGGACAGAGAATGGTTTGGGATTTCAGTTACATCTGTTTACATATGGGTATCCAAAAGGTTGAGTGAAATAATATTCAATTAATTAAATATATTTATTACAAAGCGTTCATGCATATATTATAAACAAGCTCTTATGGCAGCAGATATAGGGTTGATAATCTGAAACCACGTGCCAAACGAATTTTGGCCCGCAGGCCTTCTTTGGTGGTCTTCTAAAACATATTGTGTATACATAAACATAAATTAACAAACAGAACATCTTTTTATATTCACATGTTTAATAAAACATTACAGGGGGAGGGAGCTTAGGTACTGGAGATTCTGGCTCATCCCCAAAGGTCAGCCAAGGGTTTCCTGGTAGAAGACCTAGGAGAGGTCGCTGTCTGCTACAGTTTCCATTCAGTAAAATCAAATTAAGGATGATTTGCCTCCTAGAATTGTCACATATTAAAAATGTTTGTTCAATATGATTTCTTTAAATGTCTGCCAGCAGTCCTTGAACATTTGGCATTGGCCTACCTGGCTGTACAAGGAAAATTGAGTTTTAGGTTGCTGCTTTACTTAGATACCAGAGGGAAAAAATAGTCTTTGATTCAGAAAGGAAAGTTCTTCACTGGACTAAGGGCCAGAGGAACCACAGTGCCAGAATAACTTGGAAAGCACAGAACATCTGGCTAACTTTGAGAAAAAGAACTTCTTTGAATGACACAAAATGAAAGGAATTAAGTACCAACTCCATTCATCTTAGAAAATGCCTCTGTGTGAGTGGGAGAGAGACAGCCATATATACCAAGTGGAACCAAGTTTTATCCCAAGCCCTCTTCATTCCAGAGAGGCACCCCAGTGTCACCAAAAGTGCCTGATAGACTGCATTTCTATAGTCAAAGGGAAGCAACAAGTGTAAATCAATCTCCATAGAGACCCTCAGAAAGCCACAGTTTCCTAGGCCACTGAACTCTTCTCATCCCGCATGTCATGTACCCTAGAAGCAGCTGTGCCATGTTGTTAGGACAGCAGTTAAGGTTCCAGATTAAAGAAAGTCTCTCTCACCCACTCCAACAATCACTTTTAGATTTTAAAAATAAATAAATTCACAATATGAACAAAAGCTAATAGTCTCCTTTGCGAACACCAATGCATGGTCTTTTATAAATATTCCTTTGATAAATGTTCCCCTGTTTTGAGAAACTTACTTTAATCAGCAGCAACTGCTATTAATTTTAACTTTATTGTGTTTCATCTCTTTGGAGAGTAGTTATTTTTTTGGATGGGGCATATATATATTTTAATGCGAACATTTGTTCTCATTTGAGCTTCATAAACTTTAAAGTGAAAATAAAACCCGCACTTTAAAGTCATAAAATTTTAGCAGTTAAAGGACGTACTCTGAAATCCGCACACAAGCATGCAGTTCTCATTTTAGGCATCACAGCTTTCTCTTTAAGGGCCTGTTTAGATTATTATTATTTTCAAAATAGTCTTGTGAAATGTTTTAAATTAAAACCAGGCCTTTCTATTTAACCCCTTTGTATGCCACTTCTTCTCCAAGGAATTCAGGGCAATCCCAATTTTTTCATCTTCATAATAGCCCTTTGAGGTAGGTTTAGGCTGAGTGCATGCAACCTATCTTAGTTCAACACTCAAGCCACTGCACCACATTGGCTCTTGAAAGTCAGATGCACACTACAGGAATGTTGCTATTGGCTACTTGATGGGCTTTCCAGTGAATACTATGGCTTGGATCCCACTGAAAATCTGAGTTGATGGAAGGATCCCCAGTAGAGCATGACCTCTGATTTCACCTCCTGCTGCAGCCAAAAATGCCCCCCAGTGTTGCTCCTGGGGGACAAGTGATCCCCAGGATGAAAGGGGAATTGGAGGACTCTCACATTAGTTGGGGACTGGTAAAAATTGTCCTCCCTCCTTGCATGCGCAGAAGTGGTTGATGGAATCCATTTTAGATCTAGTGCTTGTTTCTATTTAAAAAATTATCGGGACTCGGTTCTATATGGAACATTTCCCCTCCCAATTTGGAATTCTGGCCCCCCAATCCTTGATGTGTAGAGAAATTCTGTAACCACTCAGTAGTAACAGAAACACACTCTGCATCTGCTAATGAGCAGTTTTCTATCTCCTTCTTTTATATATTCCAGAGCTAAATCCTAGCACTGCAGACAGGCTCTGAAGCTCAGTGGTGGCAAACAAACAAACAAACAAACCAAAAACCCTCAATCAACACTAAAACACAAGTAATCAAACAAATAATACTTTATCAGTCTGGTGCTATAGGAAGCAAAAAGATCCTGGGTGGGTTCTTTTCCAGGTTAAGGTGCATATTGTGAGAGTGTATGAACTTTCAATCTTTCACTGGACTGAAAATCAACACTACTACATTCATGTTAAATAAAGAACCAAGGATTTTACTTGAAATTACTGTTCAGAGCCTGTCATTATATTTTTCAGAATGACCTCTTGGTTTACATTAATTGTTGCTAACAACAATAACTAGGCTACTTATGATTTGTCATTCCTGACTTGACTGGAATACCATATACTTACCATGAGCAGTTCCATTAAGGTCAATAGTAAATAAAACAGTCTGGGGTTGTAATTACACAAAACATCCCCAGTGACTCTATGTTAATTACCTGATCAATCTCCCACTCAGCTGTGTGAGAGAATGCCAAGATGAGGAACTAGGTCTTTTTCTTGAAATCAGCACAGAGTAAGATCCCAAGAGAATTAGAATTTAAGATCATGACAGATCTGTAAAAAAAATTAAAACAATGTAAAGTCCAATTGGCTATAGTTTGCATGATGAAAATAATGTATGTTAAAATCTTAAAACTAGGTGGTTCTGTTTCTACATTACACAGAAATGGGACAATATCATTCAGTGTGACAATAGTTGGCCCAATAAAATGTTGATACCCCAACTGTGAGTTTTATTCTCTTTGCATGCAAAGCTTAAGGATGTTAACAGAGGCAACTCAGAGCCCTATTCAATCTGAGTCATGTCAGTGTTGGAACAGGCAACACCTAGTGTACAAAGAAGAGAAGAAGACCCTGCAGGGGGCAGCAAGAGGGCAATTAGATAGGATTGTAAGGTCAGTTCCTTCTCTCCTGTTAAGTGTCTTTTCTTGTCTGTCTCCAGATTGCTACTCTTTGGGCAATATCCTTCTTCTTCCTGGAAGTTCCATACTTAGGTCATTAACACATGGCCAGTTTCTATGGTTTTTGTTCCTGTTTTATTGCACGACTTTTTATTTTGATAACAAAAAATCACATGCATGGACAATGTGGGAGCCTCCGCCACACTGCGTTCCCGTCCCTGGTGGAGGTGAGGGGAAGCTGATGGTGGGTGGAGGCGGCGGGGACTTGCATCGCTCTGCCATCACCCCGGCGAGGCGAGGGGAGGCCAGGTGGAGGCAGCTGCGATTTATGTCGCTCTGCTGTCACCCCAGCGAAGCGGGGAGTCGACCCAGAAGCTTAAGTGCCCCTTCAAGCTGGTAAAATAGTGCAGGGGGGCTGAAACCTGTTCTCCATGCACACCATGGTCCTGATCCTAATTGGGCACTATATGCTCAGGTACTGAGGACAGCCCACAACTCATGTGTGATTGTGTTACACGGCATGACCAATGTACTCTAATATGTGAAGAGCTTTTCATGGTCTTCAGGATTTTTGTGCAAAATAAAAAATAAATCCTAGTTTTGAGATCTTTCAGGGATATTTACCTCAGTTAGGTAAATGTTAGTGTTCATTTTCTGAAAAGTTTATTAATTATTGCTGCCTGCCTTCTGCTAGAATCTTGATAGACCAGGATATATTTAGCCAATTTTGGGTCAACTGAATAGGTTGCCAGTTCGCTCCCAAGCCTAGGCCAGGGCGCTAGTGCTGCTTATCTTTAAAGGCCTTCACTGTCTGATACTTGCATACCTTAGAATTTCCTGTATGATCCTACATTCAACAGCCAAGCTTTTCTCTGACTGCTGTCAGTATACAAAATGTCCAGGCTTTTACTGTGATTGCCTTTCAACTGTGGAATGACTTTCTCAGTCTCCCAAGGGTGTAAACTATACCAACTCCTCTCCCCACATTTTTTCTTCCTGTGATTCTGGTTATAAATGTTTGTTCCATGTTTCCATTTCAGATTATGCATCTGAAGAAATTACTCATAAAATCTTATGATGGAATAAACATGGTTCGTTTTAAAGGTGTTACTTGATTTCTCTTTTATTTTGCTGTTTACGGATCACACTGTCTTACTAGTCTGTTCTTATTGTTGTTTTAATGTTTTGATGGATATAGTTTATAGCAAAGGAAAACAGAAAGGGTTTTAACTCTTTCTGATTAAAAGCAATAAACAGAAATATTTCCATTTAAAAACAATACTAAGCATTTTCTGCTGCATACGAAAAAATCACTCCAACTTGGTTCAAATGACACAAGCTGAATAAGAAGAAAGACAATTTTGTTTTTTGTTTTGTTTTTCTGAAATCATGAAAAGAAATTACTAGGGCAGGGAAAACACTGGTAAGTAATAGAGTCTGAATAAATCTAATGTAGTTTGAGATAGTGCTTGGTTTGCAGTGTTGAAGTCTATGACCAAGAGCAATACTTCAGACACAGCCTTGCTATCATAATATGTTTCAGGAGTAGCTTCCTCAGTCTTTTCCTCTCTCCCACATGTTGTTTTGATAGTTTAGTTAAGTAAATCAACTCACCATGATCTATCCTTAACAGACAGATAAGTCAACAAACACTTTACCTGTCTGTCAGGATCCATGGCTAGAGAGCCCAAGTACCTGCACAGTATTTCAGATACATTTTATTGCATTGACAACCTGTATGCATTTGAGAAAGGCAAAGAGTACTGCCAGTCTACCTACTGACACAATCAACTCCCCCAGTTCCTCCCACCTGAGTGCATGAAATTGCAGGTAGCTGCACTGGTCCAAAGCAAAATTGAAAACCAAAAAACCATGTAATACCTTTTTTGAGGACCAAGCGAAATAACCCCAAACAGAGTGCAAGATATCTGGCTCACCATAACTGTTAACCAGGCTGGATGTTTAAAAGCAAAAGGTGGGGGAGAGAAGAAGAGAGGGTGAGAGTATCTCAGCCAGGCCATCATCTTAAGGATTTGTCTTGTAAGCTTCCTGTGTGAAAAGCTGAGCAGATCTGAAATGATGCTGGAGTCATCAAGGTCTTACTGTTAGGTGATGCCAGCCTCGATATACAGCCTGAGCATCTGTGAGGTGGTCAGATTATTTGTGCCCTCAGAGCAATGACTACACAACACAGAAGTCGGGAGTCACCCATACTGCTTGGAATTCCTAATGAAGAAATTCTTTAGATATATAGAACTGATCTACTGCCTGTGTTTGTAGAATTAGGACCCTGCTTGCTAGTACGTTTGCCAGAGCCACCTCTGACACTTAGTAGCCTGTGTAACTAGCATACTATAAAGGGGCAGAAAGTGAATGACAGAGATGTCAGTGGCACAGTTAAGCAATTGATATGGGACTTAGGGTTGCCAGCCTCCACGTGGAGCCCACAGATTACAACTGATCTCCACGTGGAGCCCGCAGATTACAACTGATCTTCACACTACAGAGAGCAGTTCCCCTGGAGAAAATGGTTGCTTTGGAGGGTTGCTGTATAACCCCCTGAGTACCCTCCCCAGCCCCAAATCTCCAGGAATTCCTCAGCCTGGAGCTAGCAACTCTTCCAAGGGTAAGGGAAGCTGAAAAGAAGCCCTGATTTGAAAGAGAAGAGGGCTCAAGGAAACACCATGTGATTAGAGACAAGGTGTTGGCAGAAGTCTTCTCTGATTTACTAGCCATTGCCCTTCCTGAAAGGGAAATGTGGACATGTATCCCCTTGTGGACATGTTGTAAAGTCCTCTTTTTGCCCCTATCATCTTCTAACAAACATATTCCAGATATCAGGGGTCAAGTTTTGAATGCAACAAGAGGGCATGACTAAATCCAAATTTCAAATTTCAAATACCTTTATTGGCATAGTACAATCTGCAGTATATAAAAGGATAAAAGTTAGAGTAAAATTAAATTAAAATAAATCATTCCTTAATGTTGTGATTCTACTGACTAGATTCCCATCGGTTGACTACTATCGTCAAAAATGTTGCCAAGTTTTTGGTTATCTCAGGATCCTTATCAGCTAATAGTTTGTATTTTCGTATTATTTGGTGAGAAGTTCAAAACTATGGGTTTTATTAGGTTTCCTCTTGGGGAATCATAAAGATGGCAGTCCAAAAGAATATGAGGCAGGGAGTCAGGACATCCTGCACCACATCCGCAGACCCTTTCAGCGTAAGGCATTTTCATTGGCGGCGTTGAAGGAAATTTGAGCTGGAACTCATGATCGACTAGTCTTTGTTTTATTAGACTTAGGATATAACTCTCGCTGGACAGAAGCATAGAGTCCAGGCTGATGCCTATCTGGGCAATTTTATTTTTTATCTTGATTGTCAATTCAGAGCGTTCAGTCCAGTAGGGGTCTTCAAGTAGGTATGACTAAATCCTGAAATGGTGCCCCCCTTTCCAGCCCTCAGGACTTTTCCCAGTATTCCTTTGCGATGGGGCAATGGTCCGACATCCATTTGGCAAAGCACTGCTGGCCTGCATCCCCACCTTACAATCTCAAAGGGAAACATTTGCAAACATTTTGCTACTATTTTTTCCTGCATGAGCTTTCAGGACACCAATATCAGAACCATCCCCCAGAACTCGTGGCAAACTTCACCACACTCCAGCCCAAGGCTCCACACATTTCTTTTCCTTTTCTAAATGTTGATAAGACTGCCACCCTGAGCTCCAATGGCCAACCCAGGAGGGATTAGGAGCTGTAGACAGCAGGGCAAATACTTATCCCTTTAATTCCCTCTTTGCTTTGTTTATCCAGCTCACCTCCTTCAAACCCCATTAAGGAACCCTACTACCCAGCTAACAGGAAAACAACTTAACCCCTTCCCTACTATCCTTGCCACATAAAGTACACATCTGTAATTTGTTTGGGATGAGCTTCACAAGCAACAGGGCATACAGCACTAATAGAAACTAGACACAGATTAGTTGGGGGGGCTGGTTTGGTTAGCTAATACCTTGGAATGTACTAAGTGCTGCTTGCCCAGGCATTTACTTCTGTGCAGCGTGGAAATCACTTTTAATTCCATTGCAAAGCCTTTAAGGTTCTTGCTGGATTGCAGCCCCTTCCACATGCTTCATGAGCTGTATGATCTGAATAATTGGCAGGTAATGGCATTTGGAGGCTTCTACCCGAGGGAAATTTTAAAGTTGGCATCCATGATAGCTGGTAAAACCTGGATCTGTTCCATTTCCCCCCCCCCCATTTCCTATCTGTTTAGTACTGACTTGCTATGACTTGTCCTACGTTATGTGTTTGCTCTGTTATTCTGGTCAATAAATCGAGCCTATGAAGGATATAAAGACAGCCTGTCCTGGATGATGTTGCACTAAAAGAGAAATGGGGGTGGTGGTACAGGTGGAAGTACAGATCTACTCTGTGACCTGCCAATCTTGGTTAGTATACCAGTGGCATCTTTTCCTCCGCAGACCAGGTTTGGCCACAATTATCTATGCACTGATGACATGCAGCCTGAAACTCTGCAATGCACGTTATATAGGGCTGCCCTTGAAAATTGTTCAGAAGCTTCATTTGGTGCAAAATATGAGTTGTAGATACCATATTCTGCCAGTGTCGAAGGAGCTTCACTGGCTGCCTCTGGGCCCAAAGTCCAAAATGGTCTGCAATTATGATGCTTTAAAAGTTTCTTCTTCTTCTCACCTGATAGTTAAGGGCTTCAGGACAAGCTTTTCTCTTTGTGTTCCTATTAGGGATGTTTCTTATATCCTGGCCTCTCCCTAAAGCCACTCAAGTAGGGTTGCCAACCTCCAGGTACTAGCTGGAGATTTTCTGCTATTACAACTGATCTCCAGCAGATAGAGATCAGTTCACCTGGAGAAAATGGCCGCTTTGGCAATTGAAGTCTATGGCACTGAAGTCCCTCTTCTCCCCAAACCCTGCCCTCCTCAGGCTCCACCCCAAAAACCTCCCACCAGTGGTGAAGAGGGACATGGTAACCCTACCACTTAACAAATTAAGCATGCCCACCTTCTGAAGTAAAGAAGGCAGCCTCAAGGAAGAGGTCCTTTTTCCATGGTGGTGCCCATGGAGAGATTTGCCTGGCTTCTAGTGTGGTTAGTTTTAGCTGCCAAGAGACATTTCATTTCACCAGAGATTTGGGGTGTTGGGGAAGGGGTCTTGCTGCTGTTGTACTGCTGCTTCATCCCCAATTGTTTACATGGTCGTTGCTTCTATTTTGAAGCAAAAATTTTCAAGAATCAAGCACACCAACTCTGGTGCTTTGATCTTGTCCCTCAGCTTGCAATGGGGGTTTTTACCATTTTTCCCTGTCAGAAATGCTGGGTCTTTAACAACTGCATGACAAGAAAAAACATTCAACAGAAGTGAATTTTCCAAGTATGGCAATGTAGTTATTGGAAGAGTTTATCTGTTAGGTTTTGGGCAGTCATTTGAAAGGCCAGAATCTTTACTCTTAATAAAGTTGAGTTGCCTTAGCTAGTATTGCTAACACTTCTTTTTAAGACTTCCTTACTGACGTAGCCCTCATTCAGGCATCAGGTGTATGGTCCAGATTGGATGGATCAATGCTGTTTGCTCAGCCACGTTCTCTTCCTGGGACTCCTTCCTCAGCCTTGCTGTGATCAGCTCCCTGGTGGTTTCCTTTATCAGCGGCTGAAATCCTTGTTTTCTTAGTGCTTGTACTAGTAGCTCTATCAGCATTAACCCTTGACCTCAAAGTGCAGCTTTTTTTCTTCTTCCCACAGTTCTGTTTACTGAGCATTTTTTCCCCTTTAGTGAGAGAGAATCACACTCAAGGGTCCCTTCTTCCTGCAGCTGAGTTTTCATATGCAGAGGGCTATTAGGCCCTCCTAAGAAAATGTTTAAAATAGAGCTGCATAAGTCTTTATGGTAAAGTTCCTATTGGTGACTAGAATGACTGACATGTTCGTAAGACCTAAAGAAGCCACATATTTTTCTGACGGACCTCCTATGGTTTGACCTTGGCAAGCAGAAAATCAAGAGGTGCAGCTGACGTTGTGGCTAAAATAAATGGCCAAATGAAATTCTAATTGCAACTAAATACAACAACTTCTTTTTTTAAGGGTTTTGAGGGTACATTAGATAGGAAGAAGGGAAAGGGAACGAAGGGGGTATACTTCACTAACTCGCGAGAGCCCCATCATCAATACAACTTCTGATTGATTGATATTACCATCTGAGCAAGTCTCATGGTATCACATTAATTAATAAAATTTATATTAGGTTTTCAATGCATGTGAATCTAAGCTGGGGGTATAAGCAATGCATATTTTACATGACAAATCTATAAAGGTGGTCAGAAACAATTAAAAATCACAACCACAAAGAGTCATGTGGAACCTTAAAGCCTTAGCAAACTATAAAACATGTATATGAATGAGCAGGTGATTGCAACATACAGTTGCAGAATTCTCATGAGAGCTACTTCTTAAAAACAATGTGGACAACCTAAAATGGATGATGGTAAGCAATTAAGAACCCTGAAATGTAAATACACAGCAAGCAGCATAGATCATTACCACACCCAAAGCCCAAAGCACGTTGTCCTACACTGTACTTGTCCAGCAGCAGAAAATTAATGGAGATTATTCCAGAGGTTGCAAGTAAAGGACCCCACCCATTTTAAAATGTGGGTGTCAGTTTTATCTTTGAAATTGTAGTTCATAGCTGGCTCAGATAGCAAAGTGCAAAAAGGAATCTCATTTTTGACAATGAATTTGCAAATTAAAGTGAGTTTTGAATCACTCCTTTTGGAGCTGCTTTTGCTTAAAGCCTTTAAATTCATGCTTGCCATTTTGTAGAATAAATGCTTTTCATCTGATCTAAATAGGACAAAAATCTACAGCTTGTGTTTGCAAGTGGCAGGTGTAAAACCTGCCATGTGATGTGAGGATAAGAGGAGCAAGATACACTACAGTGTGTGTATACTAGTGTCATCAATGGAAAATCCTTTCATATCATCAAACATGTTTGGATGAGTGCCTTTATGTTTGCATGCCCTCAAATACTAGAATAAGGCTACAGCCCAATACACTAATAATGGAATAAGTCCCATTGAACGCAGTGTGGGTTACTTTTAAATAAATAGGGTTGTGCTGTAAAGTTGCTTCAGCATTATGTACCAGAAGATTTGATTCATGCTCACAAAAACAACGGAACTCTGGCACCTTAAAAACTAGCAATGAGTTTTTGTAGCTACATTGTCAAATGTGTCAAAGACAGGATACTGCTGCAGTAGTCTTGTTTTTGGGCTTCCTAGAGGCATCTGGTTGGCCACTGTGTGAACAGTCTGCTGGACTTGATGGGCCTTGGTCTGATCCAGCACAGCTTTTCTTATGTTCTTATATGTGAAGTTGATTAGAAGTTGTAGTGTCTCCCAACCGCTCCATCCTTTACCACATTTAATGGCCTATCTCATTCTGTTCACTTTATTATTGGCTCAGTTAGCATCTTATTTTCTGATAATCCCATCCAACATGATAAAAAGGACCTCCCTCTGGTCCTTTAAACAGGGAGAAGATTCAAAGAAAATGAAGTTGTTTCTGCTGCAGATACCCAGTTGGATGTTTCCAAGATAGATGGAACCTACCCAGGATTGAAAAGGAGAGTTGGGAATTAATCAGCAAATGTGTTGGCAACAATCTGCTCCAAAATACACTGGAGCATGTCCAAACAGTGCATGTTTGGCACTTTGAGATGGAGCGTGCCTGGCCTCAGCATTCCACAGCAGCCCTTGGCTTTGGGGGATGGAGGAGTTAGTGTGCACTATATGGGAAATGTGGAAAAACAGGTGTGTGTTTGATGAGTTGCAGAGTAGTTAAGAAGAGAAGTTCAGCTATTAATCAAAGGTTTAAATTTAACTGAAGAATAAGAACTTCACCTGTGCTGTTTGTTTGAAAAGTATCCCTGTCGTGGGTCTGGCTGCCAATGCCACCTCAGATGAGGAGGAGATGGAGGAAGCCCAGCCCCAGCCCTTGGATGCCACTGGAAGACCCTCTGGACAAGGCAGAGACTCTGTCAGGTGCAGAGGGGGGGTTGCAGGCCAAAGTCAGCATGCCACACCCTCAGTCTCGCAGCATGGGATCCGAAGCTGAAACAGAAGTGCTGCAGCCACTTCTGGTCACCTCCGGGGTCACCAGAGCCCTTGAAACACTGGAGAAGGTGGGCCCGGAAGGAGACGCAGGAGTGGTGCCATAGTATGCGGTTGGCGGCCCAGCACCAGTCAACCTCAGCCTGTGAGCTTGAGTCACTACAGGATCAGGGCTGATATTCATGCAGGTAGCTCAGCCATTGATGAGCAGCAGCTGTCCTTGGATGATTCAGCAGGTTGAGGTGTTGCACCTCTTCCAGGGTTGTCCAGATAAAAGCAGCCCCAAAAGGGTGAACCAAGCAGAAACAACTTGTCTACAATCTTCATGTACTTTCTGGTGGCATTTGCCTTTGACCTCAGAGTGATGATCTAGGATTGGACTCTGCTTATTGGATTCACCCCTGACTTTGGACCATGACCTGCTTTGTGCTCTTTGGATTTGCCCCTTGGATTTGATGCTTGGTTTTTGGAGTCCCGTGTTTTGACACTGTATTGGGTTTGGACTATGTCTGTCGTTACCTCTTACCCTAGATGCCTGCCTGAACCAGGACAATCCTTATGCTATCATTTTATTATCCTGAAAGTAATATAACTTAGCCTGGGAATCAAGACATTTGAATTCAGTTTTTTTGCTCCTCTGAACTGCAGGATATATACTCTACCATATTCATTCTACCCTTCCTCCAAGAATCTCAAGATGGCATAAATGGTTCTTCTGTCTCCTTGGACAAAAAAGTATACCATGCCCAAGATCAGCCAGTGAGATTCATGACTAAGTAGGGATCTGAAGATAGGTTTCCCCAGTCCTAGCTCTGTTCATTGTGCCAGAGGTATTACATGAATTTTGATTCTGGATGTTCATTTGGACTAATGTGGCTACCTGCAACCTCTGTGTACTACACTGCCTCTCAAAGGGTACTCAAGATCACTGAACTTACTTTGAATTCAATTAGCCATCCTATCATACTTATCATCCAGAGTGGCAGCTGTGATTCATCAGCTTTGCTTCCAGAAGGTTCCAGATTCAATCCCTGACATTTATCGTTTTTAAAACACATTTACAGATAGTAGGTGATATGAAAGATCCCCATTTGAGATGCTGGACAAATGCTGCCAAGCAGAGAAGATAATACTAGCTTTGATAGGCCAAGGGATCAATTCACTATAAGGCATGTGTTCTGTGTTCATATATTCCATGTTCTACATGTTTAACATCCTCACAGATAAAGATGGCAAAAAAGAGTGCTTTGTGCATCCTCTCAGCAGCCACTTATTAGTCGAATTAGGTCTGTAATCCTTATTGCTGGATGTCATTACAGAACCAAGGACCTGATGTTTATTCCACACAAATTAATCTAAAGTAAAATGAGGTCCTCTTAACTCCCCACCCCAGCAGAGTTGCAGCCCTTAAGCCCCCTCTAGTGGTAGTTACTAAATTACATACAGGTAGCAATAACATTGCCCCATTTTCGACCATACACAGGTTGTAATGCTTGGTCCTCTTCTTGTTGCAACAAGTTAGGCAAGATTCTACTTCCCCCTGCAATATAGCTGGGCTGCACAGAAGCAGTGTCATTTTGCCTCCTTTTAGAAGTTTGTTGCTGGGTCGCACAATGGCTGGTGATATTGGGGTTGATGCTACTTTGTATTCAGTCTATAATACTGGATCAATCATCCATCTTAATCTAATCCAGTATATAGTTTGCAACAATAGCTAGCCTACAAGCAGTTTATAAGGTAACAGTCCTCCCCTGTCATTTGTCCCCAGCACTTTACACACACACACACACACACACACACACAATGTGGCAAGTGTTCTCCCTCTCCCACATCCCAACCCCCTAGCAACTCAAGATTAAAAAATATGTGTGTTTTTATTGTTATTTCCTATTCACACAACTTGGGGAGTGAGGCATGGGGCCTTTCTGCACAATCACAGAAAAAACAATTTTAACTTTTAAATACTCAGTTGTCATACCCCACTTTTCACTCCAAGGGCCCCAAAGCATCTTACAACACTGTTCTTCCTCCTCCATTTTATCCTCACAATAACCACTGTGTGAGGTAGGTGAGGCTAAGAGTGTGTGCCTGGGCCAAGGTCATCTAGAGATCTTCCATGGTTTGAAACTGGGTCTTCCAGATCCTAGTCTGACACTCAATCCACTACATCATGCTGACATGCTGTAAGCAGCTGTGATGCAGTACTCTAAAATACCATAAGAATTGTCTTGCTGGATCAGTAGGGTTACCAACCTCCAGGTACTAGCTGGAGATCTCCTGCTATTACAACTGATCTCCAGCTGATGGAGATCAGTTCACCTGGAGAAAATGGCCGCTTTGGCAATTAGACTCTATGGCATTGAAGTCCCTCCCCTCCCCAAACCCTGCCCTCCTCAGGCCCTGCCCCAAAAAACTCCCACCAGTGGCAAAGAGGGACCTGGAAACCCTATGGATCAGGCCCATCTGGGCGTGTCAGGTGACTCAAAGAGCTCCCCAAGGTTGCTTTCTGTCCACACTTAACACATGGGGGAAGGGTGGGGAGTAGTGCTACAGAACTCAGAGGCCATATTCCTTAAGAGGAAATTCTCATACCCTAGTATTTAATTTTATTTAGATAGTTGTGTAAAAGGAGATGTAACATTGTGACTGATTGCTCCTAAGAGTTGGTTCAAATGGAACGGAAGTAGGAAACGGAAAGCTTTTTAAAGACTTTGACATTGCTTGGGAGCTGGGTTGCTCTCCCATACATCCTGTGCTCTCTGTGCATTTCTCAGAGGGCTTGCCGCCTCCCACATACCATGTGCCTGTCAGGGAAGAAGAGCTCATTTCAAACAAAATGATCAGATATTTAAAAGCACTAAACATACTGGGAAGCCCATTCTAGTAAAAGATCTAGCATGGCTTAGGATGGTGGATCTCAAAAATGGTCTGCAGCTGTAACCACAAAATATATACAGCAGCCACAGCTATGCCTGACCCATGAACAGTTGCCTGCCCCTGGTTACAGACCTTTTAATTTCTCACATTTTATTTACTTCATTGATGCATGGGGTGGGGTGTCTGTAATCATGGAAAAAAGCAAGAGGGGCATAGTTCTATTTCTAATCCCTGTTGTGTCTCTTAGGTGCTTTGTCTTTTAATAGTCCCCCTGCTTCTTTTCTCCTATCATGGTTGTTCTCATTGACGCTGCTATCTTGACTCTTTGCTTCCCATTTGCTTCTACTTTGGCTTCCAAGCCTTAGTGGCCACAATGAAAGTCTCCAGCTGCTACATCTGGGGCATTATAATGAAGAAGGCGGCTGAGGGGAGACATGATAGAGGTCTATAAAATTATGCATGGTTTGGAGAGAGTGGACAGGGAGACGTTTTTCTCCCTCTCCCATAATAATAGAACACGGGGTCATCTGCTAAAGCTGGAAGGTGAGAGATTCAAAACAGATAAAAGGAAGTATTTTTTCACACAACGCATAGTTAAATTGTGGAACTCCCTGCCCCAGGATGTGGTGATGGCTGCCAGCTTGGAGGGCTTTAAGAGGGGAGTGGACATATTCATGGAGGAGAGGGGTATTCATGGCTGTTAGTTAGAATGAATACTAGTCATGCTGCATACCTATTCTCTCTAGTATCAGAGGCACATGCCTATTGTATTGGGTGCGGTGGAACACAGGCAGGATGGTGCTGCTGCAGTCATCTTGTTAGTGGCTTCCTAGAGACACCTGGTTGGCCACTGTGTGAACAGACTGCTGGACTTGATGGGCCTTGGTCTGATCCAGCAGGGCTTTTCTTATGTTCTTAAGAAATATTTATGGGAAGGTAAAACAAAAGAGAGCCAGAGTGGTGTAGTGGTTAAGGACTAGGACCTGGGAAACCCAGGTTCAAATCCCCACTTATGCCATGGAAGCTTGCTGGGTGATCTTGGGCAAATCACACACTCTCAGCCCTGACCCTGGCTAGTATTTGGAGGGGAGACCTCCAAGGAATACCAGGGTGATGGGGAGGAAGTCAATGGCAAACCACCTCCCAATGTCTCTTGCCTTGAAAACCCTATGGGGTCTCCATAAGTCAGCTGTGATTTCACAGCACAAAAAAAGCACTATAGTTGTTCTTGTTGGTTTTAAGCCTATTACGAAAATGCTTTCCCTACAGAGCCACCAATTGTATAATCAGAGAGGCCATAAGAAGTGCAAGATGCTTTTGAATTGCACCCTTTATACAGCATTTTCATTGACACTTTTGAGCAGTTGTGAATATCTGGAGTTTCCAGGCATTGTTGAGACCTCTGCTGTCATGTTCTAATTGCTATTTAGCCATTCCTTAGCCCCCTTTAGCTTCAGATCTTCTGCGTCTCCTTCATCTTGCTCTTCATGTGCAGCAGAAATGAAGAGGTACAACAACTGTATCAACTGGCATTTCCACAAGCCTTGGAACCCTGTATAAAAACTTGTAGTATGCTACACCATTTAGGACTTCTACTTGTAATTCCGCTTATCCCACATCAAGGGGAGGAGCTGTGGCTCAATGCTAGAAAATCTGCTTGGCATGCAGAAGGCCCCAAGTTCAGTCCTCAGCATCTCCACTTAAAAGGATCAGGTAAGAGGTGATCTGAAAGACTTCTGCCTGAGACCTTGGAGAGACACTGCCAGTCTGAATAAACAATACGGACTGTGATGGATCAGTGGTCTGATTTACTGTAAGGCAGCTTCATGTGTTATCAGCAAATATGTTGTCTGTTTCTGCCACATGGCTCATAAATTGCTCAACTGATCAACACCTGCCATTTGTGGCAAATAAATTCAATAAATACATTCATATGGACTGGGAAGAGACTAAGAGTAAGGTTCGAGATATTACAAGATGAAAAGAAAAGAGGAGGGTTGGTAGTATCAAATATTAAGTTATACCACCAAGTGACAGCATTGGTATGGATAATAGATTGGATCAAAGAACCTAAACGTAGAAATGTGAAAAGGGAATTAATTTATATCAAAGAAGGAATTCATAGCTATCTGTGGCTTAAGAAATCACTGAAAAGAATTCAAAAGCAAGATGGGAAACATATTTTAAGAGATGGACATTTAGAATATGGTTTCAATGCAGGAACAGAATCAACCCACCAGTTTCGACTCTGACAGTGCCAGTGGAGGTATACTGTTATATGAGGAGAAACAGATTATATAACTTTTGAGAATATGATGGACAAGGTGGTTAAGATAAAAACCTGGCAAAGGATTAAAGATGAAGGAAAGAAAATTCAGTGGTTATTATATCATTAAATGGTCTCAAAAATGAAAAAGCACTTTACAAAAGAAGGTGGGCTTTTGAGAGAAAAGACACATTTTGAATGTCTAATAATGGGAGATTCAGGTTGATTGTTAGGGAAAATATATAAACTGTTGCTACAGTATGAAACTGAAACAGAACAAGTAAAAGATTGTATGATAAAACTGATGCAAAATTTAGGAGCAGTTATATATATGACTCAGTGGGAGAACCTATGGTTAAAAGAAATTAAGTTTACAAAATGTCAAATGTTTAGAGAAAACTGATATACAATGTATTTTGAATGGTATATAATGCCTAAAGATATCGCAAAGGCCAGTAAGGGATTTGATGGAAAGTGCTGGAAATGTCAAAGCATATATGCAACATCTTATCATATGTGGTGGTCTTGCAAAAAAGCAAGAAAATGTGAAAAGTGATACATGATGAAATGCAAAGAATATTGAAAATCAAATTTGTGTTAGATAAAAAAATGTTGTTAAATATTTTGCCAAGCAATATTCCAAAAATAGTTAATGAATTATTTAAGTATATGGTGACAGTGGCAAGAGTGGAGTATGTGAGAAAGTAAAAAGCAGAAGACTAACCAGAAGTAACTGAATGGACAAATAAGGTTGCAGAATATGCAACTATGGCTAAGTTAACATCTTTAGTGAATAATAGATCAACCTCTGATTTTTATGAAAAATTGAAATATTTCTTGAGTATATTGTTGTTAACTGATAAAAATAATAGAATGTTAACATTTAAGTAAGAAATAAGCCATTGAATATGCAATTATAATATTCTCCTCTTAGCCATTTTTGCTTCAGAGGAGGAGAGAATTACAAGAAGAAAAGCAGCTGGGGAACATTTTGAGAGGGAAAACAGCTCATCAGAAAAGATTAAAGTCCCCACTCCCTGCTGCCTGTGCTGCACTCCTGATGGCAACTCCTAGCAGCTGTGTCTCATTTTTAAAAAGCTGAAGGAAAGTTACATGGAAGCCCATACATGATTTGGCCCTAACATAGTATGACGCACCCCCCTTTCAACCACTTCAATATCCCACTCTCTCAGCCCGGCCATATATGCTGAGAGAAAAGCGTTGGCCTGAGTATATTTGTGAGGAGATTATTTTCCTTCTCCTCCAGTCCCACACCTTTATTTACCTCAGAGAGAAATAGGACACAAGGCTTTTTAACTTAAACAGACAAACAGGAAAGTTTATTGAACAGAACTCACAGAGATTGGTTTTCAAGGAAAAGGCAGAATTTGGAGGGAAAACTCAGAGTCAGATTTATATACGCAAGATTACTTCAGAGAAATAGTTTAGATGTTTTCTTCACTCAAGTTCCTTTCGTGCTTAGTTCTATCCCTCAGAACTGTTACTCAGATTCAGTTTCAAGCTTAGTTCTGTCCCCCCAGAACTGTTACTCAGGGAATTAATGCATGGGCAGAATGTTCTTGGTTCGCTCCTCCCTTATCTCACAATATTTTATTCCGAGACAGGATAGTCAAACGCATGACGCTCGTCCATTCCACTATAAGTCCGAAGCAAGTAGCTGCTGGAGGCTCCCCGTGCGTTTGAGCCACCCATATAATGTGGGATAGTAGTGGAGTGACCGCCGTGTCATTGCCCAAGGATTGGCTGAGGGGTTATCCAATCAAAGGCCGATTCTCCCCCTTTTTTTTCTTGGGACACCAGCGTTCCGGTATACCATCGTGACGGTGTGAAGCACCCCCCCTACAGGGCTGGTCGGGGGGGGGGCGTCTGTCTGGCCTGGAGAGGGTCGGGGCTTGAGGCGCCTCTTCAGCCTCAGACCAGTCCGAGGGAGAGTCTGAGCTTTCCTCTCCCTCGGAGGCTACCCGGGTGGCTCTATGCTCAGCCAGCCTGGGTCACAGCCTGCTTCCTCCCTGGCTACTCTTCAGGCCAGAGAAGCTCCGCCCCTTCCACCCTCTGCCCTCCCCCAGAAGTCCATAAAAGGAGCTCTCCTTCCCCGTCACGTCACTTCCCTTCCTAGGCAGCAGCGCAGCTCGCACCCGCCCCACCCTTGCTCACCCGCAGCTCAGCTGTTTGTCGGGGCTGGGAGCTTGAACAAAAGGGGGTTAGTCGTGTGATTACACGCACGCTGGCATTCCAGTAATGTAGCGAAATTTTAAAAAAGTAGCGGCTTAGCACAGAAAAGATCGCTAGAAACCAGGGATTGCTTAACCCGTTTTTTGTTTTTTTGTTTTTTGCTTAAATCGCGCCTAAGGTGGGTCCAATGCGCTGCCCTCGGACCGTCATGCGTTTAGATCATGGGAATTCGCTACTTTTAAGGCACAAAGGCGAGACAAATTGGCCATGCGTTAAACCCCTCAGATGCAGACTCTCAGACCCTGTCCCCAGCCCAGCTCTCTCTGACTACCCCACCTTAGTGGCTGTAATCCTCCTCACCTCCCTGCTACCGGAATAGCTCTACCTCAGAGACTAATTCCCCTTGTGACCTGAGAATGGGCCCTCTCTAACCCAATTCTCACTCCTGTCATTCCCACAGGTTGTGTGTGTCAATAGCTTTGGCTTTAACAGAACCCCTCAGGTTCACAGAGTACAGTCTGGCTTCTTCTTTGTCTCTTCACCCAGCTCCGAATGCTTTCTGTCTCTCAGAGCTCAGAGTGTCAGCTTTCTGGCTCTGCCCACTCTTGGCCTGTCAGCTCTGGGTGCAGGTTAACCCCTTATCCATCACACATAGGCTCCCTGGCATCAGCGTTGTTCTCCTTTTTGTTATTGTCGTGTTAAAAAGTGCCAGTGCTCATATAAGGTTGTACTGATTTCCACCAATTCTCGCCTCAGGATTTGGGAGAGCTCCCCTGCCCCCCCCCTCCCGCCGAAAGGTGCTGGTACTTAATACTATTGCCACCATCCCACAAAAAGTCCTGGTTAATGGCAAAGATGGGACAAACAAGAATGCGAGGACATTAATCAGGGGTTAAAAGGTAAAGGTCCCCTGTGCAAGCACCAGGTCATTCCTGACCCACAGGGTGACGTCACATCCTGACATTTACTAGGCAGATTTTGTTTACAGGGTGGTTTGCCAGTGCCTTCCCCAGTCATCTTCCCTTTACCCCCAGCAAGCTGGGTACTCATTTCACCGCACTCAGAAGGATGGAAGGCTGAGTCAACCTTGAGCCGGCTACCTGAAACCAACTTCCACTGGGATCGAACTCAGGTCGTGAGCAGAGCTTGGACTGCAGTACTGCAGGTTACCACTCTGTGCCACGGGGCTCCTTTAATCCGGGGGAGGGTCTAGAAAAAGCATGACCTTAGCAAGTCTAGATATATGGCTAGCATTTTAGCCAGGCTTTGGCAATACACTGTTGTCTCTGAGCTAATCACACAGTTAAACCTGATTAGTTAACCAGGAATACCATGCTGTGGTTCCATATTCACAATCTCCATCCAGGCCCCTCCACTGCACCAATAAACATGACTTAAAAGAACAGATAAACACACATGCATCCCTTTACCACTTTCACCTTCCAGACTTTGAATGTTAGCTTCCGTAGCTGAAATATATTAATGGGATGGGAACAGATTTAGAGTTGGGGGGACGAGGGACAACCCTGTAGTAGTATAGTGCCCTCATGTGCATTTTTTCTACATTCCCCCTTTTCACCTTCTCTCCTGTGTAAACGTTTGTGTGGAGGACAGCAGTCAAATAAAATTGTAATTGAAATCTAAATAATACAGAAATATCTCTTGGACAGAGTGAGGGAGGCAGACCATCAATCCTGCCCCACTTTGACACAACCACCACTGCCACCAGATAAAATAGACCAGGGAAATAATAGTCATTGTGAACAGAATTAAAGAGGCCTGCATTTTTGTGAGTCCTGCCAGGTTAATACCACTGCCTATCTCCCTGACAGCTACAAGATTGATTACCAGCCTCAGCGCTCTTTATAACTTGATCAGGCGAATTAATCTCTGGCTGTGGGCCCATCTGATGCCTGGCATCGCAAATTTAATTTGGAGGTGTAGCAGCTCTTATTCTGTTGCCCCCCTTCCCTTTACTGCTCCCCCTATATATGTAGGAAGTGTGGGGTTGCCGTAACAACAAGGCCTAGTGATGGCTTCTAACTTGAGGCCTGAGCTGTCAAGGCTTCAGAAGTCCCATGGGAGATGTTTCATCAGGTACACAGAGAAAAAGAGGCTTAACAGACACTAAGTAAGACATATTAATGTACTAAAGACTTAATGAAGTTTGGAGGGGTGGGGGTACAGAGGGGAAAGTGCTTACTTTATTAGTTTATGGCCGATTAATGGGAATGGTCATTACAGTGATGGAGATGGATTACTCCCATCAAAGTGCTCCTTCCCTTCCCATTCAGATACTGGGGTTGCTTGATGTAGAGGCTTCTTCTTGGTCTGCCTAGGAGATCTTCAGCCTTTGTGCAGTTATATAAATGTGTGTCTTTGTTCACTAGGGAGACAAGGGCTGCTGAATGAAATACTTTGGAAAACAGATTCAGTGAAACAAAGGAAAGGTATTATGGGCCAAACATGTTGCTTACTTGTCAGAAATGGGAGGAGGAGAGAGAAAATGAATTTTTTGGGAATGAGAGGAGTTCATAATTAAAATAAAAACACTATCACAAAAAAATTGAAAAAAGGAATTTTACAAGAATGAAGGTTATGGGCCACTTCATAGTGAACTGGGGGGCCATGCAAGTTGGTAGATTGTTAAGTAGGGTTGCCAACCTCCAGGTAGTAGCTGGAGATCTCCTGTTATTACAACTGATCTCCAGCCGATAGAGATCAGTTCACCTGGAGAAAATGGCTGCTTTGGCAATTGGACTCTATGGCATTGAAGTCCCTCCCCTCCCCAAACCCCGCCCTCCTCAGGCTCCACCCCAAAAACCTCCCACAGATGGCAAAGAAGGACCTGGCAACCCTATTGTTAAGTACTACATAGGACTGCCAGATCTCCTGAGTGCCTGGGAGTTAGGGTTGCCATGGGCCCCTGGTGTCAGGAGATCTCCCACCGTCTGCAGGCCTTGCCCACTGGCACTCCAGCAGCCAGAGGAAGAAAGAAAATAATTTAAAAATCCGGGAAACCCCAGAAGTAATGTCACATCTCTATAACAATTGCCAGAGGACTGATGTCACTTCTAGGTTTTCCCGAAAGTTATGTCATATAGTTGTTGATGGCTACCACCACCACCACATTTCACCACCTCACCTGCTCTCCCACTGGCTGCCAGGCCAGGCCTGACTACCCTACTGGGAGTCAAGGAGTGTTGTCTGGCCTAGAGCTTGGTAGAATAAGGGCCAAGCCAGTAGTGCCTGATGGGGAAGAGGATGGCACCTAGCCAGCTAGGAAATTGAGTATAGTGTACTTCAGAGTTTGAGCTTGACAAAAACCTCACATTAAGTTTTGTGTTTTTCTCTGTCCTGGCAGAAATTAGGCAGGAAGGGAGAAGTCAACTGCTTCTGAGTACCAACCACCAAAGATTTAGACATGCTAATGGCCATCCTGGCCAGAGGTCATACCTGAGCTCCATCTTGATAGCCACAATTGTCCCTTGGAGCAAGCAAAAGGCAGGCTGCCAGAACAAAGACTCCAAAGTTATGGGATGCTTTTAGAAAACTAATTTCTAAGTTCAAGAGACTGGCCCTAGGATAAGTTCAGCTAGGATGTGTGAGGTATTGCATGTTTATACCTTTCTTTTGTATTCCTTGATCAATCCATTGCTGTGCAGAGAATATATGTGTGGACTTCTTTTAATAAATTCTTTACTATTTTGAATCATGGTAGTTGTTCTCTATACCACATAGACCTCCACTGTTTGGTCATGCTCTTCATAAAGAGTTCCAAGGGAGGGGAGGCAGTCAGTTGCTAAACTGTTATTTCCCCAGGAGTCTGCAAGTGCAGTAAGTTGCCCCCATGGTAACTACTCACTGGGTTGCAGGAGATGCAGGCACTAGGCGGAGCCTCAGAACAGCAATGTAGAAAGGGAAGCTGGGAGTACTGGCCCTCTCAGCAGGTATTTCCTAAAATTACCAATTGGTGACAGTGTACCAAAGGAGAAGAGAGCAATACAGCTGTGAGCACAGACTTGGGATTGTTGCTGGACACCTCAACACCTGAGAGGACCAAATGGAGTGGCGCTCACAGGTCAGTGAGGCCGTTCCTTCACTGTAACTACATAATTTTTTCAACTCATTGAGGTTAATTTCCATTATTTCAGTCTATTGCAGATCAAATATCACCAGCAAATCTCATTTCATTTTTCCATTATTTAGTTTCTTGTAAAGTTTCATTGACTTTGAAATTTCATATATTAGTATAAAATGAGATTCTGATTTTCTGGGCCATATCCCTACTCTACAAGTAGATTAGGCAGAAAATATGAATAACTGATACATAAATTCAATCAGTTGAAAATACACTGGTTTACATAATACAATCACAAGATAAAGCTTTGTTTAATCAAAGAAAACCCACAGTCATAATTTCAAAAATCATATTTCTAAGGCTCCGCTCCGGAAACATTTCCTTTTATCACATATTCTTTCAACAGGACTGAGAGACAACTCACTCTCATTTTTCAGATGGAGGAAAGCAGGGTTGCACTCAACTATAACTGTTGTTCATCGAGTAGTTTTCTGTGCAGTCCCACATTGGGACTGTGCATATGTAGACTAGCCATGGAAAAGATTTCCAAAGCATTCTAGCAGACTAGGAGCACCCCTCTTCCCTTTTGCATTTTCCTGCTGAAACCATTATGTGACCAGGAGGAGAGGCGCTACTCCCTCAGTTCTCTCCACCAGAGTATCCAAGAAACTCAGGTTTCAGAGAGTTCACAGCAGGGCAGGAGGGTGGGATGTGCACCTGAATAGAAGACTATTCAATGAACAACAGTTACAAGTAAGTGCTACCATATTTTCATCAGCAGCACAATCCTGAAGAGGCCCCTTTTGAGCCATAATGACAAAGTGAAAAATCAAAAACTTTTAAGAACAAGTCTCTTCAGACTCAAGAATGAGGAGAGGAAAAACCAGAGAACAGCAATGGCGATCCTCTCTTTGCAGCAGCAAAAAGAGAACTGAGGGAGTAGCACCCTTCCTCCTGCTCGTGTGATGGTTTCAGAAAGAAAACACCATAGAGCAGAGGGGTGTTCATAGTCTGCTAGAAAGCTCTGGAAATCTTTTCCATGGTGGGACTGCACAGAAGCCATGACAATGAACTGAGTCTGAGCAACAATTACCCCAATCTAGCTAGGGTGGCTATTTTACTGAAATGGGGTTCCGTGAACAGATCGCCTTCCTGGAACTGCACACAAATGAGTTTGCTTGTGGTACTCCTGAACCACAATGACACCACCAATCAAATTATTGGGCTATCAGCTCTGACATCCCATATCATGTGTTTGGAGAAGGACTAAGTGCAGACAGCATCTCCACCACCCTACCCATTTTGCTCAGTAACACTGGTAATCGGATCAATGATGATAATTTCAGCTGTTTAAAATCTTTGATCTTCTGTGTTTTTATGTTCAAGAACACCATGTCTTCTCCATTTACTTTTAGTTAAAAACAATCAAATGAATTAAATATAATTGCAGTCATTATTTTCTAGTTTTGATAATGCTGTGATTGCCCATGAAAAATGTCACTTCTCACTTTGACAATGCTTCTTGCTCTTTTATTTTCATATTTTCTGTCAATCCAGCCTTTCAACCCATTGAAACACCTAGAAAAAAGAAAAGGAGAAACAGCATTTTAGTATAATACATGTTTCTTTTATGCAGGTAAGACAATGCCACATATGTTATTACAGATGGTGAGAGATTGTGATTTTTTGGAAGTTCTTACAACTTAATTGACAAGAGGAAGAGTAACTGATTGCCTTTTGTAAGCCTGCAATTTGGTGGGAAATCATGGTTAGGGAATCAGATGGTTAAGTTTTCTTAAAACCAAACTCTGTATAATTCTGAGCATTTCTTTAGCAAAAAGTAGCCAAGGAGAAGTTTGTTCAGTGTCCCATCTGATGAGTTCCAGTTATGACATGGCTCCTTAGAATCCAGTTTGACTTACAACCTTTTGTCAATCGTTGAGTGATTTATATCTTTCCTTATGAAATGACTGGAATTGGATTAGCTACAAATACCCATGTGCTCTGACTGGGCTTGATTAAACTCCCATCTGTGCATTTCCAGCATTTGAAGGGTTTATTATGATGTGTTTTGAAAATGTATGAGTTGTGGGAAGGGAGTAATAGAGTTCATTATTAAAACACTCAACTTATTAATGTCGCTTAGGAGTAATAGTTTTTTTAGTTACCAGAATAAATACTGTGCTAACTACTTCTCAGGTTTGTTTTATGGTAAAACTAGAATTGCTGCCCCCATCTGTCACCCTTGAGAATTTCAGGCCTGATAGTCAGTTTTCTCATCATCTCTCAAAATGGCCCATTCAGTGAATGTTGAAAAGTAGCGTATGGGTAAGTAGGCTGGGGCACAAAGGAAAAGTCAACATTCAATGCAATGTTTTATATTTTATATTCATGGAAGGTTGGGGCTAGAGAAAACTACAAGGTTTAGTTGAAATTCCAGTTTTTAAAACTTTTGTGGCAGTTTTATTTTTTAAAGCTAATTTCTGGTGGTTGGTCAAACACTTAAATAATTCAAAGCACAATCCTAAACAGAGTTACTCCAGTCTAAGTCCATTGAAATGAGTGGAAAAACTCTCTTTAGGATTGCAGTGTTCATTAGGAAAATAGAACATGACTATGCCATGAAGCATCACTGTACTCTTGTGTAAGAATCTCAAACTCTGTGATATAGATGACTGTGAAAGCTAAGTCATCATTATTAAATTATAATCACACAGACACCACCCGTAACTAGATAATATGTTACATTGATATAAAGTAGGAAAATAATATACAGTATATAATAAAACAATGATATACCCTTTTCTGAATACCTACCATTTTGAAAGGAAAAGAGAATCTTACCTATAAATCATTTAGAGCATATTTGACTTCAGAGAGTGTGACTGCATTGAACCAAACAACTGTAAAACAGGCACAGTCAAATGTTCATGAAGTAGGCAAATGACTTGCCCAACATCACACTTTGGGTCAATGGCTGGGAGCAAAAATAATCCCAGGCACCTTGATGGTCAGCATTGAAACACTAACTCTTGATTAAAGTTGTGCCTAATTGTCATGGGAAAAATTGAGGTAAAAGAGGGCATGTAGAAGTTTAATTCCAACCCCCTCACAAGGCTCCTAAATAGTATTTGCTGTTGTTCATTGTCTTTTTTCTGCTGTTGCCTTGCTTCCATTTTCATCCCAGGTCTGATTCCATCCCCTCAAGTGGACCCAGCTAATCAGGGATTGTGTAGTAAATACAATGAAGATCTAGCTATGTTATGGCATCATCAAGGGCAAAGAAAGTCGGTAGATTGCCCTCACTTTTTATTGATGTAAGGAGTACAAGGAGCACATCTCCTCTGCCAAAGAACCTTAGTGATACTCCTCAATCTTGCTATGCAGTGCTGCAAAATAGGAGCATTAGCTCCGCCACTTGTCAATAGGTATGTTTTTGCAAACAATTCTATCCATGTTCATGAAAATGTTCACAAAAAGTACCCCTCCTCCATTCAGCATTGCTCATGGTGAGCCTTTCATGCAACCATGAATCAAGAGACCCCTTGCTGTGGTCAAGGTAGAAGGTTTCCGTAGGGCTTAGGACATCCCTTTTTATAGTTCATGTTTCAGCACTGTGGACAGCTACCTTGTTAGCTAATTTAAAAAACTGTAGAACAGGGAGCTTGACCTGTTCTGTTTAAAATATACACACATTTAGATCTCCTAGTGTTGGTAATTAGGTGAAGGTACTCATTCTATCTTGCCACAGGGATGCAGTCTTCTCCCCTCCCACAAAACTGAATAAGTATCCTTACCCAACAAACAGATTAGAGTGGATGGTTATCTCCATTTCCAACTCAGTTGCAAATAACCCACAAAAGACAAATAACCTCAAAATGTTATTCTAAGCATGAGTTCTAGTTCCATAGTTTCCTTTCTTGCCTTCTGACAGCATTTGATTGCTGAGTTAACTGTCTACAATTCATTGTACATTCATACCCCTCTAGGAATAAAATTGTAACATGAAAGGAGAAAAGCATTCAAGACTCTATTTACAGGTGTCAGGTGAAAGGGGAAATGTATTTCTTCTCTCCTTAAAAATGCAATAAGGTTGCTCAGTTCAAAAGCCATAACCTGAACCTCCACTGATATGCCATTTGTGATCAGCACATTGAAAACGATTGTTCAAAACAGTTTGACCCCTCTTTCTTTGTTTTGATGCATGCTACAACAATGTAATATCCAGTGAATGAAAATAGCTTTTTCTGAAAGGCAGTCAAGTGCCCACCTGTCCCAGGAGTCCAGGTTAATTCCAGTTCAGAAATAATTGGAACCCTGGTGTCCATCTGAAAAGGGAAAGCAAGAGGCAGCAGGAGGCCTGCTGTTGTACAGATAGCTAAAATCTAGCTATTAACCTAATCCAGACAAATATTATTGAAGGCCTGCCCAGTTGTGCAGACCACAGTAACTGATCTTCTGCCACCAATCATGTGTTTACAAAGGGCTGGACTAATAGTAATTTGCAGTATTTGCTCTCTTCACTTCTTCCTATCAGCCAATATCTGAGGGTCTTCTTCCTATCAGAGAACTCCGAGGGTCTGCCATCTGCATGGAACCCCTGGCTATGGATCTTCAGAGGAATTTCATGCATTTGAATGGTTGAAGATTGTTAAGGAAGCAATATAAATCAACTGGAAGCTAGCATGGCACATAGGATATAGTGTTGAGCTAGGATCCTAGGCAACATGGGTTAGAACCCCTGCTCTGCCATGGAAGCACACTGGGCAACTTCGGGCCAGTCACACACTCTCAGCCTAACCTACATCACAGCTCGTTATTGTGCGAAAAAGAAGGAGGGGATAACTATGTTCTAAACCACTTTGGGTCCCTGTTGGGGAGAAAAATAGGATGCAAAATAAATCAATGCATATGCAAAAAAAAATGTATGAAATGAATATTAAAGAGCTCCTTGAGACAGAACAAGAGCAGGGAACTAAAAACTGGGGGCTTTCTAGTAAGGAAGAAGAGGTTTTTTACCCATCGAGAAAATTGTTCAGTACATTAGAACTAACATCAGGAAGGGGTTCCTTCTCATCTCTTGTAAACTGTAGATTGAGAGTCTGCTCTTATAGAAGGCCACTTCAGCAAAATAGAATTTTATAAGGTTTGTATAATGGGGAGGTTGGTTGAGAAAAAGTCTTTGCTGTGTTAAACAGAAGAAACCTCTTATATCCCTAAACTGACATAAATGATAGCATTTGGGACCCTGAAATCTTCAGAGCTTGAGTAGAAATCAAAAGAAACTCTTGTTCTTTCATACATAATTCTAAATAAAATTTCTGCAAACTGTTTTGGTGTTGCATTTGAAGACACAAATTATTAAAAGGGGCCTGGTTGAGAAAATAGTTTTTTATTCTCGACAGGCTTTCCAATGGTTAGAAAGATTACCTAATTTTACTTGGTGATACCCACTGTTTTCCTTTTGTCCATTGCCTACTCTCATTGCTTCCAGAAAGTTCAAAATTTGTCAACCCTTACTCCCATTTATTATTTCTATACCTCTTTATCACTGTAAGTCTCAAGGCAGCATATAAAGAATCACCAAAAATGAACAGCATTAATACAACAATAAACAGATAGAAATTATGAGATACAAGACAATATGCTCTTTAACAGCCAGGGGGGAAAACATCTAAGTGAACAATAAAAAGAATAGCAACCCAGCTCAACAGGGAAAAAGAATTGGTTAAACATTATATGCCAAATGGTCAGGTAAACTGAAACATTTTCACTAGCTGAGCAAGAAGAAGAAGTTGGTTTTTATATGCCGACTTTCTCTACCACTTAAGGGAGAATCAAACCGGCTTACAATCACCTTCCCTTCCCCTCCCCACAACAGACACCCTGTGAGATAGGTGGGGCTGAGAGAGTGTGACTAGCCCAAGGTCACCCAGCTGGCTTCATTTGTAGGAGTGGGGAAACCAACCCAGTTCACCAGATTAGCCTCCACCGCTCATGTGGAGGAGTGGGGAATCAAACCCAGTTCTCCAGATCAGACTCCACCACTCCAAACCACAGCTCCTAACCACTATACCATGCTGGCTCTCATGACCAGAAGAAGGCATCAACCAAGCAGAAATAACAGGGAGAGAGGTCTACAGATGCAGTGCCACTACAGAAAAGGCCCAGCTTCTCATGGCTGCCTGTTTCACCTCAGTAAACATAACTGGGCCTTAAAAGTAAACCTTAAATGTTCAGACAGGTCCATATGGAAGAAGACAGTAATTAAGGCACCTGGTTACCAGTCCAGTTCCAGTTTTAAAAGTAATCACCAGCACAGCCTGAAAAATGAATTGGCAGCTAGTGACACTCTTTCAAAACTGGTGAGAGATTTTTCTTTACAGAAATACCAGTTAATGGCCTTACTCCAACATTCTGCACCAATTGAAGTTTTCAAACAGTTTTCAAAAGATAGTTCCACATACAGTGTCTTGCAGTAATCAAGTCTGAATGCCATTACAGCATGGCTGGATTTTGTTTTTTACAAGACAGGCCACAGCTGGCAAATCAACCAAATCTGGTTAAAGGTGTTGCACAACCCGGATGAAATTTGAAACTCCATATGCAACAAGGGACCCAATAGGACCCCAAGGCTGTGAACCTGGTCTTTCAGGAAGAGTACAATGTCATCTCTAACAGACTGACTCCTCATTCCTTGGTTAGCAGTACTGTCTACCAACAGCATCTATCCATCTTGTTTGGATTGTACTTCAGTGTATTGGCCTTCACATAGTCCACTCCCAACCCCAAATACCTGTTCACAATGTTCATGCAAGTGAAATACTTACACAAACTAAATAAATAGATGCTTTCCTTGCAGAGGGGTGCACCAAGAGTTCTGCTGCTGCAATAGTTTACATAATTATTCTTATGACAGAACACTGGTTTTACTATTGCAGAATGTAGGATGTTTGGGATCTTCTGGTCATGGAGTCAACAGCTGCATTTCCTCTAACAAATGCATCTGCTTCCTCCGTCTGTCTCAGGCAGTGCATTTCTGAAGAATCTCCTCTTACACACAACATGAATAGGGACAGCCTGGCAGCAATAAAAGTGTCAGGCCTGTCTCCTTGTGAATCACTGGGCTATGGTATTTCAGGAGAGCAAACTGCACAGAGGCTAATTATTGCTTTCCTCCACCCTTACTCTCTCCCAATTTAAGATGGATCTGACTGTCAGCAGAGGTGACAGATGAAGACAAAGCACAGGTACAGCTCCCATGAACTCCAGACCTGGCTATATCATTGGAGAGTAGCTAGAGCACCAGAGTGTGGGGGCTGCTCTATAGAAGCATTAACTCTTCTGGTTCTGGAATGCATGCAGATTGGTGGATTAACAGCCAAGAAGCTTCAATGAGTGCTCCCTAATGGGATTTATTTCTCACCTGCCTGTTGAATTTATGAATATGTTATGGCATGAAGGCAGTGATAACACCTATAGATCAGGAATTTTTCCCTGCACCTTTAAACATTTCATACATATTTTGTGTGTGTGAGGGGGGGAGCTTTGAATACAAGTGCAAGGATTATTATGGTGCAACATGCCAACAATTTACCTCTTTGCAACTAAAATACAACTTGGCCTTCTCCACAACCTAGTGGATATAGCCAGCACTTCCAAGATTACCACGTCTGTTGCCTTTGCTAGTTCTTTTGCCACCATTTTAATACCCAAACCAAACCAGCAGAAACCATGGCAATTTTTGCAGATGTGGTGCATGTGTATTTTTGAGCTGTACCTAAAAGTACATGAACATTTGGCTACCACTCCAGGCTCAGTGACTGGAAGACCTGGATCTGCTTCATCAAATGCCAATCCTATTTGGCTGGACTGCTGCAGTGTTTCCAACTTCCTCAAGGCCCAGTCTTTCCACTTAGAGTTGTTGTTTATTCAGTTTTCCTGTACCCCTCCCCCCAAAAAAAACACATCACAAAACGTTTCTGCTCTGGAAAAGAGAGTCTAATTACCTGAACTAGGCTCCTCTGAATGTGCCTCGTAGTAAAGAAGTCATAGTTGGGCCGGTGTCATTTTTAGTATTTAGTAGGGCAGTGTTCAAAGTGCTTCGCCTACATTATCTTGCAATCTTCACTACAGTCCTGTAGGCCAGTATTATCCCTATATTGCAGATAATGGTGGATGAAGCCTGTGGCTAGGGCTGTCAATTCGGTTCGGCCCGAACTGAAAATCAACCGAATTTCCCCTGATTCGGTGCTTTTCTGTTCGGACGGATCCGAACTCAAAACTGGCGGGCAACCGGGGGGCCCGAATTCAGCGAGTTCGGGAGTTCGCGAATAAATTCGGCAAATTAGGCCGTCAGTAAGCAGCATAACCGTCAGTAAGCAGCATTCTCCTCCCCCGGCCAATCGGTGGGCAAGCTGGGTCTTCTTCTGGCCAATCAGTCAGGATTGAGTACTGGAGGAATCAGCTGATGTGCGGCCCGGCCAGGGAGAGAGAGAGAGAGAGCGAAATCCTCGTGTGTGTGTGTGGGGGGGTGCTTGTGCACATTCGCTCCTTTCTGTGGCTGCAAGGGGCGCATTTTTTGGGGTACAGATCCCAAACTTTGAGCGGAGTTTCAGACCAGTGTTCTTAAGATACCCCCCAAGTTTTGTAAACATTGGGTTAGGGGGTCTCGAGATATGGGCTCTCCCCCTTTTCCCTCCCCCCCTTTTCCATTTATGTGGCTGCAGGGGGCGCTTTTTTGGGGATATAGCCCCCAAACTTTTAGCATAGCTTCAGTGAATTATTCTTAAGATACTACCCAAGTTTTGTAAAGATGGGTTCGGTGGGGGCAGAAATATCGCCTCCCCCCCTTTTCTCTTTCCATGGCTGCAGGGGGCGCATTTTTGGGGGTGCAGATCCCAAACTTTGAGCGGAGTTTCAGACCAGTGTTCTTAAGATACCCCCCAAGTTTTGTGAACATTGGGTCAGGGGGTCCCGATATATGGGCTTTCCCCTTTCCCCTTTTCCCTATTGGGATGAATGGAGCAGCCGATCCTGTGTGCATCTCTTCTCCAGAGCAAAACGTTCCGTGCCTAATTGGAATCATCTTGGATTACAGCCCCTCTTGATGGAACAGAAGACAGCCACAGTAAGACCCCTTTGGGGGCTTTAATCTATAATTTTTCTCCTGTATATGTGTGTGTGTGGGGGGGAAAGCAGAGTCTGTGTGTGTGTGGGGAGGGAGCAGTTTCTGTGGATGGGGGGGAAGCCAAAGGGGGCTTTCGTCGGTTCTGCCTGGGGTGTGTGTTCCCCCTCGAGTCTCTCGCTCCCTGGTTTGAGGGGGGAGGTTTCAGTTGTGTGTTGCAAAGGTGTTGTTTAACAAGGTTGTGTTTGCAGTTGTTTTGCTAATTTCTCCGCTGTTGTCGGGGCTGGGAGCTTTGTGCGTGGGTGGCAAGCTCTGCTGAGAGATGCACATTAAGGGTGGGGGGATCCCTTTCAGGGCCCATATCTCAGCCCCCCCTGACCCAATCTTTACAAAACTTGGGGAGTCTTTCAATAAACGTCCTTTGAAGCTCTGCCAAATGTTTGGGACCTCTAAGCCCAAAAATACCCCCCCCCGAGCCGCGGAAAGGCGCGGTTGTGTTTTTAATGGCTTTATTCGGCCAAATTTGTTTCCGAACTTTGAATTCCCGCCGAATTGAACGGATCCGAAGTGGGGGAGTTCGGACTTCGGCACGTACCGAACCCACAAGGGCCAAATTCGGCCGAATCCAAACTGTACCGAATTTTTATTTTTGACAGCCCTACCTGTGGCTACCTAGAGCATTAACCTATGCATGTCTACCCATTATGCTCAATGAATATGACTTCCAGTTCAGTGCGCATAGGAACGCAGCCCTACTGAGTTTGTGGTTGAGATGAGATTTGACCTCCTACACCTAAGCTTATTATCTCAGCCTCTATGTTATGCCCTTGCAGACTTCATTATTCCTTAAATAAGACTTTTAGACCAAGTAGACTGTGTTCCAATTTTGCTGCCCATTGAAGGGATGAGGTTCCTTCTAACCGATAACAATGATATACCAAGTCTTCTTGATCATATACAGGAGTCTGTGCTACTGATTTTCACTCATTCTTGTACTTTCTTCCCTTGCCCTGGATGGAACCACATTTCTGCCAATCTGAAAAACAATTTTAATAAATTCCCTCTTTGGGAAAGTCACAGATGCTGCTGCTTTGTGCAAAGCCCTTCAAAGTTTAATTAAGCAAGAATCTAAGAATTGTTTGCAAGTCTGTGGAGTAGGTCACAGGGGACATACATTGAACCATTGTGGGAGGACAGTGTTTTTGCCTTGAAGGCTTTCCCTGTCTCCTGCCAGCTCCCACAGGACTCTGTTTCCAGCATGAACCTTTGCTCTAGCAGTGTTCAGGCCCATCCAATTCCTATTCCCTTAGGCCTCGGTGTGAGGGACTTGTTTCATTACATTTTAGGCACAGGGATTTGGTGAAGAGAAACATATGTTCCTTGTACAGAAGTGTCTGTGCTGCAGTCATGTTTTTAATTATTTTTTTAAACCACCGTTAGAAGAGACCCTGACTATGTTGCCTCTTGTGATAATTTAGATCTCAGACGATGAAGAGACCCTCACTTGCAGCCCTCTCCCTCATGCACTTGGCAGGTTGGCTTGTTTAAAAGTACTACCTATCAAAAGAGGAAAGCCAATCACTCCTGGCAGGTTTTCTAGCTGGCCCAGGTGTTTGCTCTGGCACTCCTTTGTGCCCCTTGCCAGCTACAACTATTCCTCAGATACTTGACCTGACCACAGTCATCCGTACTCTGATCATATCCAAGTTTGATTACTGTAATGCGCTCCACGTAGGGCTACTTTTGAAAATGGTCCGGAAACTTCTGTTGGTCCAAAATGCAGTGGCCAGCCTATTTCCATTTATTAGCTACCCTTTATTTATCACCCTTAAGCCAAAAGATCTGCACTGATTACCCATCTGGAATCAATGGTCATTTCTCACAATGGAGGGAATTGAGCAGAGGGGTCCCTCAGGGATCTGTGTTGGGAACAGTGCTTTTCAACCTGTTCGTCAGTGACCTAGAGCTGAGGGTGAACAGCAAGGTGGCCAAGTTTGCAGATGACTCCAAATTATTTAGAGTGATTAAAAAAAAAGGACTATGAAGAGCTCCAAAAGGATCTCTTCAAACTGGAGGAATGGGCATTAAAATGGCAAATGAGATTCAATGTGAGCAAGTCTAAAGTGATGCATATTGGGGCAAAGAATCCCAAGTTCACATATACACTGATGGGATCTGTGCTGGCAGTGACAGATCAAGAAAGGGATCTTGGGGTGGTAATGGATAGCTCAATGAAGATGTCAACCCAGTGTGCAGCTGTGGGGAAAAAGGCAAATTCCATGCTGGCCATAATTAGACAAGGAATAGAGAATAAAATTGCAGCTATCATACTGCCTTTGTACAAATCTATGGTGAGACTACACTTGAAATACTGTGTATAGTTCTGATCACCACACCTAAAAAAGAATACTGCAGAGCTTGAGAACGAACAGAAAAGAACAACCAAAATTATCAAGGGACTAGAGCAACTGCCCTATGAGGAACAGTTCAAATGCTTAGGACTGTTTAGCTTGGAAAGAAGGTTAACGGGAGATGTGATAGAGGTCTATAAAATCATGCATGGTATGGAGAGAGTGGACAAGGAGAAGCTTTTCTCCTTCACTCATAATACTAGAACGTGGAGTCATCTGCTGAAGCTGGAGGGTGACAGATTCAAAACAGGTAAAAGGAAGTATTTGTTCACACAACGCATAGTTAAATTGTGGAACTCCCTGCCCCAGGATGTGGTGGAGCAATAAACTTCTCTGCAAAGTTTCCCAAGGTTCTGAAGCAGCCATTGCATGATTTCTTTTACAGTACATACAAGGAAGTGTTTCCTAAGCCATCACATGGTCCTTTTTGAACCCATTACACTGCCTTCTTCATTGCCTGAATTGGCCAAAAGTTTTTGTCCCTCTCCCATAATACTAGAACGTGGGGTCATCGGCTGAAGCTGGAGGGTAAGAGATTCAAAACAGATAAAAGGAAGTATTTTTTCACACAACGCATAGTTAAATTGTGGAACTCCCTGCCCCAGGATGTGGTGATGGCTGCCAGCTTGGAGGGCTTAAGAGGGGAGTGGACATATTCATGGAGGAAAGGAGTATTCATGGCTGTTAGTTAGAATGGATACTAGTCATGCTGCATACCTATTCTCTCTAGTATCAGAGGAGCATGCCTATTGTATTGGGTGTGGTGGAACACAGGCAGGATGGTGCTGCTGCAGTCATCTTGTTTGTGGCTTCCTGGAGGCACCTGGTTGGCCACTGTGTGAACAGACTGCTGGACTTGATGGGCCTTGGTCTGATCCACCAGGGCCTTTCTTATGTTCTTATGTTCTTCATCACTGCACAGGATCACAACCAGTTTCTGCCTAGTACTGGCTCTGTTCCCCATCAACTGTTAACAAGAGGAAATACCTGGGGTCCCCCCCCCCGCCCATCTTCACAATAAGCACAGGGGAAGGAGAAGCTAGATAAGTGGTAAGGGGGACAAGAATCTGGAAAGTAGCATTTTACTAGATGTACTCAGGTTTTTGTTAACCAAGATTCTAAAGAAGCTTCACTTTTTCTACGTACCTTACCCAAATTCATTTACTTGTAGTTTTACCTCAACAGTGAATAAACAAATTATCATATAGAAATAAAGACTGAATCAGCAGCCAGGATGTTGCCCCTGTTATTGTGCTACAGCACAACACAGATTCTTTAGCTGTCTATTGTTATTATTTGCACATTTTTAAACTCAGGAAATTGTAATCCCAACAACAGAGACCACAAGAAGAGGCTTAACCAGTTAAAAATAAACATTCCCCCCCCCCACCATCTTTTAATTTTGAGAAATCCAAATCTAGCCGAAATAGCTAAATGGCCACCTTCTCCATGTACCATCCTTCACAGGCTAAGTGGTAGTTACTGGAGAAAGCGGATTTATCTGCAGCAGCAACACCTAAACTCTTCCTAGGCGTGTTGATAATCTGGCATGGTCTTTGTTAACTTTTAGGTGCCAGGCTATGTCTTGCCCTGGTCTGTCCTACTTCCAAATGACACTTAGGATTTTTATTGGGTTTTATTGCTGTTCCTTGTTATATTTGCTCTGGTTCTGCTAGTCTTACACTGTGTAGTTTTAGTACTGATGTTTACTGTTTGTATTCTTTAATTTTGCTGAGCTGTCTCGAGGGATGTATACTGAAAGGTGGGGTATCAATTCGATAACCAAACATATTATTCTATAAACAATTCATTATTTCCGACTCAATATACTGATTAGATTGCTACATCTTGTCAAGACTGTTGTTCCAAGGAATAGCTAGAAACATCATCCCTTCTTATCCTTCTTGGTTTTGTCCATTTATACTCAAGAACTTAGTTACAGAGGTTTCAATCTGATTTAAAATTAAACTGTTACCCCACCTTATATGACATAATGCAGCGCAAGCTTATGCAAAGTTACACCCTTCTAAGCCCATCAAAGTCAACGGACTCAGATGGGAGCTCTGCTCAGCATTGCACTAAGTATATCACCTGCTTTGAACTGTGCTGTGATTTCTTGTGCAGTTCAAAGCAGGAGAAAAAGAAGTGCCTAATCTTAACAGTGTCTAGGCAATCACAACTTTAGGCCAGGACGGTAGCTGATAGCAATGGCTGGGGTGGAAATGAATGTGAGGAAAGACAACAAGCAGCTAAGCGGATTTCTGATAAGCCCTTTCTCCACAAAGCAGCCACATTACTCAAGGAGATAACCTGGAACTGAGTGTCAAAAGTGACAGAAGCCAGAGCTACGGCTGGTTTTATGAATGGGTGTGCTCTTAGCCAATTCCTTGGCCCAGCCATATGCAATCATAGGATTTTTCTTTTTGCCTGCTAATAATTTATTGCCCCATATCTCATCCTCAGCTCCAGGAAATACAAGAACAAGCTCCACTCCACAACAATGTGTCTCCTAATAAGGAAAAGCCAGCTGTTAACACAAATCTTAAAAGGAAAAGATTCTTGTTATGTAAGCTTTTCATTTGTTAATTTACTGTATAGTATCTGTGGCAATGAAGATACAATGAAGTGAATGCACTTTTCACTTTTACCCCTAATGCATGTTTTCTTCAAACTGGTTTTCGTCTGTAAAGCACCAGAATAGCTTCATTGCCATTTCCTGCTTGCAATCTCAGAATCCAATGGAGGACACCTCTTAATGAAACTATCTGTGCTCCAAGTTCAGATAGGGTTGTCAGGTCCCTCTTTGCCTCTGGCGGGAGGTTTTGGGGCAGAGCCTGAGGAGGGCGGGGTTTGGGGAGGGGAGAGAGTCCAATTGCCAAAGCAGCCATTTTCTCCAGGTGAATGGATCTCTATTGGCTGGAGATCAGTTCTAATCATAGGAGATCTCCAGCTAGTACTTGGAAGTTGGCAACCCTAAGTTCAGATCATAAAGAACCAGTGTGTTAGGACCACCTTTGCATGTATGAACTTTCCTACAGTTTGAGCTCAGCTGGTGCTGCCCTTCTCCAAGTACATTCCTTGAGTGAAGCAAGGTGTGTGGGCATGAAGTAGAGGACTTTCAGCCATGGGCCCAGGCCCCATGGTCTAGAATTATCTGTGCTAGGGCTGAAGCAGGTCGTGCTGTTAAAGGGACAGGCTCTTAGAATGGACCACTTCCTGAGAAGTGATACGTTATCTTATTCAGCCAGTCACCTACTAAGCAGGACTCAACGACTTTACCTACTTTTAAAAAGCAAGTCTTTTTATTGATGTACTTACAGTAAAAATGTGTATATATGTGTAAATGCAAGTTTCTACATTCAGTTACAATGTATGCAGTGACAATGTATGTTACAATGTATGCAATAAAGCAACCAAGTCTTACATACTATTCAGTTTTAAAATCCAACTTCAAATTATAATAGTCAAATAAGTCTGACTTAGTATAAAGTATCTAATTCACATTCTAGAATAATAATTCAAAGCCATACATACCGACACCTTTCTTCTGAGACACTCTGAATGAGGTCTGAAATTCTAGGCTTATTGTGCCTGTATTCATACTGTTCAAACCCCTCAATAATGCTGATTCAGAGCAAAAGTTGGGCTGAGGAGTTCTCCTTCATTGGACTGAGGAGTCCTTCTCCATTGCCTAATATGGGCTTCCTTTCCTTTTAGTCTACTTTACTAAACTATAAACAATCAGTTTTTGAGCTCTGTGATAACTCTATATACTCAATTTTAACACCATTCTCAGCTCCAGCATAATACGCATTCATTACATTCATTTATGAATCAATAGTATCATGGTTACATGTTTAAATCAAAAACCACAATTACATTGCTTATACTGCATTAGTTAGCATTGAATAAACTTGTAGTGTGGAGGGTGGAGAGCATCTCCATTCATGATGTCATTGGAAGGGTAGGAAGACCTTCTATAGTTATATACATAAGAAAAGGGCTCTGCTCTCCTCCCCTAAAAGGGTGGAGGAGCCTCTGACCCTACTATATTTGTCAGTAGTTTTCAGAAACATAAGCCTTTGGTTTAATATTTCTTGGCTTTCTATTCTTCTTAGCAATAACTAAACCTTTAGTTATATAGTAGTTCAGTTGTTTGTATGTGTAGTTTTAGTTTTATAGTGAATAATTCTGCATATGTACAACAATATCATAGATCATGTGCTGTAAGATGTCAGAGACTGTGACAGGGCATATGGATGCCAGCCTCCAGGTGGAACCTGGATATCCCCCAGAATTATAACTCATCCCCAGACTACAGAGGTCAGTTCCCCTGGAGAAAATGGATGCTTTGGAGGGTGGACTCTATGGCAACTTCCTCACTGAGGTCCCTGTCCTCCCCAGGCTCCATCCCCAAACCTCCAGGAGTTTCCCAACCTGGATCTTGTATCTTTATCCACCCATCCCCTGCTGGTAGCCTACTAGGGAGCCCTTCTTGTGGGTCTTCCAGAAGTTGGTAAAAACATTTCTTTTCTGGAAGGTCTTTAGTTGGCCCACCTGGGGGAACAGCAGGTTAGTGGGGCGGCCAAGAGTGTACTTTGTTAGCTGTATTTGACATGGAAATTGGTTTCCAACCTTGATTCAGCTGATCTGGTCATACTGATCTATGTCACAATAATCTCAAGGCTAGATGATTTTATGTGGAACTACCCCTGAAGGCAACCTGGAAACTTCAGCTGGTGAAAACTACTGCAACCCACTTCATGGGAGCCAATAGGAACATGCATAATATACCAATTTTAAAAGGATCACATTGCATTGCTCCAATCAAGGGCTGTTATAGATCCCAACCTGTAGGCAAGTTTAGCTATTGTCTGCATGGTCAAGAGCTTTTTCAGCTGTGGCATTTTGTGGCATGGTCTTTCTGGGGATGATAAGAAGGCGCCTACATTATTAGCATTCCAACACTGATGTAAAATAGAATTATTTAAAAGAGCTATTCTAATTCAGTAAGTTGTTTCTGCTGATTTAACAAGATGATAATTGATTATGAGTTTTAGACTTGACTTGTTGGTTTTAACTTTGCTATGTGTTTTAAATCCACCTTGATTTCTTTAAGAGAAAATCAGGTCAGAAATTCTTTAAAAAAATAAAATAAAGTTGAGGAGGACTGAACCCAGTGGCTGATATTTTAATAGTGAGTTTTGGATTTATTTATTTATCTATCTATTTATTTATCTCTTTATTTATTTATCCATGGTCCTTGCTGTATTCAGTCATTACCTGGGCTGCATTGATGCAGGAGTCTTCCTCAAGCAGATGTGTCTACAGGTAGTAGAGGTAAGTGACACACCTAATTCATCCCAGAATTATCTCAGACGTATATCTTGCAAAGCACTGTATTCAGTCAAGCAAATGAATGACAGCTGCTCATTTAATTGTGACATTCTTATTGGCATTATGGGGCATTCTTCTCTTTTGGAAGTATACACTCAAGCATGAATACTTCTTTCATCTATCATCACTGAGAGAATAATTAAAACCTTTTCACATGCAACAGTGTCACCACTTCAGACAAGAGGAAGGAAAGCAGTTAATATAATCTAATCTAGCTCTAAAGCCCTCATTAAGATAGGGCATTTGGGCTGCCCAGTTTAATAGCTCTTGATATGCACAACAGCAAAGTATAGGCACATGGAGGCTCCCTGGGAATACACACATACACTGGAAGGAACCATGTGGCTTTGAAAATGAGGGTGCTGTCTCCTCTCCACCCAGGTAGATGTGGTTAAGCACCAGTCATTCAAATCTTGCTAGGAGGAACATGGTATCTTGAGACTTCCTGCCTCTTCAGTACTTGAAGGAAAGTAGTTGTGTGTCTTGTGTAGCTGAAAACTACACTCTTACAGAACCAATTCTACACAAAGGAAATTTTGTTGTACCTAATTTTGCATGGGATTGTACTGTTAACTGATCCTGGGAAATCTGATGGAGAACTATGGAGATATTGCTTAAAACTACTTGGGCTATGTGTCATAGGTGCATCCCCAATGTTGCTTGTTTAGCTTTCTATGAAGACCCATGGAGAACGCTGGCAATCCTTTGCTTAAATGTCAGGACTTCCCAAGTCTTTGCTGTTTGAGGAAGGCTAAAAGCTATAATTTATATAGAGAGAATGCAACTGCCACAATTATTACCCAGCTAACCTGTGCCTTTATTAATATGTTTCAGCAACAGAACTGTTCTCAAGATCCTTCAGTTTTTTAACAACTAGCTCAAAGCAGTACCTTGGGGTCAAAGGACACAGGGGGGCTTTAGAGCTAGATAACATTGTATTAGCTTTGTTGCTACCTCATGTCTGAAGCAGTGACACTGTTGCATATGAAAAGGGTTTAGTCCGTGTACCCCACCACTTCTTAGAAAAATGAAAACACAGATGCATAAGGGTGCAATTAATAGTGAAGGAAGTAGGCAAGTGGTATATTTTGCCCTTTCCTGCTGGCTGTTGTATCTCTCAAAATTGCCTCCCATCAACTACCATCACATGCAAGGGAAAGATGCACATCCCCTGCATCTTTTGGGGGAGCATCTTGGGGGAGGTGATTCTGAGAGGAAGAACAGCTTGAGGGGTAGGGGTTAAGAAGCAGTCCCACCCACCATCCCAGGCTGCAGCCAGTTCTCATCTGTGTGTGTGGGGGGGGGGGAACCCTGAAGAAAGTTACACAGAACTGCATGTAATGTGCACCTTGGCCATAAAACATTGTGTTGAGCTTGGGTGTCAAAAACATGATGACCCTTGAGAATAGTTATATTACTGAAAAACACACTGAAGAGGTACAAGTATATGTGGGTTAGTATTGCACTAGACAGACTGCTAGCTGTACAGTCTGGGCATAAGATCCTATTGACATTGGGCTTCTTTGTTCAGTGCTGGGGCATTTATTCAGGCATGGCCACACCAGAGTTTAAGCCTGGAAGGCTACAGCTGCTCCACCTTTATCGGTACCCCAATCTGTGACTGGAGCCAGGAGCACATACAGTTCCAAACATTTAGCTTAGCAGAGTATGGGGAAGCTAGTAGCTAAGGGCCTGGTCCTCCCCCCTTCTCTCCTCCCCCCCAGTCTTGCCAGTATATCCTGCTTTCTCCTGTATGTATCAAGAGACCAACTTAGATATTATTCATTAAAACCCTCAGCCAAATCTGCAGCCTTCATCCATTTGCCATGACTAATATCAGGCATTTGAACGTTTTTATTAAACTCTGCCGTTTCCTCTCCTTTTAAAAGTTTAATAATAAATTGGATGTCACATTATAGCTGCATTTATTAAAACCCACCAGAGCTTGCTCACTCAATATGCTGCAGCTTTGTGAATTATTGAGGGGGGGCCCCCCACGAGGCCTGTTTGCTTCAACTGTAAAAGGTGCTTCCCCCTTCCCCATTTTATTTGCCAGACAGAAGAAGTGCCAGCAAGAGACAGAGATAAAGTGGGAGATTCTTTTAACTGAAATTAGAAAATAAGCATTCAAGCAGAGAGTATAAAAGTTGCTACTGCTACAGAACAGGGCCTCTTGTTTTACATAACAGCAAATGTTAAGGAATGCATTTGAAATTAAATACTATCAGAAGTTGCCAATAGTCACTGATAGGCTTTGATGAGTGATGATCCACCTTCTGTTAGACAAATTGCTTTAGATATTAGGTTACTTACCACCTTCTCAGAAGCTGGCAGTGTTAAAATCCTACACCCAGTTCCCTATCCTTCTTTCACAATATCTACATCTATATGAGAAATCTTTTAAGTCCTCAGGAACTAGAAACCATACAGAACTATATAGGACAGCCAGTAAGGAAAAACAAACAAATGTAATTGATCCAGGAAGAATCCTGAGGCTAGGGATTACTTTGGTGCTGGAAAGAAATCTGCAATTCACACAGGGAGCCAGGCTCTAGATGCAGCCAGTGCATGATTTTTTCCTGCACAGGGTTATATCCATCTGTAATTTAAGAGATCATCTAATGTCATAGGAGGCATTGGGGCTGTAGGACCACATAACGAGGTTGCAGGTAGTTGCTAATTAAAGGGCTAGTCTAGTCTTTTTGTTTTACACTCCAGTGTCAGGAGTAAATTATGATCATATTCAGGCTACATATTTGAAAGGCCAGCATGATAAAATGAGGTATCTGAGGCAGGCAAGATTCTTTCTCTTTAAAATATGGGTTCCCATTCTGGGCCTTATAAAATAGGGCCAGGTGATTCAAAACAGACATTTCTGTGTGGAAAGGATGGGTGGATGGATGAATAGATAGATATGCATTATGCAGATCTCTCTGTCCTGGAGGCTGTAATGTCTAACATGTAATTTTAGTTTCAAACAACGTAAGTAGGAAGTGTCATTCAAAATTACAGGTAGCCATACTGGCCCATGAGAACATATCCAAAAGCAACAGTACCACAGCACCTTTTGTTAGGACTTGTTAAAATTCCACAATGACATAAACAAGCTTTCAAATCTCCCAGGCTGCAAGTGAAACAAAGTAAATCATACAAGGGGAAGGGAAGAGGAGGTTGTTTCTGGGCATAATGAAAAATTGGTAGTTTGTAATAGTCTTCAGATGACATGCAGAAGATATTATAATATTATATTACATCTCTCTCTCTCTCTCTCTCTCTCTCCAAGGTCTTGCAGATATTTGGATCTGTCCTTCACACTAATCAGAAATATGTATCCCTTATAACAGGTGGCCCTTCAATTACCAATTCTGGAGATTAATTGTAGGTGGTGCACTGTAATTGAATACTTTGCCAGAAGATGGCACTATTTAGTGGCCAATCATTGAACAACAAGTAAAATGGGTTGAAATCTGCAGGAATACAAATGCACTGCAAATATGGGGGGGGAAATTATATAGTGTGAACCTAGTGCACCAAGAACTATTCTGCATGGACTTTTTTTTTTGTTCATATAACAGAAACAGTAGTTAAGAATCGGAAGCCAGAGGAAAGTTGGGCAAGGCTTTCTACCAGAGTAGACAAGTGTTCCCTGAAAACTGACTCTCCTTGTGCTTTGCCACACCTACTGTTTGTAGTATTCTGCAGAAGAAGACATAGCTCCCTGGCAGAGTACATACCTGGTTCACAGAAGGTCCCTAGCTGAAAGTATCCTTGGCAGCAGGGTTGAGCAAGGCCACCAGCAGCAAAAGCAGATAATAGTGGGCTATTGTTTATTTATTTGATTTCTACCCCCACCTTCCATCCCCGGCCGAAGCCATGCTCAGGGCGGTTAACATCATAACATCCAACAGTATAATTTTTGATTTTTTAATTCTTAGATGCCCCTGTTTATGTAGGCTTTGAGGCAATAGGGTACTCCTCCTTTTCTTGGGCACGAGCCTCTGAGACACACCATGATCTGTGCTTTGATCCCACCAGTTAAAGGGCATTTCACTGAGAATTCCCTGGCCCTGTGTGTCCTCTTCTGGACCACTGGATGAGTACCTTCCACTTGCTGTCATGGCTCCCAACAGAGAACAAGAAAAGACATTGGTCATTTATGCAGGGCTGTTTCCCCACGGCCACCCCTGCCAACTATTTTGAGGTGTCCTTTAGATTATGCATGCCTTTCCCAACCATCAGAGGTCGCCTTGCACTCCCTGTGCATTTCCAGGAGTTTTGCTGCATTTTCCGGATTCTGGCTAAATAGCAGCCAGAAAACACAGACAAAATGTATGGAAATGCATAGGGAGAGCGAGGCGACCTCTGACAGTCAGGAAAGGCCTGCATAATCTCAGGCCTTTTATGCAAGGCTGTTTCCCTCGCGGTCTTTGTTTTGATTATGCATGCCATTTTCCGACCATCAGAGGTTGCCTGTCCTTGTGTTTCCACATGTTTTGCACGCATTTTCAAATTTGAAATAAACCGTCCCTGAAAATGCAGGCAAAACCCATGGAAATGCAGGGGGAGAGCATGGGGACCTCTGATGGTCATAAATGGCATGCATAATCAAAACAAAGACCCAATGGTGGCAATGTGTTAAATGTGTGCAAGTGAGTGCCTCTAATCAGGGTTAATTGGCTGTTTTGCTATGTTGGCCCTCTCCAGAAAGACCCTTTTGATCTGAAGGAAAGCAAGGCTCAGACTCACCTACAAGCCCAGTTTTCTGGCATGCGCTAGGGAGGGTTGGGAGCTAGCACAAGGTTCTGGGGATTGTCTGGTGAGGCGGGAGCTCAGCAGGGCAGCCAGCATGCAGCCACGATATGGCTGCTGTTGGGGAAGGAGAAGAAGGAGCCATAGTGTTTCTAACTCCAGCTTGAACTTTTCCTGCCCTGCTGCATACCTTCCTGGCCCACCCTATATTTCAAATGGACCAATCAGGCCCTGGCTTAATAGGGGCAGGCAGGCTCAGACCTGAACTTTTGCACTCAGCTCCTCCAGCTAGGTATTTAAGAAGCTGCCTCTCTCACCCAGCTGAGTCTGTTTCCTAATTTTGTGTTAATTGAGTTAAACCAGGAGCTCTTCCCTAAATTTCCTTAATGTAGCATTATTAACCATGCAACGAAACCACTCTGTTAGCTTCCTTTTCCTCCTTCAGGTCATGTGCTCCTTTCTTCCTGTCTTTTCATGGGGTAAAATGATTGTGTCCCCCCCCTCCACCAAAAGCTGTTCTGAATGTATGGAGCAATAAATCCATGTTTCTTGATATGAGGTGGAGATTCCTGACTCCCTGACCTGTGTTTCTTCTTAGCAATGTGTTGTATGGCTGATCAAGTGATGAAATCCAGACCCCAGAGGGGCTGTGATGTATGAACTCTACTTCCTATTTGTAAAGGCTAGAAGGTCCCAAGTTGTGCACATCCTAAAACAATCCTTTTCTTTCCAAGTGGCTTGTCCAAAATCTGCACAGCATCATGAGCTTAGAGTCTCTCGATGCTCATGTCTCTTTTTTCTCCCCTGTTAGAATTATTGTGTTTAAATACTAGAAATGAATAAAAGCTGTTAAAGGCTTGGTTTAGCTGGAACAAAGGTTCCCAGACATCACCATAGCGGACTTCCCTAGGGCATGATTAAAACTTTGCAAGCTTCTCCAAGTGTAACTAAGACAAAACAAAGACAGGCACTTATTGTGGCAATGTTTATTTTTATCCAAAACCCAGGAAAGTGGATTCAAAGAGAGAAGGAGCAGTGTTCCATGCTTCACTGCAAGCTTTAGGGAGAAGAAAAGTTGGTTTTTATACCCCACTTTTCTCTAACTTTAAGGAGTCTCAAAGCAGCTTGCAATCACCTTTCTACAGGCACCTTCTGAGGTAAGTGAGGCTGAGAAAGTTCAGAGAGAACTGTGACTAGCCCAGTGGTCGGCAAACTCTTTAGTCAACAGAGCCAAATATCAACAGTACAACAATTGACATTTCTTTTGAGAGCCAGTTTAACCCCCCCCCCAGCTGCCTGACAAAGCAGTTTAACACACACACCCCGTCAGGCTTCCCGGGAGTCCCCATCAGCTGTTCGTCAGGCAGCCGGGCGGGGGGGATTTGTGGCAGAGCCGCACTCAAGGGGCCCAAGAGCCGCATGCGGCTCGCGAGCCGCGGTTTGCCGACCACTGGACTAGCCCAAGGTCACCCAGCAGGCTGCATGTGAAGGATTAGGGAATCCAGTCTGGTTCTCCAGATTAGAGTCCACCATTCTTAACCACTACACCACTCTGAGCATGGCAGAAGGCCCATAGCAAATCAGAATACAAGCTTTCACCTTTAAGCCCAGCATTGACTGTCAGTACAAATACATAAGGAGGAAGAGAGGGGAAGAGATGGCACCAAGGTCAGTGCAATCCTAAAAACACTTGGGTATACCTGAGTATGACTCTGGGCAGACCTGTTTAGGGTTGCTCTCAAGCTGATGTCTTTACGTCCTGCATGTCAAGAATAAATGCAATAGATGACATTTTCTTAAACAGAATGGTGAGAAATGCATCCCCTGTTCAGTTTTGCCTTCACGTAGGAGCCTTGCCTGAGAAAAAAAGTGGCAACTGTAACTGAAATGGTTGGCAGCCACAGCAGCTTTGTAGGTGCAGGGCAGACCGGGCACAGCAGGGTTAATGGAAGCTTCCGAGCAGCCACTTGGAAGCCAGCGGTGTCCCAGCAGGAGAGCCGAACCAGCATATTTTAAAGTAACAACAAATAACTTTAATTAACTTCTGTGGCAGTGACAGATTCTGAACAATTAACCTTAGGCCTGGTGCAGAGGAGGTTATTTTGTTCTTTTAATTTTTAAGTGGTGTTGAAACAAGTAAGAGTTGTGGCCCATGAGATTCTCCCTGCAGTTTAAAAAAACAAAATAAAACGAAGCTGAGCAGCAGCGCTGCGCATCCTGCATCCTGAAACTCCCTAGCTGATAGTTTGCCTGTTGTGTGGAGGAAGGAAAGTACTTCTGGGGTAGAACAAAAATCCAGTTTCCATGTCTGAGACCAAGGGTCTGATTCAGAATAATACAGCTTCATTACAACCTATTTGACAGTGACTTTTCTGGCTAAACCCCACACTCCAGCAGCAGGTTTAACCTGCTAGGTAGATACACTAACAATTATTTTGTCATTCTAGTCCAGTTAAGTCAAGTACAAGTATAAGAAGAGGCCTTCTGGATAGGACTGCCAACCTCCAGGTAGTAGTTGGAGATCTCCTATTACAACTGATCTCCAGTCAATAGAGATCAGTTCCCCTGAGGAAAATGGCCGCTTTGGCAATTGGACTCTATGGCATTGAAGTCCCTCCCCTTCCCAAACCCCGCCCTCCTCAGGCTTTGCCTTAAAAATCTCCAGGTATTTCCCAGTCCAGAGCTGACAACCCTACTTCTGGATCAGACCAACAGCCCCTCTAGCCCAGCATCTTGTTTCCCACCATGGCCAGCCAGATGCTCCTGGGACACCTACAAACATAGGCACATTGGTGAAAGCTTACCCCTGCCTATCTACACCCCAGCAACTGGCCTTTAGCTGTACACTGGTTCCAAGCATCATGGCTAATAGGCGTTGAGAGACCTGTCTTCCACATATTCACCATTTCAGCCATCCAGACAGCAGTCATCACATCCCATGGCAATGAGGTAATTATGTGTCATGAGAAGAAGTACTTTCTTTTATTATTTACTTAGTATATTTTTATTCCACTCTTCTTCCCAGGAGCTGAGGCAGCATACATTGTTCTCCCCTCTTCCATTTTATCTTCACAGCAACCCTGTGAGGTAAGTTAGGCGGAGTGTGCGCAAATGGTCCAAGGTCACCCAGCAAGCGTCACGGCAGAGTAGGGATTTGAACCTGCATCGGCCGGATACTAGTCTGACGCCCTAACCAGTACACCATGATGGCTCTCTGCCCACTAATTTCGTTGCATGCCCTCAAGTTCTAGTATTTGGGGAGAGAGAGGGAAATGTTTTCTGTATCAGTGTTGATACCCAGCTGAATATTTAATAAAGGAAAACTCATGCACGTTCTGCCTTGGTGTATTGTCAGCCTCAATCTCTCCTTGGCCTGAATAAAAGACAAGTGATTCTGTCTACCTGTGAAGATATTGGTGACTGGCAAACAAAGGGGGAGAGGCAGGTGTGGTTGGCCAGACACGCTGGGAGCAAGGCGAGCCCCAGCAGCACTGCCTGTAGCTCGAGGGCTCACCTGGGGTAGACAACAGGCCTTGTGCACCTGGGGGATATGGTCTGGCATACCACTGTTCAACATGCAGGCCAGGCGTGCCTACCCCTGTCAACCAGAAAATCCCAGTGTGCCTTCAGGTATGGTGTTTAATCTGTGATAACTATTTCACACATGCAAATCATTATTTGATTGCCTCAGGAAACTTGCATATATGAATTCAGCATTTGTCTGCTATGACCTTTGTTCATTTACATTTAGTAGTACAGATATAAGCTTATGCTTCCCAGTCTTGTGATCTGCTTGCAGAGTGTATACAGTGTTTATGTGTCAGATGCTCAGAGACCCATTTATACATTGAGTAATTACTCCCAGGTCTCAAAGCAATCCATTTGCAAGAGTCAAAGCAGCCCATAAGGATTCTATCAGGAGTATATTCTATTTGCTTGTTTGTGGCATATCCTGGCTTGGCAACAGGCTACCCAGACATCTCTTTCTGAATGAACGAATGGCTTTGTTCCTAAAGGGGGCACTCAGAAACCAGAGGTTTGGCTGAAAGTCAGTATTGTGAAGGTCCAAGCTGACATGTATGAATCTTTTGGAATTCCTCCATGGTTTTAAATGAAACTTGAGAGGGGCTTTCAAAACAACACACAGTGGGGAAAAACATATTTCAAAGACATATTTTGGTCAATGGATTTATCCACTAGCACAGGGTTGTTCTGTTTTTCTCCCTCGTGCAACAGGACAAGAATACTGTAATAAAATAGAGTACAGCGCAGGACTGGGGTGGGGTGTGTAGGCAAAGTTTGGTGAGGATAAAAAGCCTCTGGAGAGGTGGAATAAATATGTGACTAACCATTTTGAAAACAAAAGAGCAACTCTTTTTGCTCAGAGAAACAGTCCATCATGTATCCAACAAGATGACTTCCCCAAAGGCCTACATTCAGTGCATGGAAGACAAGGCTTCCCCTGTTGCTGACCCCTTGCATTGGGGGCCAGAGGTTTATTGCCTTTGAACATCATGGGTAATTCTTCATGAATTAGTCCAATCCCTTTTCAAGCCATCTAAGCGGGTAGCTGGCGTTACATCATGTAGCAGTGAATTCCACAACCCAATTATTCAGTGTGCAGAAGAATACCTTTTTTGGTCCATCCTGAATCTACTGCTCCTCTGCTTCACCAGGTGCCCTCAAGGTCTAATGTTTCCTGAGAGAACAGATAGGCCTGAGAGAAACTTACAGTGTGCAATCCTAAACAGAGTTACATCCTTCAGAGCCCATTGACTTCAGGTGTGACTTTGGGTGTGACTTTGCTACAATTACACTATTAGACTTTCAATGAGTCTTTCTTGCCTGCTTTATCTCCAAGCAGAGACCTTTGGATCTGTGTTCCTACTTGTATAAAGCCCTCCATTGCTATACACCATTGTATCCTGTTGCTGCTGTCTCCAGTAGGGAAATGTATAAGAAAGAGAGGCAGCATATGTATTGCTACATATGAGTGATGGCTCTATTTAAAAGTGATCAGGGTTGGTGGGGAATCATAGGTAGATGGAAGCAGGTCCAATGGTAAATAGTGTCTGACACAGGACCACTGGCTGCTTGTCCAATGGGCAGAGCTGAATCAAACTAAACAGTAATTCAGGTCAAACCTCTTGAATCTTTGTGAAAAAGATGGGCTCTAAATGGATTAATAAGCTAAGCTAGTTCTGGAGTCTGGAAGGAACAGGAAAAGGTAGACAGAGAAAAGTGGAATGTGGAGAGCTGCTGGAACACAGAAAGGTAAGCATCCAAAGTAAATACTTCTGAGCTGGGGAAGGTGGAGCCCACACAGGTAGCCTAGAAAACAGCAGACAGGAGTTAGGCTAGGCAAGAATCAATTGCCGTTGAATATCTTAGCCATTCTGGAAGCAGCTCACTTCAAGCCTACCCGAGTTGTCAACAGAGGAGGTACCAGTTCTGTACAAGGCTTGAAGAGTTCACTAAACTAACTAATGCTGGTTCTAGCCCTGTGGCAACTGCAATATGTGGTAAACCAACTCGTGCCCATTAAACTTCAGAGTTTTCATAAATACATTGCTGCCAGATAAACTCACCACATGTGAAATCTACTTTCAGGCTTTGAGAAGGAAGGAAGAGCTTGTTTTAAAATGTTTAGACAATAGTGGCAATAGGCAGAGCTGCATCAACAGTTCCCAGTTTGTTCTTTGAAAAGCTCACAGACGTTAGTTACTATGTTCCATGCCCATTGGTTCTAGGATGAGCTAAATGCAATAGTCCCCCCTCTCCCACTTGTCCCTTCACCAGGGGTGGTGTCAAATTATTAAGTACATCGACCTATCCTACCCAAAATGAACTGATATAAAAACTGTTCATAGAATATCTTTAGCCAACTTCTTTGAATTAGCACAAAGGTTCAGTACTGGTTATCCTGGAAGTCTGGAACTGCAGTACGGTAGGAAGCAAACGCTTAAATGGGAACGAAGTGTTCAAATGATCCTGCATTCTGCTCCACATATGCAGCGTCAGTAATAGTCATATGACTCATCACTTTCCACGTCATCATCCTGTCTCAGGCTGGGTATCTTGGGCACAACCAATTCAGTCAAGTTTAGCTGATCTGAAAGCATAGGTCAGAAGGCAAGAGATCAGTCCTTGTAAAGAATTTGTGACCTTTACCATCTATCCCACTTTAGTTATTTTGCCATCAAGTCACAGCTGACTTATAGCGACCCCACAGGGTTTTCAAGGCAAGAAACAAACAGAGGTGGTTAACCATTGTCTGCCTCTGCATAGCAACTCTGGGCTTTCTTAGTGGTCTCCCATCCAAGTACTAACCAGGGCTGACCCTGCTTAGCTTCGAGAACTGATGAGATTGGGCTAGCCTGGGCTGTCAAGGTCAGGGCATTGCTGTCCTACATTACTGGAGATATTTGGCCAGGGTCATTAGCTTTCCATCACTGCAATGTACCATCAGTTGTGATAAGCAGACAGGTCACTTGCCTTTAACAATTAGCTGGGAGTCGTCAGCAAATTAACATTTTAATGTCTGTTTTTAACTGAATCAATATATCAGCTAAACATGAATGCCACAAACATTAATATTTGACAAACAATGTTAATTATATTGGTACAGTATTTTTAAAATAATAAATACAGTACTAAAAGGGGACATCATGGTCCACTGGACAGAAAGCAGGATTTGGATCCAGAAGATGTCTGTCATGGAATAACTGTGGAATACTGGGTGTGGGAGGAAGTATACATGATACGGAGTTGCTGCTGAAAGTGTCATCTGCTTGTTGAGTAACAAGCTAATCCCTCTAATTTCCCCACCTCTGCTCTAAAGGACTGGCTAGCTCAACAGGATTGGGGGAATTAGCAGTGCAATTGTGGATGACAGCCCCATGTTTTTGTAACGTTTAGTACTTGTGACCTAAGTGGGTATGGCTGACACAACAATGTTCCGTCTATTTGGAAAGCACTAGTTGACTCTTCAAAACAGCAGGCTTTTACTGAGCACAATAGGTCAATTATTCCATGCGTTTAATCAGTAGTTGGTAAACCATTTGATTGATTCAGTTCAGTAGAAATGCAATTCCTTGTACAGGGTATATGAAACCGTAACAGATTAATATTGGTAGCCACAGCACCTGGAATATCAGATATTTCAAAAGAAGATACACAGAAAATATAAGAAACTAAGAAGAAATCAGCTGGTGCCTGTCAGCATGGGGGAAAGGGTATCTGGTGGAGTGGGCCCAAGCTGACTGAATAAAGGATTTGTTTCTTTGCAGGGGAAAAAACCCTACTTACCTGGAGTGAGAACCATGAGGTTGGCAAGAGCTGCTACTTGCCCAACCTTGTTCCTTGCGAAGCAGTGGTAGGTTCCTTCATCTGTAACCCGCACAGATTGGATCTGGAGCCAGCTGGTCACTTCATATTTCTGAGGGCCTCCCCTAAACTAGAGAGAATTAAATATCAGTAAGCTGGCAGCTAGTGGCAAGAATTTAATTTTAAAAATCTTACCAGCAAATAAGTGGCTTGCAGTGCTATCCTAAGCAGAATTACATGCTGCTAAGCTCACTGACCACTTGCTCTAACTGAACAAGGTTATAATTTAGAAGCCATATTAGTGCTCTGTCTTAATAGAAGGGAGAATTGCTTGAACTGAGATTTTACTCTGGACTAACAATATCTTAGATTTCCCTGCAATAATTGATTTGTGCTATATCAAAACCAGACCTGACCTGGATGGCCCAGGCTAGACTGATCTCAGAAGCTAAGCAGGGTCAACTTTAAGGTTGACATTGTTGAAGACTTTCTATTCCTTGGCTCCATCATCAACCAAAAGGGAGACTGCAGCCATGAAATCAGAAGAAGATTGAGACTGGGAAGGGCAGCCATGAAGGAGCTAGAAAAGATTCTGAAGTGTAAGGATGTGTCACTGGCCACCAAGATTAAGTTACTTCATGCCATCGTATTCCCTATTACTAAGTATCGGTGTGAAAGCTGGACATTGAAGAAAGCTGATAGGAAGAAAGTAGTTTCCTTTGAAATGTGGTATTGGAGGAGAGTGTTACGGATACCGTGGACTGCAAAAAAAAAAACCAAATCAGTGGGTTCTAGATCAAATCAAGCCTGAACTGACCCTAGAAGCTAAAATGACTAAACTGAGGCTATCGTATTTTGGTCACATTATGAGAAGACAAGTGCCACTGGGAAAAACCGTCATGCTAGGCAAAGTTGAGGGCAGCAGGAAAAGAGGAAGACCCAACAAGAGATGGATGGACTCAATAAAGGAAGCCACAGCCCTCAGTTTGCAAGATCTGAGTAAGGCTGTCAAAGATAGGACATTTTGGAGAACTTTGATTCATAGGGTCGCCATGAGTCGGAAGCGACTTGATGTCACTTAACACACACACACACAAGCAGGGTTGGCCCTGGTTATTACTTGTATGGGAAATAGGGTTGCCAGGTCCCTCTTTGCCATCAGCAGGAGATTTGGGGGGTGGAGCCTGAGGAGGGTGGGGTTTGGGGAGGGGAGGGGCTTCAATCCCATAGAGTCCAATTGCCAAAGTGGCCATTTTCTCCAGGTGAACTGATCTCTATTGGCTGGAGATCAGTTGTAATAGCAGGAAATCTTCTGCTATTACATGGAGGTTGCCAACCCTAATGGGAAACCCCTAAGGAATACCAGAGGAAGGCAGTGGCAAACTCCTCTGTTAGTCTCTTGACTTGACAACCCTACTGGGTTGTCATAAGTTGGCTGCAACTTGACAGTACTTTATACACACACATAGTAACACCATCCTGATGTGATCAAGATGTCTCCCTGTAGCATCAGTTTGATCAATGCTCCCTCCTACCCTGGCAAAACACTAATATGGGCTTCTGAATTATAATGTCTTGCTCAGTCACCCATAGTGATGTAGTGCAAACACACAACCTTGACAAAAGCTACTTCTGAAGTATACTGGTTATTACATTTTTGTTTTTTAAAAAGCTGGTCACCTGGAATGCATATTCAAAGTTTCCCCCATCTTTACTCTGAAAAAGGGACCATAACTTTTGTTGCCATCTATTTATAATTGTCCAACATATGGATACATATACATATTTCCTGGGGCATTTCCCTTCACATTTCCCCTCATATAGTTTATATCCCTTTCTTAATCCTAGTGGTCAGAGCAAACATCTGGACTCACTCTGTCATGGATGGAAACCATTCACTGTGGTCCACCCTATTCTTCAATCTTGCTCTAAATTTGTCTTCTAAGAGCCTACTTTGGGTACACAAAACATACATAATACATGTGGACCACATCTGCATTTTAAAAGAGAAACACAACATCCATCCAATTCTATATTCACACATACATCACACTTAATGGAGAGTGCGTATATTGCAGATGGATATCTTCTAGACATCTCAACTCATTATGAAACACTATATTGTGTTTTTCCACCCTGGGCAATAATACACATTCCTTGCAGATGGAACCATCTGTGGTACGTTCCATCTTTCCTTGTAATGCCTAAATTAGAGTGGAGCAGGAATTGCCCACAAACTTGGCCTCCTTTGTAAACAAGATCTAAGATGTTCATCTCTGAATGTGAAAACATCATCCCTCAGCTTTCTTTTTCTGTTAGCTCAGAACACTCAACCACATTAAAAAAACAACAGTGTTACTTAATCAATGGGTAGGAATACATGAAGCAAAGGATTTGCTTTTTAAAACCCTGCTTTGAAATAGCAAAGCAGAACTGAAAGTCTTTCCAAAATCTGTAATACCTTGGCAGGGTCTACAATATCAGAAGAAAGCAGCAAAGGGGATCTGTGGAGCAAGGCAGGCAGGGCCTATGTACTCAAGGAGCTATATATGAGACACAAAAATCTTGCTTTTGATTGCTTCAAATCCACCCAGTATCCTTTCTAAGCTTTTAGAGGACAGAGTTTCATAGTCACTTTTAGCAACACGAGGCCTAGAGATTTTTAAAAATGAAAAGTGGATTTCTCCCAAAATCTCCAGGAATTCCCCAACACAGAACTGGCAACCCTAGATTTTTCCAGATATGTTGGTGATAAACTTACTTTGAACTGAAGTCACTCAAAATGAAACTGATGGACTAAATCAGTCCCATTTTCCAGGTCACCAAGTATGAACAGGATTTAGCAATGCATTAGGACCTCAGTAGCTTCAACCAGCTAAATCCTTATCCTCCTAACAGAGATTTTTCTATGCCATATATTCTCTAGTGTTTCATGCAAACAGTTTTTAATTAATCCAGCAAAGTTTCTCTCTGGGGAGAATTCCATTGTTTTAGCTTTTCCCTTTAGGAAAGCCACTTTTGGTGCCAGTTTTCATTTGTTTACTTTCATCCCCTGCCTCTGCTTCCTCGAGCCGGCTTCAACATACTTAGTGAAACCTGTCGTCAAAGGGTACAGCAACAAAATGCCCTCAAATAAAGCAAGTGGCATTATGCCTAGAGGGAAGAGGCTGTCACAGCATTCTCCCCGCTCCACCGCGCTGCTTGTATCTTGCCCATAACAAAGAGTTATTCCCAAACCTCTTAATATGGCAGCGAAATATAGTTTTGCCCCACCCAAACACTCCATATAATGATACAGCTACGCAGTTTCTATAAAAGCTTCCCAGGATTTCCTTCCACACCCTCTAAATATAAGGGTAGGACTGTGGCTGCCCTGCAGGCTCTCGTGTTCTATTTTAGTCAAGCTCTCCAGGGCCTGTTAACTCTTCTGAAGTTAACTCGAAACCTTCTGGGTTAAGGTACGTCCACTATTCACAATGGCGGCTGTGAATACATGTGATTACACCTTGCAAGGCTACATATACTCATACTATTGTATGATGTATGTATACTATTGTATGACATATTGTATGAGTATATACTGGAACTTCACAAAGGAAAAGAAGAGTCACAGAATAGGCAAGGATGCAGCTGTCTTCTCAGTAGCAATAAAAGATCCTCTGGAGAATAAGGATACAAGATACAGAAGTTCATCTGGATAAACTGATTTAAGTTTCCCACATTAAGCTGGCACTCAGACTGGAAATGCAACCATGCTAGCAGACCCAGTTCCAAAGATTCATGACAGAAGAAAAGGATGGATAAGGCAGCAGCTAAATCATATGCATATTAAGACAGAGAAGAAACTAAATAACGTGGGTTTTGTAGAGACAAGCTTAATCTTCAGAGTATATGCCATCATCATGTTGAAAGCTCGTGGCTCACCTGAACGGAGATGTGGGGGTCATCTCCGGGAAGCAGCATGTCCAGCCCTTCCTTCCTCCATTCGATAGATGCCATGGGGTAGGCAAAGACTTCACAGCCGAAGATCACATCTTGCCCAGTGATGTTCCAGATGTCATAGGGAGGAGATATGATGTGGGGCTCTGAGAAAGTCCCAAAAAGATTTTAGCAGAAAGAAATAATCTTGAGCATGCCTGTACATCACGTCCTTCTGCAAGACTGTAAATTCATCCTCCCAACTTGGTACAGCTGAGGTGCCATTTACGACATCTCAGATGTAATACTTCCCTCACAGGGAAGGGTTTAGCGCATTATTAAACACAACTGTTGTATCCAGAGGCGGATCTACTGTGAAACGAATGAAGCTTAAGCTCCAGGGCCCCCAATCCTGGAGGGGCCCCGGAAGCAACTTTTTTTTAATGAGTGAATTTCTCTACAAAATCAATGGAGTTTTTTAGTGATAGAATCATAAGCCAATGGGTTGCAGTACTTAATGCTGACTTTAGAATATGCTCTAACTAATACCCATTTCACATGGCCCCAAAATGTCCCTGTAATTGGTCAAATTTCAAAATTTTCTGGGGGCTTGCTGTGCTCAAACCCCCAGCTGTAAGGGCTCACTGAGCTCACCAGAATCTATTCATAGGCTACATTTTGGCAGCTGGATCCTCAAATCCTTCATTGGTGCATGGCTTAATAATTCTATAACTCAGCCCTTAGGCTAGAGCCAATCAGAACCATAAAAAGACATCTGAATTCTCAATTCAGGCTGCATTCGTCTCGCTTGTGCATTTTGACACCAAAAGATCAGATTTTTACCTCTTTATCCCTCTGATGACCCCCTCCCTATAATTATTATTTATTAGTTAAATTTGTAGCCCACCCTCATTCCCGGTCAAAGTCAGGCTCAGGGTAGGTGTCATAATCCTAGGCCTCAAGTGCAGCCTACAGGCCCTAGGGAGGCCTATATTAATTAAAGTAGTTACCAGGCCTACATCGCCCATGTACCCTATGGTCCTTGTGATTGGTGGAAGAGGATTTGGAGGGAAGGCTAGGGCCAATCAGGGGTAAGGGAGTGGTGCCTGGGGAGAAGGAATAAAATGCCTTGCCTGAAAAGGGAGGGGGTTCACTCCTAGGGAGCAGGGCTGGGGAGAGGCTGCTGCAGATGGAGGGAGCCCTCATCCAGGAAGGGGTGAGTTAGTCTGAAGCCCAGTGCCAGGAGAGGGCTAGGGACAGTAAAGATAGATGTGTTAGGGTTTTTATTTGTTTGATTGCCTGCCTTTACTGGTTTTGTAATCCAATTGTGGCTTGAGTTATCATTATTATTAGACCTTTTTAATAAACTGTTTGTTACTCTGCCTGGGTCCTCATGCCTCTTTTGGTCACCTAGAAAGTATACCCTGTTGGGAGAAGAAGCAGCCAGGGGCAGGCAGGGTGCTCTGGACCTTCTTGAGTTAGGCTCACACCAGAGTGGTGGGAGCTACTATATCTATATAATTACAGGGCCATTGGAGGCCCGGCCAAGCAGCCATATCCTCATATCAGAAGCCCCGAGGGAGAGGAGAGGGAGGCCAGTAACGATGACAACCTGTGATTGCCCTCAATGTAGGCCTGGTGGAATAGCTCTGTTTTACAGGCCCTGCAGAACTTCTGAAGGTCCCATAGGGCCCTGATGTTACTTGGAAGAGCATTCCATCAGGCTGGGGCCAGGGCCTTGTTGTATGTTTCCCTATTGTTGGGGCCCCATAACAGTTCAAGCTTCAGGGCCCCAAAAATGTAGATCCGCCACTGGTTGTACCGTGTTTGCTGTTTTCATTCAGTAGAAAAAGCCAGACCCTTTGTGATGGAGCTGAATAGTCCTCTTTTGCTTTGCCCACCGGCAGCTGTTAGTCAACAATGTGTTTACATCACAGCACATCTGTGAACCAGTGCTCTTGGCCCCTAAACGGTGGTCCGGTGCTTTGTCGCAGGCGTTTAAATGAAATGCTTCCCAGGGATATTGCTGCTGCCTCCCTGTTGCTGGGGAAACATGACATCTTTGTGGCAGCTGCTAATCAGTCTGTTTATTGTCAGATGCTTTGGCTTAGTTCCTCTCTTTCCCTCCTGTTGTGAGGTTTTAAGTATAGGTCTTTTGAAATGCTATAGTAATGACAGGCCAAACATTATGGATATATTCATTTCACCCTAGTGCCCCATCTCTCTCTCTCTCTCTCCATATCATTATCTCCAATCCCCTTGATTTCTCCTACTACTACTCCCCCACCCCACGGATTTCTCTATGATTTCCAACCGCCCTATTATGGATCTATTGAAACTCAGAGCAGATCCATGTTTTTAAAGCTGTCATTAAGCCAAACCCCTTTCTTTTAAGGCTCAAGCCAGATATTATTCTAAGAAACTATAACCTGCCTAATCCCATCTTTCCTCTCCATGATATCTTACTGTTCAACTTGTGTGAACACAATATTCCATGTTTCCCTGCCCCCATTCCACATTGTTAGCTGTTGTTAGCAAAGGAGATGAGGAAGAAGGAGATGAGGGATGTTGCGTAATAATTACGCAACTTGAAGAAGACGTTGCAGAAGAGAGGTTGCTGTTCTGGCACCAGATCCATGTTTAGGGAAACATCCAATTTGGCCTTCAGAGGCCAAATTCCAACATACTATGAACACCTTGAAGCAGATGAGAACTAGGCTCATAGTATGGAAACAACAGCAGAAGCAACCAGAAATTGTGTGTTCCAATGCAGCAAGTTCTTTCATGCAGGCTTCAAGACAGACCACAAATGTTGACAGAAGAATAAATGATGCAAGTGAGCACATTTGTTCAATGTCCAATTCTGGTTGCAAAATCCTGGATGTTGCCTAATTACTAATGTATTGAAAGGGAGTAGGACAATTCAGGAGAAGTCTATATGCTGTATTATTATGGCAAAACAACATGTATTAGGGAAAAGAGAAGAAAACAGGGAGCTACAGAAAAGGGGAAGGATTTTGAGGCTTGTCATTAATGGGATTGCCATGGAGTTTAAAGCATGCTGTACGCTTCATAAGATCTCATTTCACAAAGTAATTTGTGGAAATAGGACCTCACCATTGGAATCCATAGGTGATTTCCATTCAACAGCAACTGCTGCAGTTACTGCCAATTCTCTCTTTACTAATCCTATAAGGGACATATCCACTCATATGCCCCTGTCAATTATAGCTATCCTGCCTTGCTTCTTGAATGCTTCCACTCTGGCTTAATAGGACTGGCTCCAAATTAGGCCCATACCAGCTAGGCTCACAATGTTCCAAGGCCATATGCCTTTCAGTGGTCCCCATTTCTTTTTAGCACTCCCTGTCCTACACCAGAAGATCTTGAATACATGGTCTCCATTGAATAAATGTACATTTACATTCCTTCTCTCTCTTACCTACTACATTGTGGGATGCTTCTGTCTAGGGTTGCCAACCTCCAGGTACTAGCTGGAGATCTCCTGCTATTACAACTGATCTCCAGCCGATAGAGATCAGTTCACCTGGAGAAAATGGCCTCTTTGCCAATGGGACTCTATGGCATTGAAGTCCCTCCCCTCCCCAAACCCCACCGTCCTTAAGCTCTGCCCCGAAAACCTCCCGCCAGTGGTGAAGAGGGACCTGGCAACCCTACTTCTGTCTTCTAAAGTTGCCCTGTGGTATAGGTCATGGTAGCCACTGGCTATTGTGAAATAAATCTATCTTTGAAAAACCCCAGATATTAAGTTCACCCTCTGCTCTATTTAAGCGAATTAGTATGCGCATTGTACTCCCACATCCTGAGTTCCTTCTTTGCAACACCCCTCCCACCTTCTGACTGAGATATAAAGACTCAGATCTCCATTCCAACTCATATCTGACAAAGGGAGCTTTGACTCTTGAAAGCTTATACCTCCCAAATCTTGTTGGTCTCTATGGTACTACTGGACTAGAATCTAACTAAGTTCACCCTAAACACTAAAGCTTGTACCGCCTGGATGTCCCCACTAACAGCCAGCAATGCTTTGTGCTGATGTTTTCCTGTTAACAGTTTATTCAACTCCATATTGATACATCAGTAAATATAGCTATTCCATTGCATTTTGAGTTTATTATATGCCATTAACTACTAGGGCTGTCAATTCGGTTCGGCCCAAACTGAAAATCAGCCGAATTTCCCTTGATTCGGCGGTTTTTAGTTCGGGAGGAACCGAACTCAAAACTGGCGGGCAACCGGGGCCCCCGAATTCAGCGAGTTCTGGAGTTCACGAATAAATTCGGCCAATTCGGGGCCGTCAGTAAGCAGCATAACCTTCAGTAAGCAGCATTCTCCTCCCCCGGCCAATCGGTGGCCAAGCTGGGTCTTCTTCTGGCCAATCAGTCAGGATTGAGTACTGGAGGAATCAGCTGATGTGCGGCCGGCCGGGGAAAGAGAGAGAGGGAAATCCTCATGTGTGTGTGAGGGGGTGCTTGTGCACATTCACTCCTTTCCGTGGCTGCAGGGGGCGCAATTTTTGGGGTACAGACCCCAAACTTTCAGGGGATATTCAGACAAGTTTTCTTAAGAGACCACCCAAGTTTTGTAAACATTGGGTCAGGGGGTCCCGAGATATGGGCTCCCCCCTTTTTCTTTCCATGGCTGCAGAGGGCACATTTTTGGGTGTGCCGACCCCAAACTTTCAGCGGAGCATCAGACAAGGCTTCTTAAGATACCCCCCAAGTTTTGTAAACATTGGGTCAGGGGGTCCCGAGATATGGGCTCCACCCCTTTTTCCTCTCCCCCCTTTTCCATTTTCGTGGCTGCAGAGGGCGCTTTTTTGGAGGTGCAGCCCCCAAACTTTTATCATAGCTTCAGAGAATCCCTCTTAAGAGACCACCCAAGTTTTGTAAAGATGGGTTCAGTGGGGGCTGAAATATCGGCTCCCCCCCTTTTCTCTTTCCGTGGCTGCAGGGGGCGCATTTTTGGGTGTGCCGACCCCAAACTTTCAGCGGAGCTTCAGTCAAGGCTTTTTAAGAGACCACCCAAGTTTTGTAAACATTGGGTCAGGGCCCCCCGAGATATGGGCTTTCCCCTTTTCCCTATTGGGATGAATGGATCACCCTCGAGAGATGCATACATATGGATCTTATATTGGATACAAATGGAATCATATTGGATTACCCAGCCTCCCAGCCCCTCCTGCTGGAACAGAAGACAGCCACAGTGAGACCCCTTTGGGGGCTTTAATCTATAATTTTTCTTTTCTTTGTGTGTGTGTGGGGGAAAGCAGAGTCTGTGTGTGTGTGTGGGGAGGGAGCAGTTTCTGTGGGTGGGGGGGGGAAGCCAAAGGGGGCTTTTGCCGGTTCTGCCTGGGGTGTGTGTTCCCCCTCCAGTCTCTCTCTCCCTGGTTTGAGGGGGGGCTTCATTTTTATTCTTCAGGTTTTTCCTCATTCATAAGATCAGTTAGGTTATTTTGATGCTTGCTCAAAACTGGTTTTCAAATGGTGACTTAAAGAATGCATCTGCCTGGTCCCAAGTCCAATGCAAAAGGAGAAATTCCACCCCCTCCTGCTCATTATGCATAGCCAGCTGCCTCTGTCCCTTTCCATGGTATGCAAACTCCCAGGTGTCAGGTGTTGCTTTGCACTGTTGCAAAGGTGTTGCATTGCGTGCTTGTGTTGCTTTGCAGTTGTATTGTTTTGCAAAATTCTTCACACCTGCCCCGCCCTTTGCATGTTTGCAAAGGTGTTGCTTTTCAGTTGTGTTGCTTTGCAAAGTTCTTAGCACCTGCCCCGACCTTGCTCTCATCAGCTGTTTGTCGGGGCTGGGAGCTTTGTGCGTGGGCGGCAAGCTCTGCTGAGAGATACACATTAAGGGTGGGGGGGACCCCTTTCAGGGCCCATATCTCAGCCCCCCCTGACCCAATCTTTACAAAACTTGGCGAGTCTTTCAATATACGTCCTTTGAAGCTCTGCTGAAAGTTTTGGACCTCTAAGCCCAAAAATGCCCCCCCCCCCAGAGCCGCGGAAAGGCGCGATTGTGTTTTTAATGGCTTTATTCGGCCGAATTTTTTTCCGAACTTTGAATTCCCGCCGAATTGAACGGATCCGAAGTGGGGGAGTTCGGACTTCGGCACGTACCGAACCCTCAAGGGCCAAATTCAGCCGAATCCGAACTGTAGCGAATTTTTTTTTTGACAGCCCTATTAACTACTCGTGCTGTCAACTTAGCACAAAGCACAGTATCAACTGTCTGCAAATGCTGTCAATCATCTCACCATTTTTAAGACATTAGAGTATAATCTTTTTCTTCACATAAGGAATTACTCAAGCCCATTAAGTATTGTGTACATTCTTAATTTCTGCCAGCATGTTTATTACAGCAAATTCCCTGCTTTTCTTTGACCAGAGAAGGAGGGAAGGACTATTTCCCATTAATTTTCTCTGAACTATTCAAGATTTCCCATACTCTCCCCCCACCCCAGAAACACTTATCCATAACTTGGCATTTCATGTAGAAATTAGAAGAAAGCCTCTGGTATACCATACCTGACTCACAGGGTCCTTCATGGGTCATGGTGAGATTAGCCCCTGGATGGGAGTTTTGCATCTCTTGGAATTTGCAGATCTGGGCGTAAGTTTTGCCATCGGAGCCACAGAGAGCCTTGTTGGCCAGGCAAGTACATTGGGGCTCAGGTACTTCACCATGTCGTAAGTCCCCGGCATCAAGGCGGCACTCTAAGTGATCACCACATTTTCCATAGAAGTGGTTAGTATTGTCCAAGTCACAGATCTGTCCCTCCAGATTGGCACACTCCCAACAGCAGTCACAGGCATCTCTTACCACCCCAGCCAGGCAGCCACGTGGTGTGGGACATTCTTCAAACCTACATTCCACACAGCTCTCCCCTTCCTCCAACAGCCTCTGCCAGCCCCGTTGCAAATACTCTGGAGCAGTGGGCACTGCCCAGCTAAGAATGTCACAGTATAAGAATAGCAATAGAAAGGTGACCTGTAAAGAGGCTGAGTTAGCAGGACGAGACATTCTCACAAGCTCTCTGGAACTTGGCATCCATTCGTCACCCTTATTCATAACTACCCCTGGGCCCTGGAGCCCTTAGTAAGTTCCACTTCCTCCTTCTCTTCAAAGCCACCAAGCCATCCGTTCCTATGGAAAAGTAAATGGAATTCAGAAGAGAGTGATGCATTTGGATCCAACCTCTGAGTGAAACCCTAGAGTAGGTTTCCCTAATGCCTATGGACAACAACGAAACTGGGGATCAGTGGTAGAACACATACTTTGCCTGAAGAAGTAAATATTGGTTTTACCAGCTCACATAACGGTTTGAGACACTAGAAAGACAATGCCAGTCAGCACAGGCAATACTGAGCTAGAAAGACCATTGGTCTGACTTGGTATGATGTGATTGTGACCTTTTTTCTGGACCAGGGTGAGAGGCTGCTATTTGTAAATGTAACAGAAATGCCAACAATGTGATCACATGTTTGTCTTGGCATAGATGGGAGTGTATCATGCTAACTGTTTAAGTATAATTCTCAGGATGAATTCTACAGTACTATGCTATGGACAAAAACAGTTTTCTTTACCCCTTTGGGTTATTTGTATTCTTGATTGCTGTCATAAGAATTCTAAAAATACTGCAGCTTCCTTTCTAAAAATGTCTATTTCTGTTGAGACTTGTAACTTGTTATGACACTGTTGCCACTAATTATGAGGGATCCCATATAGAAGATCAGAAGTATATGGCACTCGAGAGGCTTTTTGAAGTACAACTTAAAAATGATTTCATTTATCTCTTGTGGAGGGATTTAAAAGTCAGATTAGCAAAGCTTCATAACAGGAATGTGGTTTGTAACAGAATAACGGAATTGAAGAACTTGAGATAGTTATGTTCAAGTGATATATTGTAATTCCAAATGTATCAAAATGGTCCACATAGAAGTGTTTAAACTTTTTTTCTACCAAAAGTGATTTCTCTTTGCTGTTACTGGTTTGTTTCTTACTTAAGATTCTTTTACATGGTTGTTCTTTAGTGGGAGGAGTTAGGAACATTAACACCCTTCCCCAGTTTCTCTTTTAAACTGGCCTGGGATCACACCTTTCAACAGTGCTATTTCCCATTAAACGTTTAGTGATCACTAGGGTTGTGCATATTGATATACCCAAACCAAATAAACCTGAAATTAGCCGTTTTGGCAATATTCGGGCTTCGGTTTTACCGAATGCCAAACCCTGGGGATCTTACCGAAGCCAAATAGGCGATTCCCAAAAAAGCTGAATAATTATTAGATTGTCAGACTACAGAGAGAAAATGGCAGCTTTGGGGAGTGGACTGAATGGAATCACATTCCTGCTGTGCTCCCAGCTCTTGCCAACCTCCACCCTCCCCAGGTCCCACCTCCATATATCTACAAATTTCCTAAACTGGAGTTGCCAACTGTACATTCATAGGCTTAAAGGGAAATGTTTGCTACACTTAAAAGAATTACCATAGGGCAGGGGTCCCCAACCTTTTTGAGGTTGCAGGCACATTTGGAATTCTGACATGGCATGGTGGGTGCAGCAACAAAATGGCTGCCACAAAATGGCATCCACAGCTGAAAGAATCAGGCAGCAGGTATGTGAAAGACTGAGACCCTTGCTGCCAGTGAAGCAGGCAATATTACTCTTGATAGACCAACAATCTGACTTAGCATAAGGGTTTTTCATGGGAGAATATACTGTAGTAGATCTTTATAGGTAGGGTTGCTGGGTTCCCCCCTCCTCTGGTGGGAGGTTTTAGGAGCAGGGCTGGGGTGACGATCCTGCGTGCACAGTGCACAATGCAATTATGATGGGATGCTTTAGCTAGCGTTTGGGGGTTTTGAGTGCTAAAGCGTCCCATCACAATGTGGTGCTTTCAGGGATGAACCAGGAAGTGACGTAATTGTGTTGTGCATGGCCACACATGGGTGTGATTCCCATTCCAAGACCGCTGATGGTTTGGTGGGCAATTGCCTGCCAATCCAAGCAACCTAGCAACCCTATTTAGAGGTGGGACTTTTTGAAGTCCATTCATAGTAGTTAACTATACCTGGACCATGTAGGCAGTCATTGACCTTGACACAGTAATTTCTTTCTACTCACACAAATGGCACAAAAGTAACCTACATTTGTTTGCTCTCTGTAAATTGGAGAATAAAATGATTTACAGATAAAGGATGCTTTTTGAAAACCTATCAAGAACTGCTTTCATATTAGCTATTAAAATATAAACAACAACAAAACTCTTCAGTGTTTCAGTACTCTGATTTAATTTGAATACAAACAAACTGAAGTGTAAATACTATAAACCAAATATGTAATAAAAACAATGTTTCAAATATTTTCAAAATGTGATTTGATTGTTCAAAAAATATATCTGGGAAGCCATTTCGTGAAGCATGACACTCATCTGCTATGGCAACTTGGATTAAAATGTCTATTGTTCACCAGGGTTGCCTTGTTACCTCACAAGGGAACAACATTTTGCATCATATGTACATTGCCTTTTCAGTTTTTTGGGACTGATTTATTAACACTGAGAATTCATCAGTAGTTTTTCAAACCTTTGTTGTACAAGCCTTTTGTGCATAGTTTGCCACAATATACCCTTACTAACAGCTTCATGCTCTATTTCTTTATGTTTGAATCTTTGGTGTGACATTGATGTATATTGACTGGTAAAAATTCTTTGTTAAAGTGTGATTCAATTTTTGTTTAATAAAGCTCAACTAAGATTATTTTCATACCCTTTAATTCAGTTAGAGCCCAAGTGCTGCCATTTCTCTCAGTTTAACTAACTACAGCACTGGTTAAAAATTTCTAACCTCCAGGTACTAGCTAGAGATCTCCTGCTATTACAACTGACCTCTAGCCAATAGAGATCAGTTCACCTGGAGAAAAATGGCCCCTTTGGCAATTGAACTCTATGGCATTGAAGTCCCTCCCCTCCCCAAACCCTCCTCTCCTCATGCTCTGCCCCAAAAACCTCCCGCCGGTGGCAAAGAGGGACCTGGCAACCCTACTGGGTGACCTTGGGCCAGTCACTCCCTCTCAGCCTAACCTGCCTCACAGAGTAGTTGTTGGAAATAGAAAGAGAGAACTATATACCCTCCTTGGAGGAAGGGCAGAACAAAGTTCTAATAAATAACTATGATTACTGTGGTTGTCTCGACAAGCAACCCTCCACTAACAATGGCTTCTTAACCAGAGATATTCTTTACTGTGGTTTATGTGTGATGTAAAAGTGTAGACCTCCAAGCTTTTACCTTGAGGCCACCCCAACCACAATGCAGGCAGGATCTCTGTGGGGGAGGCAAAGGGGGAAGCAAAGTCAATAAAACTAGCATGTGTTGAGGCCACCCAGGACTTCAGTGATCATCTGCAAGCCAAATCCTGGTTTAAAAACTGACCACAATAAAATTAAACTATGGTCTTCTGACCTGAGCCAATGACTTGAACATAACATGTAATGTTACCTGACCAAGTTGTTACTGCAACTTTGTCCAGTTGAATCATGGACTTGATAAGGGAGAGCATCAACAGATGGATTTGATTATGTTTTGGTTTATTACTCGTATTCTCAGTTGTAACCCAATGCACTGCAGTTTTCCTGTTTATAGCTTGTTTATCCAGTTACATATTTTGTTACATCATTAAAATCACTATTCTGTTGGACTTTGAGTTTATTTCTAACTTGCAATTAATTACTCATGTTGTCAACCTGGCCTAAAACAAAGGAGAGTATCAGCTGTCTGTAAATGCTGTCGGTTCAGCAGCTTCAGCCAAGGGAGACTTGAGGAGACTGATGTAGAGAGACCAAAAAGCAAGCAGGTAAAAGAAAGAAAAGATTCAAAGGGTCATTTATTACATATTTGCAATAAATCAAGCATAGGAAATATTGGAGGAACTCCAAAAGCCCAGCCTATAGCACAACATAGAACATGCTAGCACATGCTGCTGCTACTGTGGCTAGGGGTGTGCTCTTGGAAATTTATCATTTTAATCTGTATTGAGAAGGGCATCATTATTCTTTTGTCAAACATCAGGAGTATTGTTATTGGCCTGGAAAGCCTTTCCAGAAATAAAGAAACAATCCCAGTATTTAATGAAAACGATCATCACTGACTTAGGGTGGCTAGCTCCATGTTGGGGAATACCTGGCGATCTGGTGTGTGTGTGGGGGTGAATCCTGAGGAGGGAAGGGTTTGGGGGAGGGACTTCAATGGGCTATAATGCCATAGAATCCACTTTCCAAAGTGGCCATTTTCTCCAGGTGAACTGATTTCTCCATTTTCTCCAGATGAACTGATCTCTGTCACCTGGAGGTCAGTTGTGATCCCAGGAGATCTCCAGCCACCACCTGGAGTTTGGCAACCCTAAAATGATAATTTAGCAAGTTTTTTCCCTCCCCAGAGGTAGCAAGAGTAGGAAGGGAGAGTGGGAGGGAGGGCGAGGAAGGGCCTTGGGATACCAGCTAGTTCATGCTGTATCACTTTAAAGGGCCATTATTTTCAACAAGGGTAGACCTGGCCTCCAGAGTTTGGAGGCCAAACATTCCTACTAAAAATGATGGCCCATAAAAGTTTAAGGACCCACTGCACCATGGAGCAGCTGTGAATAGCAAAAGGCTTCTCAACCTGATTCCACATATTCCCAATACCTATTGAGAGAAAAATATCAGGAAACATCAGGAAAGTCTTTAACAGTGTTGGATACAGCTAATCTGATCCAGACTGCAGACACAACTTCTTTGCATCTTGAAAGTGAGTTAGCAGAATGAAACTACTAGAACACTTGTGTGAAGTAAGTCTCAGTAAGCTCATCCAACAGAGGCCAGGGGCTGGCCTATCCTTCAGTCAAAGAGGATGTTCAGCATAGTGTAAGTTAACTTCAGCCAGCACTGTCTTGTCTTTGTTTTCTCTAGTGAATCCTGTTATATTTCCCTTTAACTGTGAATGAATGGTTTTATTTGCATTTAGCCATAGGCCATTACAAACATATCAAGGATACCACAAATACATTATCCTTTAGGGTACTTCCTAACTGTAAGGTACTGTTCTTCCTAACTGCCCTGACCTGAATAGCCCAGGCTAGCCCGATCTCATCAGATCTCAGAAGCTAAGCAGGGTTGGCCCTGGTTAGTATTTGGATGGGAGACCACCAAGGATAGTGACGCAGAGCAAGGCAATGGAAAACCACCTCTGAATGTCTCTGACCTTGAAAACCCTACAGAGTCACCACGTCGACTGCGACTTGATCACAATATATATATACTGTATATATTTCCTGACTAGCTGTGTATGTGAGAATGATATATACATGTAACAACCATGAACTGAGTCTGCTCATCCTCAGGTTTACTCCGGAGTCCTTCACTGTGCTGTCTATACAGGCCATGTGACCAGATGCAAAGCAAGCCAGGACTCTGAATAGTGAATTTGACAATGATGACTTCTCTCAGCCTTGCATAGCACCCTGCACCAGCCAGAATTCTTTCCTCTAGGCACCTTCCGAAGGTAAAAGGGTCATGTCTTCTTTATTTTTAGACATCCTATCTACATAGATTTAAGTTGCTAATGTGCAAGACCCTAAAAAGCAGTTATGGAAACAACATTGAAAGGGGCAGAAAATGGAATGGTGGATAGTTAGAACCTGAGCAAAAAGGACTGTATGAGTACTGGAGGTGGATATGGAAGCTCTCCGTGGATGCAATGTAAGACCTCTTCTTGTGGGACTAAATAGAAAAAGCTAAATCTTGAGTGCAGTACTCAGAGCAAGAATAACTGCAAATGCAAGTTTCCATCACTTCAGATCATGACTTTTCCACAAAGTTTTTAGCATAGAAAAATATAATAACCAGCAGGTGGCTGTGGAATGTTTTGGTAACAACCCAGGAACCCACGTCCTTTATTTAACCCACTGTTTTTTATATGCTGTAAGACTCGGAATTTTAATTCCCCAGGCTTGCTTTTTAAATATACTGTGCAGGGCTCCCTTTAGAACAAAGACTGAGAGGTCAGCAAGGGAGCAGTCATGCTGGGTGCTAAGTTATTCTTGTCCATGATCATTTTTTTCTGGGCTGGTTCATTCACATTCTAGAGGGCTGTTTGGCTTCATCCATATGGCTGCTTGCAGGGCAGGACATCTGTTGCATTGCATCAGATATCTCACAGTAGTTCTCAAAATAACAAACCTTGGAAATTTTATCTCAACTGCAGCCTATAAGGATCAGGAAGGTATCTCTTTCCCTCTCTCCAAAATATTTTCTTTGGTTTCTCTCCCCCGCCCCCATTCCTTAACAGAAAGGACCCTTGATGGCATGGCGTTTCACCACAACGCAATTTCCCTTGGAAACACTAGATAGGTTGGCTGGCATGGTCGCTGGAAAGGGCCACCATATTTCTCTGGGTGCAATTTAGCTAGTAACCTTAACAATTTAGTAGGGTTTGTCATTTCTTCAGAGTGAGGCTGAACTTGCTCCCAAATCACTTAGAACTATTGCTTTGCATCAAGGTGGTATTCCTAGTGCCTTTTATAGCACATTGTCTGCTAGAATGCAGAGGGCAGTTAGTGCTGATTGTCTGAAGTACTGGGCTGTGACTCATGAAAGTTCATATTGAAATAAAGGTTCCATGATGAAACAGAAAAGGGGAGCTCCTCTGGGGTACTCTGCTCCATTGACAAACTTCCGATTTCTGGGGATCGAAGTCAGCATTTCTATTTCTCATTGTGATGCCTCCATTAGACTTCTCTGCCCCCCTAGACTCTAAGAAACAGTAATCCCCACTAGAAATGCACAGTGTTGTTAGCCAATAATGTAAAGTTAGCTGTAAGCAATATAGATGCAAGCAGTATGGGTTTCTGCCCAAGCTAATCCATACCAGAAGGCGCCTGAATGTTTTATGAAAAACACACTCCCCACAACCCCTGGGCATTAAGGGCCATCTTGTGACAGATGAACCTTCCCAGAATTGTTCTCTTTTACCCCCACCCCTTCCTAACCACAGACATGCATATTTCATGCCAGACCTTTAGCTGGATAAGCGCATTAACAATAGACACTATTGCTGAGCTGAAAACAAATCCAGCAACAGGATCAGTTTTGGAACTGACGTGATGATACTTCAGGATTTCATCTAAAACCCTGTTCAGAAATGAAAAAGAGAGAGTTTGAACTTCAGGCTGATTTGCTGCTAGGTTAAACCACAGAATCGATCTAAATGTAGATCAGAACTGAGAGAGGCAAACCCTCAGAATATATTGATCAACATTATTCTAAATACTCTGCTTCATACTTTTGCTAGGCTTTGGCTACAAGCACTCTTGGTTTTAGGGAAGTTTGCTAGGGGAGTTCAGGATGAATTGATGCAGTAACCATAGAGACACAGGGATGCCGGGAACCTCAAAGGTCAACAGGCTTCCCCTGCAGACAGGATTTCCTGGAGTTGTCCCAGTCTGGTATAGTGGTTAGAGTGTTAAGCCATGACATTTATTGAGTGACAATGGGCTAGTCAGTCCATCTCAGTCTAAACTACCTCACAGGGTTCCTGTAAGGACCAAAGGGGGATTCATCTACCATTCTTAGCTTCTTTGAAGAAAGACAGGGTAAAAATGTACTAGACAGACATTTATTCATAGGTTTTTTTAAAAAAAGATTCTGTGTATAGTATCCCCATCCCTTCACCTGATTGAAACTTGGAAACCAATTCTGGACACAGTTTGTGTTTCAGAAATCTACCCTTTAGGATTTAAGGAAGCATCTAGGAATTGAGCAGTTGCTCTGGAACATGATCAGCTTCAAGGGGGGGGGGATGAAAAGTTTCAGAATCTAGAAGGTGTCACCATGCATTCAAACTTTCCCACCTCCCCACTGGAGTTACCAGGTACCCATGATCTTAAAGGATACATCTGACTTAAACTGCCATAATTCCAAAAAAATCATTTCTATGGCTGTCCAGCTCTTTAGTAGTCTAAGTGCAGAAGGTGCTGCAGCACCAAGATATCCCTGGGTTTTAGTATTTTGATCCAGCGACTCTATGCCCAGTGGTTTGGTGCCCAGTTGGAAGTACCTACCTCATCTCACACTTGACAGAACCTCTGGCTGCTTCCAGGTCCTGGCATCCAGTCTGGATGTCCTCCTAAATATCTCCTTCAGCTGGGTTACGCTGGATGATTTCCCCCTTTTCCAGTGGATTTGTCTGCATCTCTGCTTGCAGCGGGGACCAGTGAGGTCACAATGAAATGCGATCCCTTCTACCAGCCCCCTCCACTCTTCTCCCTCCCCTCCGTGCTGGATCAGCCACTTAACTTGTTTTCATGCTGAATGGCCACAAGTGGAGCCCAGCAGCGACCTCCCCCTCTTGCTCCATTGAGAAACCACTGTTGTAACCAGACACCTTTCTTACTGCATGCCTAGGAGGCAGCCTCCGGGCAGAAAAAAAAAACATTTTTGACTATAGGTATGAAATGGAATGCAGAAACTGAATGAAAAATGTCTGGCAGGCAGTTTGGGGTTCTTGGGGGGGGGTCACATGAAGAATTGTGAAAATGAAATACAAGGCATTTGAAAAGCTAGTTTTAGGAAAGGATAAGGAAAAGGCAAACCAAGGGGCAGCATGAGCCGATGAGAGCTTCATGACTAGATATCCAGCATTGTTTGTAAAAGTTCACAGCAGCCACGGGGAGGGAGATAGAGCTTGAAGTGTTCGGAGGCTGCAGCTACTTCAGAATGCTGCACCTAAGTGCTTATTGGGGCCGGCTATCGGGAGCATATGTCCCCACTACTATAGCAATTGCACTGGCTACCAATCTGCTCCTGAGCCCAATTCAAGGTGTTGGTTTTGACCTTGAAAGACCTACATGGTTTTGGACTGGGGTATCTGAAGAACTGTCTTCTCCTATGCATTCTGCCTGGGAACTAAGAACACAGGGAGAGGCCCTCTTGACTGCCCCATCGACCTAAGAAGCTCGTCTGTTGGGTACATGAGAAAGGGCCTTTTCAGTGGCAGCCCCATGATTATAGAACACCCTCCTCAGGGAGATGTGCCTGATCCCCTCATTCTTGATTTTTAGGAGGCAACTATAGGCAGTTTTATTCATGACAAACATTTGATTAGTTGATCAGTTCTTCTGCCTACTGGCAATTTTAAATTATTGATTTTAATTAGCAGTTTTTATGTATTTTATGTTTTTGTTATGTTTTATTATGATTTACATTGTAAGCTGCCTTGAGTTCCTATAAGGTAGAAAGGAGGCTAGTAAATGTTTTAAATAAATAAAATAAATAAATAGGCCAGACCTCAGCAAAGTAGTAACATGGAGAAAGAGAGAACTATTTTGTCTGGAATTTGAACCCAGCACCTCTTGCACTTGCACCCTCAATGAGAATCTCTCCCCCTGAATGAGCAGAAACTAAGGCAGGATGTATGATTATTTGAGCCCCAGGTCACAGAATGTGTGATGGAATTTCATACCACTGAAGAAAGGCTTACCTAGCGCAGAAGTCTCAAAGAAGCTGCTATGAATTGCTCACCATACAAGCTCTTATCCTATGGGAAACAATCCTATAAAATTGTTCACTGTACAAATCAAGTCTTTTTCACAATGCCCTTTATTCACATGTGCAAGTCAACAGGTGAATAACATACAATTTACCATGCAACACCCTCCCGCCAGCATGGAATTATCTGCAACAGTCACCATCATAAATGCCTAGACTAGCCCTTTGCCTTCTGGCAGAAGTGAAATTTATAAGAAAATATAAACGTATATTGCCATTTGCCAAATAATGAAAGGAACAATATACAACTGTTGATGAGTATGCTGTACACAAAATGCAAAACATTAAATATTGTGTATACTAGATATTAAAACAAGGCTCCAAATAGCTAATTTCAGATCTTCTGATTTTGATAAAGAACTTCATTGAGAAACAAGAGTTGCTATAGGAGGCAGCTGAATCCCTATTTAAATTCATAATTTGAAAGATTAAACTTGCAATGCAAAGTGACTCATTATGCCGACTTCACCAAATTTGCCCTTGTATAAAGCAAGCAATATGCCTAATGTGAATGTCTATAAGAAAGAAAAGAATCTAATCTCATAACAAAATCAGTAATGCTGATTTGAACCTAGGGCTGTTGATTCGGTTCAGCCCGAACTGAAAATCAGCCGAGTTTCCCGATTCGGTGGTTTTTAGTTCGGGAGGAACCGAACTCAAAACTGGCAGGCAACCGGGGGGGGGCGAATTCAGCGAGTTCGGGAGTTCGCGAATAAATTTGGCAAATTCAGGGCCGTCAGTAAGCAGCATAACCGTCAGTAAGCAGCATTCTCCTCCCCCGGCCAATCGGTGGCCAAGCTGGGTCTTCTTCTGGCCAATCAGTCAGGATTGAGTACTGGAGGAATCAGCTGATGTGCGGCCCGGCCAGGGAGAGAGAGAGAGAGAGAGAAATCCTCGTGTGTGTGGGGGGGTGCTTGTGCACACTCGCTCCTTTCTGTGGCTGCAGGGGGCGTATTTTTTGGGGTACAGACACAAAACTTTCACTGGAGCTTCAGATGAAGCTTCTTAAGATACCCCCCAAGTTTTGTAAACATTGGGTCAGGGGGTCCCGAGATATGGGCTCCCCCCTTTTTCTTTCCATGGCTGCAGGGGGTGCATTTTTGGGGGTACAGACCCCAAACTTTGAGCGGAGTTTCAGACCAGTGTTCTTAAGATACCCCCCAAGTTTTGTAAACATTGGGTCAGGGGGTCTCGAGATATGGGCTCTCCCCCTTTTCCCTCTCCCCTTTTTCCATTTATGTGGCTGCAGGGGGCGCTTTTTTGGGGATATAGCCCCCAAACTTTTAGCATAGCTTCAGACAATTATTCTTAAGATACTACCCAAGTTTTGTAAAGATGGGTTCAGTGGGGGCAGAAATATCGCCTCCCCCCCTTTTCTCTTTCCATGGCTGCAAGGGGCACATTTTTGGGGGTGCAGATCCCAAACTTTGAGCGGAGTTTCAGACCAGTGTTCTTAAGATACCCCCCCAAGTTTTGTGAACATTGGGTCAGGGGGTCCCGAGATATGGGCTATCCCCTTTCCCCTTTCCCCTTTCTTTTCCCTATTGGGATGAATGGATCAGCGAGCCGATCCTGTGCATCTTCTCCAGAGCAAAACGTCCCGTGCCTAATTGGAATCATCTTGGATTACAAGTCCTCTTCAGCCCCTCTTGATGGAACAGAAGACAGCCACAGTAAGACCCCTTTGGGGGCTTTAATCTATAATTTTTCTCCTGTGTATGTGTGTGTGGGGGGGGGGAAAGCAGAGTCTGTGTGTGTGGGGAGGGAGCAGTTTCTGTGGGTGGGGGGGAAGCCAAAGGGGGCTTTCGTCGGTTCTGCCTGGGGTGTGTGTTCCCCCTCGAGTCTCTCGCTCCCTGGTTTGAGAGGGGAGGTTTCAGTTGTGTGTTGCAAAGGTGTTGTTTAACAAGGTTGTGTTGTTTTGCAGTTGTTTTGCAGTTGCTTTGCAAATTTCTCAGCTGTTGTCGGGGCTGGGAGCTTTGTGCGTGGGTGGCAAGCTCTGCTGAGAGATGCACATTAAGGGTGGGGGGGACCCCTTTCAGGGCCCATATCTCAGCCCCCCCTGACCCAATCTTTACAAAACTTGGGGAGTCTTTCAATAAACGTCCTTTGAAGCTCTGCCGAAAGTTTGGGACCTCTAACCCCAAAAATGCCCCCCCCAGAGCCGCGGAAAGGCGCGATTGTGTTTTTAATGGCTTTATTCGGCCGAATTTTTTTCCGAACTTTGAATTCCCGCCGAATTGAACGGATCCGAAGTGGGGGAGTTCAGACTTCGGCATATCCAGAATCTAAACGGGCTGAATTTGGCCGAATCCAAACTATACCGAATTTTTTTTAATTCAACAGCCCTATTTGAACCTTCACAATAGTCGGTTGGCAGCATCTCATAAACAAACAACAACAAAAAACATTGTCAAGAACTCTCCCTCACTGAGCTCACCAAACCTGTAAATCTCTCAAAATTTACAACCAGGATCCCAGTGTATCTCCTGGAAAAGCAGCCTTAAACTGAGCTAGATGAAGCTGCAACAAGATTCAGGTACCTCCCCAAGCCTAATAGATCAAAGTGCCAAGCTCCTAAAATGTTTACACATCAGTATTCTCATCAAGATGCAAGCCAAATACCATTGAAAGTCACTTTCCAATTTTAATCTTTTAAATTGGCCATTAATACAGGGCTGTTTCCCGTGGTTACCCCCGCTGACAGCTTCGGGCTTCCTTTTGATTATGCATGTCTTTCCCAACCATCAGAGGTCACTATGCTCTCCCCATGCATTTTGACAGCATTTTCCGGATTCTGGCTAAAACAGAATCCGGAAAACACAGGCAAAAGGCACAGAGACGCGCAGGGAGAGCGAGGAGACCTCTGAAGGTCAGGAAAGGCATGCAAAGCTCCAAAGCAGTCAGCGGGGTGACCACAAGGGGAACAACTCTGCATAAATGGGCATTGTAAGGCTATTACTGTTTCATTCATTACTGGCAATACATGTGAATATTTTCTCTTGGTCCTTTTTGAGGGATTCTACCAAGGACTTGCTCTCCTTTTACCTTTGCCTGTCAGCCGCTCTGAGCCTGACTTTTGTTGGGAAAGAGGAGGATAAAAGTCAAATTAACAGAAGGGAAGACCTTGCGGCAAAGGAGTGCTGTGGATTAAGCACCCGTTTACGAAACAAGAACTCCCCGGTTCACTTCCTAGTGGGTGCCTCAGAGGTTTCCTGCAAAGAGAAAAGAAACCTGAAGCGTAGTATGCCACGAGTTCTTTCTCGCTTGGATCCTTGGCAGGGTTTGTCTGCCATTCAAGCATGGGACCTCTCAAACCCAGGGCAACACTCTGGACTAACAAGCCAGGCAGCAGAGCAATGATTTCCTGGGAAGGTATGGGACTGTTTTATTCTTAAGCATTCTGAAACTAACATGTTAACCCTAAAGCGTTACATTTTGTATTGATCTTGAACAGTGGTGAGCCACAGATACATGCCCTGACACCCTCAGAGAGGATGTCAAACCTGTACAGGTGCCACAGGAACTGGCCATAGTGAACAGCTGTGGCGCCTTTACAGGAACGCTGGCAGGTGACTAAGGAAATGGCTCAAGCCATGAAGGAGGTTTGCACAAATAATGCAGAAGCCCTCTTAAAGAAATGGAAGCCCATTGTGAAGAAAAGGATGCCTTGTGGAAAGGAACAGACCCCCTGCAGGAAGGAAGAAAATCCGTGTAGGCAAATGCCCAGCATGTACATTCTATTTTGGGTGACAAGGTGAATATCATTGGTGAAAGTAGCATTTGGTTCAAGGAAGAGATGGCCAAACATAATGAGATCATGCACAGGTTTGAATTTTGATTGGCTTCCACAGGGACAAATGATTAAGAAGAAGAAGAGTTGGTTTTTATATGCCAATTTTCTCTACCTTTTAAGGAAAATCAAACCAGCTTACAATCTCCTTCCCTTCTTCTCCCCACAACAGACACCTTGTGTTATAGGTGAGATTGAGAGAGTTCGAAGAGAACTGTGACTAGCCCAAGGTCACCCGGCTGGCTTCATGTGGAGGAGCGGAAAACCAGCCCGATTCACTAGATTAGAGTTCATCGCTCATGTGGAGGAGTGGGGAATCAAATCTGGTTCTGCGGATTAGAGTCCTCTGCTCTTAACCATTACACCACGCTGGCTGTCCTCCCTCTGTCCTGTGCTCATGGATCAGTGTTACACAACAACACTGCAAGTGCTCAAAATATGCCACCTTATGTAAGCTCCATGAATGCACTGTTAAATTCCCAAAATAGCAAAGGGAAATAGGATGCCCCCACACACATTACCAAAAGTGAAATATGATGCTGTGTGTGTCCTTTTCCTGTAGTGCTCTGAAAGTTGCACCAAGTTCCTTGTATTCCTGTTTAAAATTGAAGGTTTGTGTGTATGTCAATAAAGTGTTTCCTGTAATTTGCTACTGTTTAATGTGTGCTAAAAATACACCACATGCTGTTTACATGTTATAAATACCTGCTATTTATTGTTGAAGATTACACCCCTGCTTGAAGGCAGGTACTGAATTATACACCTTATTTTCCTTGATTTGTCTTTGTGACTGCTTGTTCCCCAATAACAGTGTTATTCCCCATCACAGCACACTTACAGGCCTTCATGAATGAATCTCTGAATCTTCTCATCCAAACTAGCCCCTTCCTTTACACCAGAATTGCCAGATCTCAAAGTCACTGTCAACCCCAAAGTCATTGTCATTGTCATTGTCAAAGACAAAGTCATTGTCATTGTCAACCCCAAAGGACTTCTATTACAGATGACCTGTTGTGAAAAACAGAAATGGAATGGAAGGGGTTGTCTAATTTATATCCAAGATGGGAGCCTAAAACATAGACAGGAAACTTTTGTCATGATGTCAGCAGTCCAAGTGTCCAGAAACCCAGCCAAAGATATTCTGAAGCATGGAAAAAGTCAATAAGGGATACAGGGGTGCCAGACAATGGAAAAGAAAGTAACTTTTCAAAGTAATACTGGTAAACCAGTCACAAGGAACACTTCGATGGCCCAGCAGCTGTTGTGTTAAGGCAGCAACAAGGATAAGCAATGGGACGATATAAAAGGGGAAAAAACAACCATCCATTTCAAAGCCAAGCCCTGTAATTCAGTGCAGACAGAGGGTCTATAACAGAAAGGTTCAGCATAGAACACCCTGGCTTGCCTGTTTTTGAGCCCGCAGTAATTGTATTCTGCCCTTTGCAAGATGAGCCAGTCATTCTTTTGCTGTTCTTTCCTTTAAGCACTGAAGGCATTTTCTCTTTGGGTTCATGTATGCAAACAACCTCAGAGTTTTCTTTGTGCAAGGAAGTGTTTATTTTTCCACTCATCAGTGATGGGAAGATGAGCATCATAGGGCAGCACTGACTATGTCTGAAAGGTCAGCTGCTAGGTCTACTTCAAAGGAAGAGGCCTTAATTCAATAAGATTCTTGTTTGGTACACAAAGAATACTTACCCTGCAGTCTGGAATAACTTTTAACGGGGTTCATAATTCATGAACCATCCCATACGTGTACACTAGGGTAGCCAACCTCCAGGTACTTAAGTCCATGGGCAAAAAGCCTCAGAAAGTTGCAGCAGTGCCCGAAAGTGAACCTGCCCAGGTCCGCAGCAAAACTGAAGAGCACAAAGAATTCATGTCTAACGGGGGCACAGAAGATCTCAGAATATCCAAAGGTGTTGGAAAGGAAGAGGACGTGAGACCAGTCACATCATGATTCACGGTGGCTTCGTCAGCTCATTTCACAAATGTTTTATAAGCATTCCATGACATATTGTACCGTATGCTGCTGGTAAATTGCCTTGCGGCTGCACTAAACAAAAATAACACACAACGTAGAATCTTTCCATTTACAACTTTGCGATAAAAGAAATCTATCGGAAATCAAGCATGAACAATTGCGGTTAACAATTCGGTGGTAAGCTCACCTAAATATGAATCTTATTTTCCTGAAGGGATGTGTGAGCATGTAACCTCCCTCTCCAGCGGTAGTAACACCCAGCTGCTGTGATGGGGCTAAGAGGTCCTTACAGCCAATCAAAGATAGAACTAAGGGAGACCCTCCCAAGCTGGTATGTAGGCTAACAGTTTTAAAGAGACAGCATCGGAAACCAAACCTCATTAAATGAAGCAGGAGAAATCAAAGTTATTGTTCAATCCTAAAGGTGTTAAAGTCTGGAACGCAAAAATGAAGTGCATTTCCTGCTGCATCAGTATCTTTTTTGCATCTTATTGCTGAAAAGGTTGGGGTTTAAACTGCCAAAGTGCAAAAAATAAGAGATCTGTATCTGAATGGCCCTGAGAAATGTAATGTTGTACGAGCGGAGACTCAAGATTTCTGGAATGGATCCTTGCCCGATACTCCCCAATTCTGAGTCTGAGGCATCACGATGTGTACCCGATGTACATCAATTGGCACGGGCAGATCACCGAATAAATCACCATGGGCGAGCCGCAATTAGTAAACTGATTTAGAGTGTAGGAAAATCTAGAAGAAGTAGAGCTGACCTGTTTGATGGGGAGGCTGTACGGGCACATGGAACATGATCCACATTTGTGGTGTCCACAGATATATTAAGACGTTCATGTGATTGATGTAAATCTGTTTTAATTAAATATTCCTTAATAGACTTAGTTTTTCTAAGACTCAGTTTTTCCCCTCAGACTCTTCTGTGCCCCCATTAGACATGAATTCTTCGTGCTCTTCAGTTTTGCTGCGGACCTGGGCAGGTCCACTTTCGGGCACTGCTGCAACTTTCTGAGGCTTTTTGCCCACCATGGACTTGAGTTGCGCTGGTACTTTATTGTTATTTTTGTTACCATTTGATATTCCACTGTTATGAATGTAATACTTTGGTTTTTCTTTTGGTTTCAATAGGGCATGAATTAATGCTCAGTAAATATCATTGAATGCTTGTAAAATATTCAGTGCTTGTGTATTTTTGCACTGTGTTCTTTGTGAGCCTCCATGCTGCCAATTTCCTAAGGTTACCTATTACAGCACAGGTTGTTTGTTTTGCTTAACCTCCAGGTACTAGCTGGAGATCTCCTGCTATTACAACTGATCTCCAGCTGATAGAGATCAGTTCACCTGGAGAAAATGGCCGCTTTGGCAATTGGACTCTATGGCATTGGAGCCCCTCCCAAAACCCCACCCTCCTCAAGCTCCACCCAAAAAAACTCCCGCCGGTGGCAAAGAGGGACCTGGCAGCCCTACCTGGAGAAAATGGCTGCTTTGGCAATTGGACTCTATGGCATTGAAGTCCCTCCCCTCCCCAAACCCCACCCTTCTCAAGCTCCGCCCAAAAAAACTCCTGCCGGTGGCAAAGAGGGTCCTGGCAGCCCTAGTGTACACTTTTCATACATTAGGAAGCTTTGGCCTGAATGGAAGTCAATATTGCCACACACACACACCATGCATTAAACACGGCAGCCCTGAAGTAGTGTGTTTGTGCACCCAGTATCCAATTAAATCAGACTATTTCCAAGGGAATATGCTTAGGATCACAGTCCACTATGGCTCAAACCATCTGAGATTCTCTGTGTTCCATGACTAAAGTTCCTAGCCTTTTTTTCAAATTCACTTATCAGGCACTGGGCCCACAGCAAGATAGGAGAAGGGGTTTACGTCTCCCCCCAGCACACACCTGCACTGTTTGCCTGACTTGAAATAGACAATCTTTTGCAGGATGTTGGTCTGTGGCAAAGCACCTGCTTTACATGCAGAAGGTTACATTTTTAATCCCCAGCAACTCCAGGTCACAGGATGTGCTTGAGGCCTTGGAGAGCTGCTGCTAGTCAGAAGAGACAGTCCTGACCTCAGTAGACCAAGGGCTTGTCTCAGAGGAAAGGCAGCTTCAAATGTTCATTATGGTAAATAACTGGCCAAGTCAATTGGCTTAGAAGGGCTTGGCTCTGTTTAGGATTGCACTGAAAGTCTCCTGCTACACAAGGGTTCCCGCTCTGGTTGCAGTTCTCATCTGCTGGGAAACCTGCTTGCTAAACAAGCTTGTCTGAGATCTCTCACTCTGAAAACAAGCCATGAGTGAACAGTCATAACTCACGGTCTCGCTGGCCAATTCATAAATCTCTAGTCTGTGCCATCTCGCCATCCTCCGCCTGCTGCTCCCTAAATGGGAACTGCTCTATCTCTATAGGATTTCTTGGCAAACTCCCAGAAATTTGGGGAAATGAGCTGACAGGTCTGCCTCCTGCAGGCACCTGCTTTGGAACCCTTCCTGTGCAAACACAAAGACATCCCGGGGCTTTCAGCCAGAAAAGAAAAATCAAATACAGACTTTTTATTCATTGTTAGATTTCCATTTTTGAAGGGATTCATATGGAGAGACTGTGTGGTTCCTGGGTCTAAGAAGAAACTTGACAGAAAGGTGAGAGCCTAGTAATTAGCAATGGGATAACTAATAAGCCATTGATGTGTACAGCTGCAATAGTGAACATTTCCTCTTTCATTTTTGTTTTTTTTCCCCTGGATGGATTTCTACATCTCATGAAAAAGCAGATTTTGTTAATGGCGTGATGTTTTGGTTGGGTCTTGAAGAAGGAGGGGAGGGGAGGCTAAAGCGAGTTTGGCATTGAACTCATGATGAAGCTATAAGAATATCTTATAGGATGCTTATGAAGGCCTATGAGGTGGCAAGTGAAGGCTGCAAAAAGAGAGTATTATGCAGCCTCCATTGCGTTCGCTAGCTCTTGTCCAGCACAATTGTTTAGAATAGAATACTAATGTCTCTATCTGAGGGACAGACAAATTCTAATTCGGCCATTAGCTGTGAGGCTTTGGCGAGCTCTTTCACGGATAAAATCCTGTTGCTCTGCCATGACCTCCCTGCCAACCCTGATACAGTTAATGAACTGGAGGCCCCTTGGCCTTCTTCAGGTCCGACATGGGACCACTTCAGTTGGCTCTCCCAAGCCAGTGTTGATAGGATCCTGAGTGCTGTGAGGTCCAACACCTGCCTCTTGGACCCATGCCCATGCTGGCTGGTTAAAGCTAGTGGGGATGCAGTGCAGGGCCCCCTGGTTGAGATCATCAACTTGTCTCTAAGTAAAGGAGTATTCCCAGGGGGGTTGAAAGAGGCAGTGGTGCATCCGCTCTTAAAGAGACCATCCTTAGATCCTAGCAATCTGGCCAGCTACCACCCAGTGCCGAATCTATCCTTCCTGGGAAAGGTGGTTGAGAGAGTGGCAGCCAAACAGCTCCAGGCATTCCTGGAGTAGACATCAGCGTTGGACCCATTTTAGTCCAGCTTCCACCCTGGTCATGGTACAGAGATGGTGCTGTTCACCCTCACAGATGGGTTGGCAGTTGGTGCCTTAGCTTTCCTGCCATGACCTGGCAGGAGGGCGGGTTTGGAGAGGGGAGGGATTTCAATGCCACAGAGTCCAATTGCCAAAGAGGCCATTTTCTCCAGGTGAACTGATGTCTATTGGCTGGAGATCAGTTGTAATAGTGGGAGATCTCCAGCTAGTACCTGGAGGATGGTAACCTACCCATTGAAGTCCCTCTCCTCCCCAAACCCCACCCTCCTCAGGCTCTACCCCCAAAATCTACAGGTATTTCCCAACTCATTAGGTACCCTCTGGCAACCAGCAAGGGAGGGGTGAGAGGCTTACCAGTTATAAATTGAGGCCTTGGCCTGGTTGCTGTTGGCATGTTGACATCACTTCCGGAAGTGATGTTATCACATCACCGACGACATGGCAGATGCTTTGGAATTGGGCCAAAAATTCTATGGTAAAAGCTGTTTTTATCATAGAGTTTTGCCAAAATACCAGAGCATCTCCCACATCGTCAGCCATATGATGATGTCATTTCTGGAAGTGACGTCAACGTACCAATGGCAATCAGGCTGATGGCTCAATTTAGGGCTGGTAAGACCCCTGCCAGCCAGCTGAACAGTACTTGGGGGGCAAAGCAGGGGATTCTCCGCCCCTGGCGGGAGCCTGGCAACCCTACCATAAGACAATGAAATATATTTATTATAAAGTGTTTCTGCATATATTAAAAACAAGCCCATATGGCAACAGATACAGGGTTGATAATTAAAACCTCATGCCATACACATTTCAGCCCTCAGGCTTTCCTCAGTGGTCTAATACAACATATTTTGCACACATAAAATTTCAAATACAAATATAATCATTTAGTGTCAGCCCCAGTATGTATTATAAGATGTAATCCAAGTGAGTGTTACTAAACTATATTTAGAAACATATAAGCATACATCCAAGGAGCGTAGTTAAAATAATTCTTTCTGAACTGGGCTGGCATAACATTCAGAGTGTGCACCTCATTATCAACTGCCTTTTTCTTTTGGTTGATAATGAGGTGCGCACTCTGAATGTTATACCAGTGATGGCTTTTTTTAACATTATTTTTCTCCCACCAATGGCAGAAGTGGCAGCAGGAACCATGGGAACCAACCGTAACATGGTCCCTACCCACTCCAGTCAACATAGCGTCAAACTCCAAGAATAGTAAGATGTCAAGAGGAGAGTGAGGCAGGTGGCATACACAGAGGTATTAAATTAGGTATACTCAAATCATCTTCTGGTTCTGCTCATATTGTGCTCACCATTTGTGAGCAGGGAGACGATTCTTTGGTGAGCTATTTGGATGTGTCCAAATGAATCCAGATGTGTCCGTTTGCGTGCTTATGCTGCTTCTTTAACACAGTTACAGTGATTTTTTGCAGCAGCCATTCCCCCACTATTCATCTGACACCACCTCTAGTTTTAAAAGATTAATAGTTTAAAGAAAACTATATCAGTCTGAGATCTGTGAATTGAGAGTTATTACTAGTGTATCTGTGGCTGCTTATGAACCCAGCAAAACCTGTGAATATTTCTTAGGATTGCACCTCAAATAGATGCCACTGACTGTGCAGGTGAAAAATGCAGGCAATGCCTCCTAGCTGATATTGGCCATTAAAGGATGCATCCAAATGCTCAGGCACAAAGAGACTACGAGTAGTAAGCAACTCCCTGCTTTACAATACAAATATAGGTAGGTTATTTTAGTGCCTCAATCAAGCTGCAACAACTTGGCCCTGTAGGTGCAAAGTGAACTTCGACGACAACCATCAAGGCAACCAGATTAGGAGCTAACCTTGTGTGTAGTCAAGCAAAATAAGCTCACCTGACAATTGTATTTGTGTCAACATTTGCAGTGTGCCTGCTATTAATACAATTTTCAATAAGAAATGAAGTTTTAAGATTGCCTGGAACTCATAGTGTTGGATGTAGAAGTTCTTTCTAATCCTCTGTGTATGAAAGCTGCCTGTAGTTACTCAGTGACAAGGCAAAGGAAAATACTCTGCCCATGCTCAAGGCACTCTCTTTGCCATTACTTCACATGTACCATAACTGAGCCTTGGAAGTGGATTCTAACTCTAGAGCTAGCCCTTGTACAAATTAAGTTCTGCTTATTCATTACTCTGCCTTTAAATCAAAATAGAGACACTTCTGGGAAGCCATGTTATCAGGAGGGCATATCTACACTACAAATTTATATTAGTTTAACTTTCATTGCTTTCCCTCAAAGAATCCTGGCAAGTGTAGTTTGATATTGTAAATTCTCTGTTATCACCCCTATCACTCCCTTCCCAAGGACAATGGAGTTCTGTCATTTCTCTCCCTGCCAGTACAGAACCACAGTTCCCAGGGTTCCCTGCAGAGAGGGAAAACCAAAGTACATCTGTAGCATAGATAAACTCACTCCTAATAGCCCTAGATTTGGCATTTCCTTTTGCCAAGGGGGGGGTGGGGAGAAGAGGCTCTCATCTCATTCAGCAACTCGTGTTCCCTGACTGCATATTTCCAAAAGCTCTAAGCGAGGGGCCTTTGGCTTGCTTTTGGGGGGCACTTTCGGAGCTGACTTCCCATTTAAAAAACTCCCCTCTCAGCAAATTCTTTCAGAAACCATTCTGCCTGCTGCCACCAGCCATACTCAAATTTCCCAGGCTTCCTCTCAGAGGAGCAAGAAAAACTTCTAACACTCAAAGGTTAGTTAAGACTGGTCAGCCCTGATCCTTAGCAATTCCACCCCACCCTTTTCACATGGGGAAATTTGCTTTCCTTACACCTTTCCTTTTCTGAGCCAATGCCTGATTCCCTCTAAGCCAATGTGTTTTCTTCAACATTTTGTTCAACCATGCAGGAAGGGGGAGATTTGTAATCACACTGTTCTATATTTGAAAGGCATTTGAGTAGCACTGGCGAAGGACCCTGCCATGGGCTTCCTTTGGTTCCCAGGTATGTTGAAGGGCCTCCACACCATGGAAACCCTGCTTTGTTTCCCAAACCTTTGGGAGCCTGGGATTAACTCAGACTCAAGACTAGAGGAAGGCCAGCCAACAACCAATGAATGCATCTCCAGCCATGCTATATCCAGCTAGAAGAGGTCCCTCCTCCCAGAGCACCTGGGCCGGCATATACCAGAGGTTGTTCCAGGGTAGTTATGGGAAGGGATGCTGCAAAGGATCACTACTTGTTTGTCCTGATGCACAACAGAAAGCTAGACAAACTTTCTCTCTGTATAAACTCATTATGCACCAGTTACACTTTTCGTGGCAGAATTCTCAAGCCTTTTCAGTTGTGGCTAGATGCCTCTTCTCTTCCGGCAGCATTCTTGTCTAATCCTGCTGCTGTACGTTCTTCAACAAAGGGACTTCCTCTCCGTATGTGCACATGAGTGTCTGACAGCAAAGGGGCCTTGCTGTGTGATTTTTACGCTGAGAACAGTACTGGGACATGGATTCCCATTCACACCACATCTGCTTGCAGTCTTGGCCTGCTCTGTTAATTGCACAGGCAGCCACGAGAGCAGAAATGTATGGCAAACGTTCTCCTTGTTTTTCCAACCTCAGAAGTGATTCCTGATGTGATCTATGTTTCAATAAGTGCTGCGTCTTAGCACTGCCTCCCATCTCTGCTAATGTCTCTGTGGCTGGCTGCTTACTGGGGGAGAGAGTAGTACTTGGAGAAAGGCTACAATTGAGAAATCGTGTCTTGCAGCTGGATGCCCCAGGGTAGCTTGGGAGGCGGGGGGAGGGAGAAGTGACCACCAAGGTGCTGCTCGCCTGTTTTGTCTGGAGCCTTCAAATTCCCATTTCCTCAAAATGCCCACAAGGAAGGGTTCATGCAGTATTATAGGAAAGAGAGCTCCCTTACTTAATGTCGCAGCTCCACAGGACACTTTGAGGATGTGATGTGAAGGATGGGTGTCAACTTTAGATTATATCACACGATGCTGCCACGGTTTGACACGCTACTGGAGTTCCAGCTGGTCACATGCAAGGTGGGATGTACTATCCAAAAAGTCAAAGGTACCATCCATGTACTATCTTTATTAGGACCAACCCAATGACAGAAAACAGTATGCAAGCATGTGAGTACCCCAGAACTCTTCATCAGGCCAAATAAACAGAAGAAGGAATCAGATATTTCAGGTCATCATGATCTGCCTTCCTTCTAACCGACCTGGAGCACAGCCAATTGAATGGAGGAACACAATGTTTGCGCAAGGGCTGGAGCTATAATACCCAACCACCATTCCTGGAGCCTCATTTCCCATGGCCTTCCATATGCAGTTCCCTTACTGCAGGTGTCTCCCTTTCTCATTCCCACCTCCCACTGTATACACTGGCCTCATCTCTGAGGGTGCATCCAAGTTACAAATTCCTTCACTGACTCCTCTCTTTCTTCCCTTCTTGGCTCCTGGGAGAAAACAGACTTGCAGTGTTCTGCTATTCATTTATAGCTTCGTATTATGCCATGTATGGTCGGTACAGAAATACCTGTTGTAGCCTCACATGGGGATGTCTCTCTCTGTATATACTCGTGTCAATTATACTCTTCATAGCAGAACTTGCCATTTGCACCCTCAATGAGAGCGGCACCACCTGTGCTACCCACTCCCAAGTAGGGTTGCCAACCTCCAGGTGGTGGCTGGAGATCTCCTGCGATTACAACTGATCTCCAGCCAATATAAATCACTTCCCCTGGAGAAAATGGCCACTTTGACAATTGGACTCTGGCACTGAAGTCTCTCCCCTCTCCAAACCTCGCCCTCCTCAGGGCCTCCTCGCCCCCCAAAATCTCCAGATATTTCCCACCCCAGAACTAGCGACCCTACTCCCAAGACTTTTTGACTGTAGCTTGGGCTCTCTGAAAAGGTCTACCTGTTCAGGAGTCTAAGGACATAGCTTCACAGTACACCCAGTATGCTTCGGGTCATGGGTGCACGCCCAGACTCACAGTCAGATATTCATCAGAGAAACACATCTTTTAAAAGGCTCAGCACCATAAGGGAGCACTGAAAAGGGGAGAAGGAGCTTTCAATTTCCCTCCCACCCTGTTTTTGCCAGAGGAAAGGGTGGCAAGGGAGCTTTTGCTCCTTTTCTCTGGCTCCACATGTGCTAGGAAGGCAGTGGTGAGTGAACAAGTGCTTTTAAAGATGAGGTTCCCAGATGTATGTCTGAGTGTGAGTCTGGTCAAGCACCCTTGACCCAATACGTCTTGGATATATCTTGTAGTTTGGCCCTAAAACCTCCAGGCTTTCAGAAGGACCGTCAAAACTGAGCTTTTTCTTCTTGCTTTTCTGTAAAATGGACAATTGCCAGAATAGTGTATTTTACTATTCTTGGGAACATGCCTAATAGTCATTAGTAATCCAATGCTCTTTTCACTCTTTGGTGTATTTTGCTGTTGACTGTATTTTACCATGTTTGGGGTTTTTACAATGATCTGTTGTAGGGAGGGGAAGGGAAGGTGATTGTAAGCCTGTTTGATTCTTCCTTAAGTGGTAGAGAAAGTTGGCATATAAAAACCAACTCTTCTTCTTCTGATGTTTTATGTGCTTTGTGCTTTATAAGCAAAGGCAGGATGGAAATGTTTTAAAATAAATAAGCAAATGTCAGCAACAAGGCTTCTTGGTTGTTTAAATCACCCACATTGTTTCCTTTTGGGAGTAGAATCATACTATGGGGGAAGACTAGAGTGGACAAGATGACTTATTGAGGTCTCCTTTAGCTCTGCACTTCCAGAAAGGCAATAAAAGTCCAGCCATCTGAACCACCGCTTGGTCAGAGAGTGGGGGGGAAGGCCTGACTGCTGAATTTAAAGGGTTAAACCGGCCCCACTTCTGAAATGATTGAATGGAACTTTGTTTTCAGTACAGCATTTTTGCTGAGAGGGGAATGCCATTGAAGTGGAGGAGTCGGTGAGGATGCAGAACCAGCAATCCCCTTGGGAGGGCATTAATCCATCCATGCAATGAGCTGGGAATCATACACAACAGGAAGGCTATTGAGGCATGAAGAATGCGTTCACAGTGGAGTTTTGCAGACCTTTACTACACACTGCTGAAAGCAGTAAGTGAGCCTTCTCTGGGCCCAGTCTAGACAAAACATCCGTGCAGTCATGAGTTCATGTGCAAGCACATAGCTACTGCCAGTTGGCTGTCTATATTCACATGCCTACTGGCTTCCATCCCTGCCCTGTAAAACCAAAGCATGTGCAATATATAGTTGCCTCATTTGTGGGCTCCAGGACTGGGTAGGTCAGGAAGAACCACGACTTCATTTAAGATATTCGTGGTGATGTCAAAATGTTTCTATTTTGATTTCAAGACAGAATAATGGATAAGCAGCTCTGCTTGCTTTCCTTTATGTTCACTGCTGTCAGCATCAAAAAGTATTCCCATTTTCAACCATGGTTGTGTAAGCCTTGTAAATAGTCCCAAACGCATGCCTTTTTCACCACTGCTGCACACTGAGTTGATATTGTCATTGAGCTATCCACCACAACCCCAAGGTCTCTTTCCTGGTCATTCACCACCACTTCACACCCCATCAGCCTATACGACAAGTTAGGATTTTGGGCTCCAGTGTTTATTACTTTATAGTTCCTTCCCTTGAGCCTCATTTGTCCTGTTGTTACTCTCTCTCCCAATCTGAAGAGGTTCTCTTGGGATTCTGCACAATCCTCTTTCATTTCCACCTCTCAGATAACTGGGTATCATCCACAAACTTGGACATTTTACTTCCCTACTTCTTTCTGGTTCTCAGCACCTGTAAGCAATATTGCCCTGTTAGTTGTAGCAACCCACACCATCTGTTGATGATGTCATAAGTATGATGTGATGGTATTTGCATGCTAGTGAAGGAAATAATTTGGGTCACCACACTTAATTGGTTAAAAGGGCCATGAAGCAAATGAAGTCAACGAATGGGATAGGGTTGCCAGGTCCCTCTTTGCCACCGGCGGGAGGTTTTTGGGGCGGAGCCTGAGGAGGGTGGGGTTTGGGGAGGGGAGGGACTTCAATGCCATAGTATCCAATTGCCAAAGTGGCCATTTTCTCCAGGGGAACTGATCTCTATTGGCTGGAGATCAGTAGTAATAGTGGGAGATCTCCAGCTAGTACCTGGAGGTTGGCAACCCTAGAATGGGAGAGTGAAGGAAAATGGTGCTAAGAAGAAGCAGTGACAAGGGGCTGAACAGATTCTGAACAACTGCAAAACAGTGAAAGTTTTCAATAAGATTAATTGGAAGGGGTCATCTGTTCAGCTGCATCAAATTTTCTACTTTCAAAGCAAGCATTTAAATTTAAAATATTCAGCTCAGCCCTAACTAAAGGTCCCTTTGGTGCTTGAAGGGAGGGGCTGCATCACCAGATCTGAGCTCTCCTCTGCCTGCATGGGAGTTCTGCTAAACAGCAAGCACGCACCCAAGGCCTTCCGCATAAATCACTTTTCCCCTGCACAGCCACATTTTGCTTTAGAACAAATCATTAGCAGCTCTATGTGAGTGAGAGGGGAAAACCCAACAACAATAACAGATAGAAGCTTAAGAGCCAAATTGCTACAGGCAGAGTTCCAGACTCTCCATTATCAAAGGGGCCCAATATGCCAGATTTCTCTACAAGCCAAAGGGATCTGGATACAACACCAAAGAGTTCCTATCCTAGCCAGACCCCTCTTGCGTAAAAGGGGTTTGATGTATCAGACAACGGGACCTGCAGTCTTCAAGAGACACAGTTTGCCTGCCGACAATGAGGAACTTCGCCCAGGGTTCCAATTTCCTAAGCTCCCCCTTTCGGCCCTAGACTTTCCTTCCTGCTTTCTGAAGGGCCTGGCCCTATAGGGATATAGCTGATCTGTAAGTGGTGAATGGGCTCTGGGAGAATAATTTGGCTTCCTTCCGTCTGTCAGAATAGCCGGGTCCCTCATGAATGTAACGGAAAACTAAAGCACAGAGATGGGAAATTCTGGACAGCATTTCCTGCTCTTTTTTAAAAAGGCATTTCTATTTTCAGTGCATATATATGAGTGCTAGTTTGAAGCCACATTTCCCAAATGAATATCTTGCAGTGAAATCTCACTCTGTCATTATACACAAAGGAACAACAATCGTTTTATTCCTGGAGAAACTTCCTTTGCCAGCAGAGCAACAGACTCTTCTGCTCTACTCTAGTTGATTACTCAAGATGTTACAGCACTTTTTGTTTGCTGGATACTTCAGAAGCTTTCATTGCTGCCACATGGCAACTATTCTCCATATAGCTTTCACTGCTGTTGTGAATGCAGAGGCATTCGTAATGGCAACAGTGTCCACACAGCAGTGCTCTGCACACTTCCCTTGCCACAATAATTGCCATACGTTGATACTACCCATTTTTTAAAAGCCCCCCAAAGTCCTTTGTTAGCACAGCAGGGAGTGGCGGCTACAGGGAATGGGGCTGAAGTAAGAAAAGTGTGCTGTGTCAGTGTCATAGCAGGAGATTTCCAACTAGTACCGGAAGGTTGGCATGAATTAGGGGGCGATATCATGTTTTTAAAAAACCTGGTCCAGTTTGGATGACAAATCAGAACAGAACTTCCATGTGGAAGCAACCCTTATCTGTTTAATTCTCATAACAACCCTGGGAGGCAATTTTGTTTTCCAATTCACATTTTACTGTTGGACATTTGGACAAAGACAAGACTTCCAAGGCACTTCCAAGCGAGTCCGTGGCCTAGGTAAGATCTCCCACTCCAGGGTGTGAGTGCTCCAAATAGCAGGAAGAAAGACTTCCCCACATTTTGGCAAGAATTTAGAAGGAACTCTAGGAAGGTAGAACTCATAAGTGCTGGAATGGCAAGAATGGCTAAAGGAAGTACAGGGACTTATCCTGTGCATTTGGGTTATCTGGTTCTTTTTATGATATATCACTTCCCTTACACATACACACACAGAACATAAGACCTGGCAGGAGGGCGGAGTTTGGGGAGGGGAGGAACTTCAATGCCATGGATCCAATTGCCGAAGCAGCCATTTTCTCCAGGTGAACTGATCTCTATCAGCTGGAGATCAGTTGTAATGGCAGGAGATCTCCTGCTAGTACCTGGAGGTTGGCAACCCTAATGAAATATCTTAAGACCAGCGCTCCTATCAGAACTGCTGGCAGACCTTTGGGAAATAATCTCTCCCATTCAAGGGTTTAACAAATCTTTTGGCCTTGCCTCCAACATGGATGGCAGGAGCAAACCAATCTAAAACGTTCTCCTTTATTGAGACAGAATAAAGAAAGATCTCCACACAATGACTGGTGGACCACAGAAATGCTGTACATAGAAGCACCAGCAGAGAAGTGCCTCTTCAGTGGGAACATCTGCTAACTCTTCTGGGTGGAAATGTCCATTAATTAGATTATCTCCTGAATGCCTCTCTCTCCCCTCACTGCCACTCCTACTACCCTCACCTTATGCAGCTGTGAAAAGAAGACAGCAAGGTCCCAGAATAACAGCCATTTCTGAAGATTAACATCATTTGATTTAGAGATCAACTTAAGTTATATTAAAGAATAAAGGACATTCAGTTTGGATTTTGGTCCATTCATTTCCAAATGCACATTTCTAACAGTAGGGTATTTGGGAACTGATATTCTGGTTTCACCCTTGTCCTGCTCATTTTCCTCAAAAGGCAATCCCAATTAAAACCAAACATATGTTTTTAATTGTAATAGTGTCACATTGGGACTAGCTGTCCAAGAGAAAGAGATCCATCCACATTCCATTGCGGGTAAGTTGTATGTCTATGAGAACCTGACGAGGGTTGCCAACCTCCAGGTGGGGGCCCGGAGATCTCCTGGAATTACAACTTATCACCAGACAACAGAGATTGGTTCCCCTGGAGAAACCGGCTAGCTTGGTGGCTGGACTCTATGGCATTATACCCCACTGAGGCTTCTCCCCTCCCCAAACCTCACCCTCCCCAGTCCCCATCCCCCCAAATCTCCAGGAATTTCCCAGCTTGGAATTGGCAGCCCTAAACCTAGCCATTTGTAAAATTGCTACTACTGATTTAATTCTGCATGAGTCTGCCAGAGTCTGAATTTTTCCATGGCTCTTTCCAAAACACTCACATAAAACTTGTTCAGAAAAAAAGAAACAACAGTGAAGATTAGAAATGCAGCTAGAGCATGAGATGTGTTCTTGTCGATGTAAGGAGGGGAGTGATCACTTCTGAACCTAAATTCCAGCCTGTCCTAGTAGAGCATTCAATAGGCCATGGGTTCCAGTGGCCAACACGAGGTGGGAGACTACAATTGTAACTCCATTGAAGCCAAACGGGGACATCCGCATCTGCGCGGACTACAAGTGCACCCTGAATCGGGCTCTTCAGAGTCATGCATATCCCGTGCCAGTCGTCAGCCACCTTCTGGCATCCCTCGCAGGGGGCCGGGTCTTCGCCAAACTTGACCTGGCCCAGGCGTACCAGCAGCTGCCGGTTGATGAGTCTTCAGCGGAGACGCAGACCATCGTCACACACCGGGGTGCTTTCCGGGTGACCCGCCTGCAGTTCGGAGTCAGCACTGCCCCGGGTATATTCCAAAACATCATGGAGGACCTCCTGAAAGGTCATCCCGTATTTTGATGACGTCCTGATAGCCGCTGCCTCCGAGGGGGAACTCCTAGACCGCGTCCGCCTGGTTCTCGGCCACTTCAGGACCGCAGGATTCACCGTCAAATGCGACAAGTGCCAGCTGGGCTGGCCGCAAGTGGAGTTCCTGGGCTACCTCATCGATGCTGACGGCATCCACCCGACCCCATCGAAAGTCCAGGCGATCCACAGCGCTCCCACGCCCAAGTGCAAACAGGAGCTTCATGTGTTCTTGGGACTTTTGAATTTCTACCACACCTTCCTCCCAACAAGGCATGGGTTGCTGAACCCCTCCACCGCCTCCTGGACAAATTGACCCAGTGGGTGTGGGGCAAGCTGCAGCAGCGGGCCTTCGAGGCCCCAAAGGGCCTCCTCTCCACATCCAGCCTGCTCATCCACTTTGACAAGAGACTGCCGGTGGTGCTGACCTGCGACGCCTCACCCTACAGCGTCGGCGCGGTCCTACAGCACTGGTTGCGGACGGCCGGGAGGCCTCGATCGCCTTCTATTCCAGGACCCTCACCCCGGCCGAGCAGAACTATGCACAAATCGACCGGGAGGCCCTCGCCATCGTGGCCGGTGTTAAGAAGTTCCACGACTTCATCTATGGGTGACAGTTCACCATTGTGACAGACACAAGCCGCTCTTGGGGTTGTTCGTTCCGGATCGCCAAACGCCACAGATCCTGTCGCCCCGTATGCTCCGCTGGTCGATTTTCATGAACGCCTACGAGTTCCGGCTCGTCCATCGGCCCGGGAAGTCCATCGGCAATGCCAACGCCCTCAGCCACCTACCGCTGGAGGCCTCTGACCCCGACCCTCATCCCGCCTGCGACGTGATGCTTCTGGAGTCGCTGCCCGAGCCTCCCCTCCATGCATCGGACATCGCCGCGCACACTGCGAAGGATCGCACCCTCGCCCGGGTCCTTAACTGGGTGGGGAAGGGGTGGCCGGTGACCCGGCCGGACGGGGTATTCAAACCATTTGCCTCCCACCAGACTGAACTATCCCTGCACAAGGGGTGCCTGCTTTGGGGGAGCAGCGTCGTGATTCCGGCCAAACTACGCACGAGAGTACTGAAGGCTCTACACGCTAGCCACCCAGGGTCGTGCGCATGAAGGCCCTGGCAAGAAGCTATGTGTGGTGGCCGGGCATCGATGCTGCTGTCGAGGAGTGGGTGAGCCATTGCCAACCCTGCCAGGAGTCACGCCCGGAGATGCCACGGGCCCCGACCCAGCGCTGGGAGTCTACCCACACACCCTGGTCCCGCATCCACATAGGCTTTGCAGGGCTGCTCCAGGGTAAGACATTCTTGATTATCGTGGACTCCTACTCCAAGTGGCTGGAGGTGGTTGACATCGGTTCCATGACCTTGAGTGTGGTCATCCGTGAGCTGCGCAAGGTCTTCGCAACCCACGGCTTGCCCGACACCGTGGTCTCCGACAATGGGGCCCAATTTACGTCCTCCGAATTCAAAGACTTCCTGGCCAAGAATTTGATCCGCCACACAACCTCAGCCCCATTCCACCCCGCCACCAATGGGCAGGCGGAACGGATGGTCCGAAAGACAAAGGATGCGTTATGGCCCATTGACCGCCATGACTGGGACAGGGGGCTAGTGGACTTCCTCTTAGCTCAGCACACCACACCCAACTCCACGACCGGCAACAGCCCTGCAGAACTCCTCATGGGTCGGCGGCCGAAAACGCTGCTCGACTGGCTGCACCCTGACCTGGCGCCTGAGTACCCGGGCCACAAGGACTCAACCGCCACACTGAGGGTCATTGAGCAGGACGACCCTGTGCTCGCTCGGAACTACGGAGCGGGCCCCGCCTGGATCCCAGCCACGGTCCAGGACACCACCGGCCTGGTCCAGGACACCACCGGCCCGGTAGCCACCCCGGAGGGGCGCGTTCTGCGGTGCCACATCGATCAGCTACGCCGCCACCCTGCCAACTTGCCAGAAGCAGCCACGGTTCCAGCGCTGCTGCCGACCCCCGTCACCAGAGAGCTGGAACAGCCGGAGCGCCCAGAGCCACCGTTGCCGCTGCCTGTGACGGATAACACCGACGACCCAGCCACCGAGGGTGAGATTGATCCGGCGCCAACGGACCGTCCAACGGTCCCCGTCCCGGCACCGCGCCGTTCCCAGCGGAATCGCTCATGGCCGAGCTACCTCCAAGACTTTGTGTGCTCCTAGTGCACTGCGAGGATCGCTTGGACTTAGGGGGGAGGGGTGTTGTGTTTGTATTTAGTAGGGTAGTAACCAAGGGGAGACTTAGGAGCTTGAGTTCCGCACAAAGGATCCTAAACCCTGCTCGCCCTATTGGCTAAGCAAATGGATCCTATTGGCCCCAAGCCAGCGTGTCCCATTGGTCACCGAGAGGGTATTCCCCCCTATCACGGATCAGGGGGGAGTGGCCGCAGGCGGCCAGGGGGGGCATATAAGCAGGGCATGTTCAGTGTGTAAGTTAGTTCTGTGCTGAAATCAAATAAAGCTGTGTTGTTGAACTCCGTCTCGGATCTCATGAATCCTTCCCACGCAGACTTAACATTAAGCCCCCAGATGTTCTGGATCATTTGAAAGAATCAAGTCCAACTGGAGCCTTTTGCCCTATTTGGTGCCTTCAGTTCTTGTATCCCCCTGGTTCTGAATGCTTTTGAACCAAATCCCTCTCTAATTGCCACAGGAAATCTCCTCCACCACTCACTTAGATAGGAGCCAATGAAGGCAGGTTCCTGTTGGCAGGTACTGGGCATCTTTGGTGAACATTACTCAACCACCAGTTGTTAAGGCTGAAGTAGTAGCATTGTCAATAGAAAACAGGTAATGATGATACAGTGAGAAGCTGCAATTTTTATTAGTTAGTTTATATAATCAAAATTCTCTGACCAGTTCTTACATAGACACAAACACACACCAATTTAAAGATCAGTAATATCACAATCAGTTTGGGTCTCGCCAACAGATCTTGCCTGATGAACACGTGGAACTCCCTTATACTGAATCAGACCATTGGTCTAGTATGGACAGTACTGTCTACTCTGACTGGCAGCAGCTTTCCAGCCTCTCAGGTAGAGATCCTTCACATCACTTACTACTCAATCTTTTATATAGAGATGCCAGGGATTGAACCAGAGACTCTTCTGCTCTTTCACTGAGTCACAGTTCTTCTAACCCTCTTTTCTCACACAACCAGACCCAAAGTAATATACAATAAAAATTAAAATCAGTAATTTAACATAATGAAACAAGAATAAAACCAGAGACAAAACAACAACTAAGCAACACCCTTAGTTTAACTGACTCTTAAAACCCAGGAGAAGAGTAGGTGCATTCCTAACAGGCTTATGAAGGCTGTTCCACACAACAAGAGCCACCTCAGAGCGGACTCGCTTTCATGAGGGGATGGACAGGAAGGAGAGCTGGGACCATCACAGCTGCTGCACAGGGACATACCAAGACAGATGGTCCTATTTGTACAGGGAATGACCAGAAGCAGTTGTCCAGCTCTGTGAAACATGCACAGACACTGAAGGCAACCTCTTCTGAGGGCTTAAGAAGATCCTTTATTTATTGATGTACCCTTGCAGGCCAGGGTTGCTAAGTCCAAGTACAGAAATTCCTGGAGTTTGGGGATGGAGCTTGGGGAGGGCAGAGTTTAGGAAAGGGAAGGGACCTCCGCTGAGTATAATGCCATGGAGTCCACCCTCCAAAGCAGCCATTTTCTCCAGGGGAAGTGATCTACATAGTTTGGAGATCAGTTGTAATTCCAGGAGCGCTCCAGACTCCACCTGGAGGTTGGCAACCCTATTACATGCCCTGACACACAACTTGGGAATTAAACTCTAATACTCCTGAATAGCCCAGGCTAGCTTGATCTCATCAGATCTTGGAAGCTAAGTAGGGTCATCCCTGGTCAGTATCTGGATGGGAGACCACCAAGGAATTCCAGGGTCACTATGCAGAGGCAGGAATGGCAAACCACCTCTGAATGTCTCTTGCCTTAAAAATCCACTGTGTGTGTGTGTATTAAGGCCATCAATTCCCATCCAACGTATGGTGACCCTATAAAAGAATGTTCTCCAAAGTGTCCTGTCATTAACAACCTTGCTCAGAAAACCCCATGAGGGGTTGCCACCACCATCAATTCATTATTTCATTAAATGTGTTTTTAACATTTTATATGCATGCTAGCATTCATCATGATATTACCTGACTCCTGTGTAATCATTCAGCATGAAGTGAGCTACAAATAACAGCAATATGGATCAAACACACAGTCCTACTGTGTTACACATTCAGTTACTAAGGAATTATCCAAACCAAACCTGCTTGGAGCTATTACATGCAAAGAGATCTGCGAACTTCTGCGAGGATTAATAGGTTTTGTGGCTCTCTGGTTAACACAACGGTGCAGAAATGCTGATTCAGGAGCCCAGCCAGCTGCTGGAGAGACCACATCTTTGGCATTTTGATCCTCAGTCCCTCTACACTTGCTGCTAAAAACATTAGCACTTGGGGGGAAGGGGCCGGTTACAGGGGTAGCTGTAAGACCCTTTCCGTAGCCCTCCCATTCCCATCAATTCTCTCTAAAGGAAATGGAGGAAGTAAATAGGGCCATTGTCTGCTGCAAGGGAGTGTGGTTTTCAAAAAATCAGGAAAATTCCTGAGGGCAATGCAAAAAACAAGCAGAGCTCGAGCAAAGGCCTGCACTCTGCCATAATCCTCGGGGAAGGAAGTAACGTTACACTTTTGTATTATTATGATCTTAGTCAAAGACTTTGCCCTGTCGCGCTGAGTCTACGGAAGAGAGGGTTGGTATGACAGATTTACTGTTGTGGGAAGGCAAACAGGTGGAGGAGCATACCACTATGAGACAGGCTGGATGTGCCTTAGGGCCCAGAATCTTTCCCATACTCCATCTATCTTGAGCTACCAAAGCTCTTTCTAGAACTGAAACAGGGAATGCGACATCTGCTTCCTCTGTTCCTGCCTGGGCGAGGAGTCAACAGTCCAGAGGCAGCCATTCTTCAACAACCTGTGGAACAATCCCAGGCTTGGCCTTGCGAGAGGAACATGGGAAGAATTATGTCACTTGCTGGTTACCTCAGCCTTGGGCCAGTTTGCGGAGCCTATTTCGGAGGAACCAGTTCTACAAGCAAAGTGAAAGAAGACTCTGCTTGGCCTCCCATGTATCCTTGTCTGCATTTGGTTTTATGTGTTTCTTTTAGTAAACATATACCATGTCTTTTTGTTATAAAATAACACCCTAGGCAGCTTATATCAACAAAAAGGACAAGTGATAATGTCTTTATCTGCCTTGTAATGGCTCTGTGGACAGATTCAAGTTCCAGTAGTCTGGAGATCAGTTGTGATCCTGGGAGATCTCCAGGCCCCGCTTGGAGGTTGGTAATCCTACCTGGCCATCAGCCTTACCTCAGCAATTGTAGGCATACAGAGGATCAGGGCAGATAAAGTCCAGTGGGACGGGACACAAGTGGAGGACAATGTCCTTCCTCACAGAAACTCTCCTCAGCACCTTCAGAACGGGGGGAAGAAGAGAGCTCCTAGGGCCTACAGCAGCTATTCTGTTTACCTATCAGAGATTTCCACAGGAGCATAGCATCAATCACTCTCCTAAGTGCAGGGAGGGGTGTTCCTACAAGACATGAGGTAGCCCTAAATTCACTACCAGGCCATTCCTGGGAATTTTTTTTTTCTTGTTGAGCTGTAAGGAATGCAATTGCTTGCCAATGGCACTTCAAGCTGAAGAAGGGACTTTGTTCCTTGGCTTAATTTAACATTTTAATGACAGTTAGTGGTGGAAAGTGCCGTCAAATTTCAGCTGACTTATAGTGACACCATAGGGTTTTCAAGGCAAGAGACGAACGGAGGTGGTTTCCTATCCAAGTACTAATCAGGGCTGACCCTGCTTAGCTTCCAAGATCAGAAGAGATCAGGCTAGCCTGGGCCATCCAGATCGGGGATTAATTATAGTTAAAAGGTAAAGGTCCCCTGTGCAAGCACCGGGTCATTCCTGACCCATGGGGTGACATCACATCCTGACGTTTACTAGGCAGACTTTGTTTTACCGGTTTGCCAGTGCCTTCCCCAGTCATCTTCCCTTCACCCCCAGCAAGCTGGGTACTCATTTGACCGACCTCGGAAGGATGGAAGGCTGAGTCAACCTTGAGCCGGCTACCTGAACCCAACTTCCATCAGGATCGAACTCAGGTCGTGAGCAGAGCTTGGACTGCAGTGCTGCAGCTTACCACTCTGCGCCACGGCTAAACACAGCAGCTGCAGGGAATGGCTTTTAAAAAATAAAGGAGTGCCCAAACAGGCTTGGAATATCTCTGGGGAGGGGAGGAAGAGTACTCCCCCCCCAGCATTTCCCATGTGGAAACAATACTGAGGAGGGAGTTATTTCCCCATGTTTGCTGCTCCACATGTACAGAACACTCCACATGGGGAACCAGACCCAATTCATTAAAATCTCAAACATGTAGCTTGACCCTAGTTTCCCATTATCTGTGGGCTGTGGCTTGGTTGCTTGCTGATGCATGGCTTGACTGAAACTTACAGAACACCCTAGAATATTGCATCTAAAGAAGTGGCCAAACAAAACTTTATGCTGGAATGAAATGTTGTTAGTCTTTAAGGTGCCACTAAACTCCTATTTATTTTTACTGCATCAGGCTAATACAGCCTCCCCTCTGAAATTATTATCCTGGAGCAAGAGCTTCTCAAATCTACCTATCCTGGAAGATATTTATTTATTGTATTTATTATTTAGATATTTATGCTCTGGGTTTTTCCCCCAGTGGGGACCCAAAGTGGCTTACAACATCCTGCGCTGTCCATTTTATAGTCACAACAACAACCCTGTGAGGTAAGTTAGACTGAGACAGTGACTGGCCCAAGGTCATTTTGCAGGCTTCCATGGCAGAGTGGGGATTTGAACCTGCATCTCCCAGATCCTAGTCCAGCACTCTAACCATGATACCACACTGGCTCTCCTAGCCTGAAAAAAAATCACTGATCATTTGCATGTATTAATACATTCCACCGTATCCAATTTTAAAGTGCCCCAAATGCCTATTATTAACATAGAGTTAAAATAAAAACATTCAGTGTCAGATGAATTTAAAAATAGTCAGATGGCAGCACTATAACCCTCTCTTAACCCCTAGACCCCCAAACACCTGGAATGGGTTATGGAGAATTCTTTACAGGCAGCAGCAATAGTCTTGAGTGAAGTCCCTTGTCCATATTAAGAGTACCTCAAGAATGATAAAATAGTCATTTAATGGATAGACACGAACATCTTATGAAAAGCCCTGAGCCCAATATCCCTCCTGAGAAATGTGGTTGTATTGTGGTGTGTGTTTTCTCAGCCAACTCAGTGAGAGATGGGAAGATGAAGCCAAGAACTATTGATGGATTTTTTTGTGAAGCCTCCCAGCCTTACACAGCCAGAGCAGATGGGTTTCTTGGAAAGTCAACTGTGTCCCACCTATCCAAGGCCTCCTCCAAGGACCGACACCTGGCTAGATTAGGAGAACTAGCGACAACTCCTTCGTTTCACGAGGACAAACTTTTGGTCTGAGTGAGCATGAGGAAAGTAGTTTTGGCCTGCTGGCAGCTTTGCATCACTCTTACACAAGGAGGAGGCAACTCTGTCCTAACCAGCAGTCGCAGGGCTCTCAGCTGGCCCAGGCCTCCCCTCTGTATCCCACTAACATTCATATCAGCCCTCTGTTCCTACTACACAAACCCTAAGTAGGCTTGCTACCTTTCCCCAGATAAAAGTACACATGAACACATGAAGCTGCCTTATACTGAATCAGACCCTTGGTCCATCAGAGTCAGCATTGTCCACTCAGACTGACAGTGGCTCTCCAGGGTCTCAGGCAGAGGTTTTTCACCTCACCTATTTGCCTAGTCCCTTTAACTGGAGATGCTGGGGATTGAACCTGGGACCTTCTGCATACCAAGCAGATGCCCTACCACTGAGCCACAGCCCCTCCCCTAAATTGTTATACAATTCATTTCAAGGTGCATTTTATAGCCCATTGTCTAAAACTCAGACAAAACGTAAAAGAAAACAACCAAAAATTGGTTGGGAAAACTCTGTCAGGCAGGTTTTTAAAAGAGCTGGGTGGCAGTCTGGTTCACAAATAGCCTGGCTGGTCAGTCACTGACCATCACACAACAGCGCCAACCATTGACTTCCCAGTCATCAATCCCAAACATCTCATTACTTAATCAAACAAGTGATGCTCCCAGCAGTATCAGCCAGGACAGGAAAACATCCAGATTGGCCCCATTCCCAACATCTGGCAGAGCAGTGTGCTTGGCTCCCAGAGATGACTGCAGCAGGGTGTCTGATAATCAAACATCTGGTTTCCAAAAGTGAAAAGGGATGCAAAGCCCATTCTGTAGCTTGGCAGAGAACAGATGGGGGGGAAGGGGCTCCTTACTATTCCTGTTGTTAATTATGTCTCTGTAATGTAAACTGGACTGAACCAGAACATTCTGAATGAAAGAAGAACCAGAAGAGCAAGATACATACCTGGACTTGTTTGCAAACTGAGCCTGGGGAAGGGAGGGACTTCCAGCAAACTATCTCCTAGTTCAGGTTTATAGCAACTATTTCCACAATATAAGTTGGATACAGACTTAAGTCCTTTGCAAACTCCATTTCAGTTCTTGCACACTGAAACTTCTTGTGCAGCCACATTTGACTGAAGTCACAAATAAATATGGGATTTGAGCTTTGTAATGTGAAATTACAGAATTGTCGTTCATGCTTTGCAGCTCAAAATTGTTTGCCTCCCTTGGCAGAGCAAATAATCTCGATGCCACAGAAAATTCTGGGACACGTCATCATTATTTGTGGGAGCCAACTGTGTAAAAAAAAAAAAAGGTAAAGGTAGCCCCCTGTGCAAGCACCGGGTCATTACTGGGGTGACATCGCATCACGACATTTACTAGGCAGACACTTTTCCATCGGGATCAAACTCAGGCCATGAGCAGAGCTTTGACTGCAGTACTGCAGCTGACCACTCTGCGCCACGGGGCTCCTTAACTGTGCCAAAGTATCACAATAATCAAGGCTTGGGTGCTGCTTCTGGCATGCCAGATGCCTTTTGAATTGTGCTGCTTTAGGCAGCTGCCTAAATGGTTCAGCTGCCCCTAATTTCATGCGGATATAAATATAATATGGCAAAGTCACAGAGCAACGTGGCAAATGTCTTTCAGATATGGTGGCAAGGTTACACAGCTTCACTCTGAAGGGACTTGAATGCATCCCACACTGACATTGCAACCTTTGATAGTATTACATGCCTGAAGTCCTAATCAGAGTTATGTGTCTGTATGCTGTCAAGTCACAGCTGATTTATGGTGACCCCGTAGAGTTTTCAAGGCAAGAGAGGAGTTTGGAGGTGGTTTGCCATTGCCTGCCTCCGCATCATGACCCTGGTAGTCCTCAGAAGTCACCCATCCAAATTCTAACCAAGGCCGACTCTGCTTAGCGTCTAAGATATGATGAGATCAGGCTAGCCTGGGGCCATCCAAGCCAGGGCAGGGTTACCTCATCCTAAACCCACTGACGTCAATGGATTTAGAAGGATTAACTTTGTTTAGGATTTCACTGATAGGCTTTTTCAAATATTATCAGATATCACAAAAATACTAAGAATCACTGCTTAGTGTAAACAAGCTAAGATTCCCAGATTCCTGCACATTATAGTTTAACATGCATGAAGTTTGCAAGGTGTCAGAAACAGGAATAATGTCAGCTACTACAGATCTGCAGGTGTTTTTCAACTGAATGTATTTTGTGATACAGTACCGTGGAAAAATTGCTTCTCAAAGGTCCTTACTGTCAAACTGTAAGAATAGTTATGTCGGCCTCCTGGCTAGAAAACTAACCAATAGATTGGAGTAGGGTTGCCAGGATCCCCGAGTCCCCTGCAATAGTCTCATGGGACCTGGTGAAGTCACATCAAACAGCACAATTAATAGCAGTTCTTCCACACAAGGAATGATACCATATGGTATCTGTGAATGTGTGTAGTCACAATCATGTGGCTTTTAGGAAAGGGGCAATTTGCAGCATGCACACAAAAACCAACACATAAAAACTTTGCATAAAACAAACAAGGAGCTCAGTGCAACATCTACTCAAGGTGTTAATGCCAGATTATTGTTTGCCATCTCCACTGTGCATGTACAGTAGATTCCACAAGTAGACACACACTAAAGAAATTATAAAGTGGGTGGGCTAGTTGCTGTGGCCCTCCAATTGCAACCTGCTGTCCTGAAGCCACCCTTGGGTCCCAACGCCTGAGTCACAGGGCCAAAGTCTGAGACCTAGCAACCCTAGAGAAGCATTGGTAAAATACACATTACTCCTTAGGCATGTTTGTTTCCTTATGCTTTTAGCTAACTCCTGTTAATCTAACATCAACAGGATTACAATAGAGCTAGCACCTGCTGTCATAGGTGAGAATAACAGGACACAGATTTTGATTGGGCCATCTAATCTATTTGCTAACATGAACTAACAGATTTTATTCACTCATTCAGTTTAATTAGATGCCAATAAATAACAAACTTTAAAAGGAGAATCTTAAAACATAGGGTTGCCCTCTGGGTTGGGAAACACCTGGAGATTTGGGGGGGTGGAGCCTGTGGAGGGCAGGGTTTGGGGCAGGGAGGGACCTCAGCAGGGTACAATGCCATAGAGTCCAACTTCCAAAGCAGCCATTTTCTCCAAGGGAACTGATCTCTGTAGTCTGGAGGTCAGCTGTAATTCCAGGCGATCTCCAGGCCCTCTGGAGGTTGGTAATCCTAATTACACCCATTATTTACATCCCAATATGGCAAGAATTTACACTACTACATGGCTTGAATGTATTCAGTAAAATTCAGGTGAACGCTTGAATCCTGAACCAGACTCTCAAAGCCGGACAAGTTCTCACTATTTAAAGTTTGCAGAATTCTCAAAGGGAAATTTTCTTTTCAACTGGCTTTGAGATCTCTTCTAGCTTCACATCTGAAGCATTCTGCTCCAAAATACACTAGGGCCAAACCAAACCCAGTCTTCCTTGGGCTGGGGTGGTGTTGGTTCGTTTTTCTTTCTGCATCAGTCAGTTTATCAAGAGTTAATAGGGCAATTATTTAAAGCGATCTTCCGGCTTGGATTAACCAGAACTCCCTGCATTTTCAGTAATGTTAATGTAGCGCCCTCTGCTGGCTCCCTTTTGAAACTGCTCATGCTTAAAAGGAGGAAACTGGCCGAATAGCTTCAGAGGGGTAGGTTTGTGTTGGTCTGAAGTAGCACGTTAGAGACCAACAAGGTTTTCGAGGTCGAGAGTCAAACCTCACTTCGTGGAAAGCTTCCACCCGAAAATCTTGTTGGTCTATAAAGTGAAGCTGGACTCGAATCGAACTGGATGGGAGAACGAAGCCGCTGTTCAAGGCACAGCCACAAAATGATGGCCTGGGAGAAATTGCGTGGCAAAATTTGGAGGCTTCTCTGGGGGTAGAAAAGAGTTAGAATAGCAGAGAGGCTACAGACTGGGACCGAAGACCCATACAGATATCTGAAGACCCATACAGTGTGGAATCATGTGCACTGCCACGTGTGCACTCAGGAAATGCACAGGGCACAGGACTGCTTGGACCGCTCGTGTGCTGAGCGGCATGCTCCTCCTCCCTATGCCTAGAACAATTTTAAAACTCTTTCTTGGGGGGAGACGGAACCTGAAAGGACACAGGCACTCTCTCGGATGTGCTCATTCGGCTCCTTAAAGGGGAGAGGAGTGAAAAGGAGAACAAGTCCTCATACTTCTTCACTGAGTTGGATGGCTTACTGGAAGCTATGGAAATTGGGGGTCAGAAGGCCCCCTGCGGAGACATTTTTGGTTTTTCCTGCTTCCATTGTCAAGCTATCAGGGCACTGATAGGGCACTGATCAGGGCAGCTACAACAATCACAGTAAGCAGAAGGGGAGCTGTTTCTGTTGCTTCTGCACACACTCCCCATACACATCCTTGTGTATTTCTATTGTGGGAAAACCTTACCAGTGATATTCTGGTCAATGCTTGGGAACATAAGAACATAAGGAAGGCCCTGCTGGATCAGACCAAGGCCCATCAAGTCCAGCAGTCTGTTCACACAGTGGCCCACCAGGTGCCTCTAGGAAGCCCACACACAAGACAACTGCAGCAGCACCATCCTGCCTGTGATCCACAGCACTTAATATATTCGGCATGCTCCTCTGATCCTGGAGAGAATAGGTATGCATCACAACTAGTATCCATTTTTACTAGTAGCCATGAATAGCCCTCTCTTCCATGAACATGTCCACTCCCCTCTTAAAGCCTTCCAATATGGCAGCCATCACAATTTAACTATGCATTGTATGAAGAAATACTTCCTTTTATCTGTTTTGAATTTCTCGCCCTCCAGCTTCAGCAGATGACCCTGCATTCTAGTATTATGAGAGAGGGAGAAAACCTTCTCCCTGTCAACGCTCTCCAAACCATGCATAATTTTATAGTCCTCTATCATGTCTCCCCTTAACTGCCTTCTTTCCAAGCTAAACAGCCCCGAGCGTTTTAACTGTTCCTCATAGGGCAGTTGCTCTAGTCCACTGATCATTTTGGTTGTTCTTTTCTGCACCTTCTCAAGCTCTGTAATATCCTTTTTTAGGAGTGGTGACCAGAACTGTACACAGTATTCCAAGTGTGGTCTCACCACAGATTTGTACAAGGGCAGTATGATAGCAGCAGTTTTATTCTCTATTCCTTGTCTAATTATGGCCAGCATGGAATTTGCCTTTTTCACAGCAGTCGCACACTGGGTTGACATCTTCATCTTCATGGGAGATCCATTCAAGCCCCTTTTGAGCTTTCTGAAGGAAGATTGTGGATCAAATGCAAAATATAATCATATAATCTATATGTGCAATTTAGCTATCATGCCGTTAACACTGAAAATCATTTGTGAAATCGTTTGTGGTTTGGGCATGTTTCGAATCTTCCCATAGAAAGACCATTGGGGATTTCAACAATAGCAATGGGTGTGAAGACGTGAGGCCACAGAGGAGGTGGGACTGTGGCTTGTCAAGGTGAGGCATGCGTTGATTGCTTAAGCACATTTATTCTTTACCAAGGGTCTAAGCGACTGAGGAATTGCTGCAATACATGAAAGAAGCTCTTTTTAAAAATATATAGATTTGACTCCAAATTAATCTTCAGCATAGATCCAGTGGGTCAAATCTGCCACCAGTCAAAGAAAGGAAAAGTACGAAAAAAACTGACTCCTAACTCCTGTTTCTTTTTGGAAAGTGATGATGCTCCCTCCCTATGATCATAAGTGTGTGTGGGGGGGGGGGGATAAAAGAATTTACCATCCTCCCAAGACAACTCTACCCCAAAACATCTCCCTCCCCCGAGCCCTCACAGGAGACTGGCCATTATCAGGCGTCGTTAAAGAGCAATTAGATGGAAATTAAGCTGAGAACAAGTATTGATTAGCTCATTAAGAACGGGGGAGCCGCCTCTGTCGATAGGAATTACCAGCGCTAACCCCATTATCTGCAAGGTTAAAGTCTGCGGTCGGGGACTCCTCATTAAATATCCCAGAGATAAATCGATTCCTGACCCTCCCTTTCCCAGGGGTCTCTCTAGCATTGCTCTCCAATGTTGGCAGAGCCCTGGCTCCCTCTCTATGTACTGCAGTGCAAGGAGAGGATATCAGGGGGTTGAATGAGTATTGAGGAAACTGCAAATGGCCACAGCATGGAGGTTCTGGAGAAGTCGCATACAGTCTTGCCTGCCTTGCGCAGGAAAGGAGGGTGTAGGAAAGAATCGAGCTTTCCCACAAAGTCCTGAATGGATCCAGCCCTCTTGAATTCTTCTTACCTAGCCTTGGTGTTGGTTTGAACTGATCTATGAGTTATGGTCCTGGTTCTTCTATATGAAAAGCACATTCCCCATATATATATCAATATCAACCCATTTGCTCATTTATAACATCATTCGCGGGCCATCACCAGGTGTAGATCTCCCAGCACGCGTGGGGGGGGGGGAGGCTAGAGTTGCCAGGTCTCCAGCCACCACCTGGAGGTTTGGCAAACAGAGGTTAGCGTGCTGTAAAGTTAGTTAGCAAACAAAACACAGCAATAAATTACATACAAGTAAATGTTTCAACAAGAGTGGTATTCAATAGTCATATCCATCTTGATACATAATTTTGCAAAAATAATATCATAAACATATATCAACTTATATATGCTTGCAACAAAGGAGCAAAGTCTTTAGTCCTTAAGTAAGATATTTTCTGCGTCCAAGAGGTAAGTTCTCTCACTTCTAAAGAAGTCCGGTTTCCTTTCTGTTTCGGCTTCGATATATATTTATGATATTATTTTTGCAAAATTATGTATCAAGGTGGATATGACTACTGAATACCACTCTTGTTGAAACATTTACTTGTTTGCAATTTATTGCTGTGTTTTGTTTGCTAACCACCTGGAGGTTGGCAACCACAGGGGAGGCCACGCAGAGGCCTGGAGGGCACCCCCGCTCCCCCTGCCCTCCCCCCTCCCAGGTGGGAGGGCAGCCAGCGGTGGGCCCCTGAGCAAACGAGGCGCCAGGGGTGCACAGCCCGCAGCCGATCCTCAGGGAAGGAAGGGAGGGAGGAAGGAAAACAGAGAAATGGAGGGGGAGAAAAGGACGGAAGGAGACAGACAAAGAAAGAGACGAGGGAGAGAGGGAAAGGAGAAAGAGTGACAGAAAAAGAGGAAGAGAGAAAAGTCTTCTCGCACACACACACACACATCCACACACGCCAGCCCCATGCAACCGGGCCCCAGACTCCCCGCCTCCCCCAACAAATGGCAGCACACGCAACCCCGCGCGACCGGGCCCCAGCCTTCACGCCCTCCCACCCCGAGCCCGCAAAAGCCCTCCAAGCCCGATCGGCTCCCGCGCGCATGTTCAATCGCCGGGAGCCACCGGCCTCTCTCCCTCCTTGCCGCTTGACAGGTGGTGAGAGGGGCTTACAGTGTGCCACGGCGTTCCTGCATGCCGTGACTGTAGGGGGCAGCCTTGGGGGAAGCATCCCTCCCCCTCCTCTTGCCGACCAACAGTCAATGAAAGGAGGTCCAAAGGGGGCCACGGCCCCAGGAACACCCTCAAGGAGGGCCACGCTGTGCTGCGCCTCCGCTGCTGGGCCCTGGAGCTCCCAAGGGCCACTGAAAATGTCCTCAGGGGCCGCATACGGCCCCCGGGCCAGACGTTCCCCATCCTTGATATATAGGGACCAAAGTAAATTCATTCAAAATTAAGTGCATTAATTTTGAGAAAGAGCCTTGGCTCAGTGGTAGAGCATACGAAAGTCCTAGATTCAATTCCTGCTATGTCCACTCAAAGGGTCTCAGAGAACAAATGCTGGGAAAGAATTTTATCTGCAAGACACTCTGAGCTGCTGCGGGACACAGTAGGCCTGGGGTCCCAAATCTTTTTGAGGCTGCAGGCACATTTGGAATTCTGACATAGCATGGTGGGCGCAGCAACAAAATTGCTGCCACAAAAATGGCTGCTGCAGGAGAGAGAGCCAGCCACCAAATGATTGCCACAGCTTAACTTAAGTAACACAGTGTAGATCCTTGCGCTGTGGAAGCAGCTGCTGCCAAAGCAACATTTTTAAAAATCCGCACAGCCAGTCAAATCACCAATATTCAATCAGAAGCCTTGCTGGGCAAAAGACCTACCTGGCTCCACCCACTTCCTCAAAAAACTGGTGGGCACCAGAAAAGGTGCCAGCGGGCGTCTGGTTGGGGACCCTGCAGCAGGCAATACTGAGACTGACCAGTTGTTTGAGTTCAGATATCAGTACAAAGCAGCTACATGTGTTTACAGCTCCAACATTGCCTTTTTTGTGATGGACTGTGTGCATTTTAGTTTATCTGGTAATACTTTAAAACATATCTGCAAAATGTTGGTGCATGATACCTCTGAAAATGCTACCCTGTTGGCCAGCATAGATTCGTAAAACTGTAATAGATAGCACATTGTTAGGGCCATCTATACTTACACTGAGGGAGCTGCATTGGCTGTCTGTTTCAGGGCTCACTTACTTTATTTATATTCTGTCTTCCTTGTTGAGACTCAAGGTAGATTATAGAATTCGAAGACAATGCAACAAAAAGAATGTAATAAAACAAACGATGCAAAACAACAACAGTGTAATACAGTCATAGGTACAGATTTTGATTTATAAAGCTCTCAATAATCTGGGTCCTGATTATTTCAGGGAATTCCTTTTCCATATGAACCTCCATGAGATAAGGAATCCACAAATGTGTCCCCCCCCCCTTGAAAATACCATCTTCTATATGGGCTTGATTAAGAAGTACATACTTTATGCCCACCATAGTAGCTTTGAAAGTCTGAAAGGCTTGAGGCTTATTTAGCTCACATCTTTCAGGAGGCAGGCAAAGATATTTTATTTGTCATAAGAACATAAGAAGAGTCCAGTTGGGTCAGACAAATGGTACACCTACTCCCACATCCTGTTTCCCACAGTGGCTGACCACACTGTTCATATTTTTTTCAATTTGCAGTCACCGTTCTCTCTGCTGGTGGTGATGGCATTTGGTGAGCTTTTCTGAATAGTGTAGCTATTTATAGTTAATGATGCCTCTACTGGAATTTGGGGAAGTGGTAAATTCAAATAAACTACAATATACCAGTATACAAAGGCAGGATTTTCCCCTCAAAAAAACCTGTAGTTAAATCCCCATACTTTTCTAAGGGAAAGCAAGGTTAGGTCTGTTACCTCCCTGATTTATGTGGTTTTCTAGACAGTGTCTTTAGTCACAAGCATTATTGGTGATTCTCATTAGGGACTAAACAACTAGCTATCTGTATCTTAGTTCGGCCTGCATGAAGCCTAGTTGAAGTCATAGCTGTAACACTTAGGGTTGCCAGGTCCCTCTTCGCCACTGGCAGGAGGTTTTTGGGGCGGAGCCTGAAGAGGGCAGGGTTTGGGGAGGGACTTCAATGCCATAGAGTCCAATTGCCAAAGTGGCCATTTTCTCCAGGGGAACTGATTTCTATTGGCTGGAGATCAGTTGTAATAGCGGGAGATCTCCAGCGAGTACCTGGAGATTGGCAACCCTAGCAGCACTTCAGGCATGTTGAAGGTATGGCTCACATAATCCCTTCATATAAAAATATAAAAAACTAGATGTTAAGGAGCTGGGTTCTGGCTTCCTCCCTGACATGCTTGTTTTGTGAAGGACATTTGTGGTGGGGGGAGGTCTGGAGGAGTACTGAATCATGTTTGCCTTTACAGCCTAAACTTAGTGGTCCAGCCCAGAAAAAGATTTACCATTTCCATGGTAACTAGACCTGAATTGCAGTAGTAATGCCAACTGAGCATTCTTTCCCTTTGAGAACATCTGCTGCAGAAATCCATTTATGCATATTTTAGTTTTAACAATTCATAGGGAGTGGTTCTGAGCATGTATAGGCTGAAGGGGATTAATTTTTTGACAACTAAAAGGGAGGCAGTTCAAAATTAGACCCACCCCCTTTCTTGCTAACATGTGCTGTTCTGCAGTGGATTAGGGAACATAGAAATTAATACTAACAACCAGCTCTCCCTTTGCAATTGTTCTGGTATTAGAGCTGATAATTGTTCTCTTTGAGGATGCCAGCCTCCAGGTGGGACCTGGGGATCCCCCACAATTACAGCTCATCTCCAGACTACAGAAATCAGCTCCCCTGGAGAAAATGGATGTGTTGGAGAGTGGAGTGAACTCTATGGCATTTTACCCCACTGAGGTCCCTGTCCTACCCAGGCTCCATCCCTAAATCTCCAGGAGTTTCCCAACCAGGATCTGGCAGCTCTTCCCCCATCCACCGCTGGTGGCCAGGGGGGACCTGGCAACCCTTGTCCTCTTCATTGGAGGTGTTGTGAGAGCAGAATGAATGATCGGCACCTAATGTACTTAAATCAGGGGCCTTTAAAAAAAAACCAATCTGGAAGATCTAGAGAGAAACTTAAACTACGCAAAGATACAACAAAGACACTATTTCAAGCTCTGTCTTTGGGCCTAGTTCACTCCTAATTCCTCAAGATGAAACACCATCTAGTTGCCCAGGGTGTCTGTTGCCAAACAGCTCTGTGACGAAATTGCTGTAAATCTGCTCTTAAACATTCTGCTGGAAAATGCCGTCAAAGGCAACAAGATGATTGTTGTGTATTCCTTTCTCTTCGGTGCCTGAATTGTTTTACAAAGTTTGGTTAACTTTTGCACGGCTCTTTCCCTCTGAACAAGGCATTTTTTAGGCGAAGCAACTTTTTCAGATTGTAAAAGTAGGAGACCATGTAGGTATTCACCAGCATTTTATTTAATGCACCCAGGAGTTCTCCCACAGTGCACAAATATTACATAATCTAAAATTCCTGGAGACTCTGTTCCCAGCCTGCTTAACCCTAAAGGTTCGTCATGCATATATCGGCAACTGCTGCTGCTCTTGCCAAACTTCTCCTGGCTTGCCAGACCTGAACCTTTAGCCTATCTTGGCAGGAATTCGCCTCCATGCCAGCCACATCTCTGCCAGTTGCAACCTGCCTTTCCTAGTCTTCATTTACCCTGTCCCGGAGCAATGCAACTATTAATCTTGGTTGACGTTTTCCAAAATACTAATTGAGAAGTAAGATAGCAGACGATCCAGCCCTAAAGGTAAAAACACTCTCCACTTAATGGCCTGCTTAATCATAACCAAGCACTGGGATCCCTGGGAGAGGCAAGGAGAAGGAGGTAATAGATTAGAGCAGGTGAGAAAGAAAATCCACTAATGAGGTTGTGGGGGGGGGGAGGTTCGGTATATGGAGGGGAGTGGGGCAAGCAGTAAAGAAAAGTTGATGAGTTTTCTCTTGCGGTGACACTAGCTGTACACGAGAAGAATTCTGGGAGATTCATAGAGCATTTGGGGAATTCTCCCCAAAATATTTCCACAAACTACCCTACACTGGCATGAAATATTTTGTTGAACTAATAATCTAGAGCAAGAGTCCCCAGCATGGTGCCTGTGGGCTGCAAGGCAACCAATGACACCTTACCAGGTGCCCACCAGGTACTTTTAGAAAGTGGCCAGGGTTAGATTGCCCAGCAGGGCTTTTGATTGGTTGTGCAGATTAGAAGGCATCATGTTAAACAGAGCTTCTGTCTGAAATGTTGAAGAGTTACCATGAAATTTTGCAATTGGCTTTGCTTCCTGTTGCAGCCATTTTGTGATTGTGCCCTGCACCCTGTGTCAGAATTCCAGAGGTGCCCACCAGCTTAAAAAGATTACAGATTCCTGAGCTAGGCTGTGTTGTCTCATATGAATTCATATTAGGGTTGCCAGGTCCCTCTTCGCCACCGGCGGGAGATTTTGGGGGTGGAGCCTGAGGAGGGTGGGGTTTGGGGAGGGGAGGGACTTCAGTGCCATAGAGTTCAATGGCCAAAGCGGCCATTTTCCTCCAGGTGATCTGATCTCTATCGGCTGGAGATCAGTTGAATTAGCAGGAGATCTCCTGCTACTACCTGGCAGTTGGCAACCCTAATTCATATGGATTCCTCATCCACCTGTTCTTTGTGGGTGCATATTTGGTCCTCTTGGATTTACTCTCTGTAACTTCTATGTTTTCATTCATTCTGTTCACTTCTCTAATAAAAATATTTTATGTTTGTGTTTTGTATGATCGGAAGGCAAAACTTCCTCTTGCCCAAAATCACTTGCCCCATCCTGACCCCATATCTAGTGCTCAATTTCGAAACAGAGGGGCTCAGTTCGGATGGGGAAACTAATCTTCTGAACTTATAGCCCTTCTGCAAATTTGTTTTTGTGTTATAATTCCCTGTAGTTAGTTAGTGGTAAGGGAAATATCCTCAGTACCTGTTATGGTGCATTTTAATTTATTCTTGCTTCATCTTTTCTGGAATTGAAAAGAGATGCCAAGACTTAGTCCTGATGAGCCCTGGCAAAACCTAAGCAATGCCCATATTCATATCTAATATGTTTTTTTTTCAGGCCCATTGTCTTCTTATGTGCTAGCCCAAACACTCGAACAACCTTACAATATTCTGACATGCAATTTCTGTACCATTGTGTATTGAGGAAAAAATAGATGTTAGAGGTAAACTCTTATTGTTTAGTGCTAAACTCATTTAAAGCAAACAATGGTCTTTTATGCATGGCTGTTTCTCACTGTCACCTGTCCTACGACATCGGGTCTTTGTGTTGATTATGCATGCCATTTCTGACCATCTGAGGTTGCCTCGCTCTCCTCCTACATTTCCCCATGCTTTACCCACGTTTTCAGAGACCTGTTTTATCTCGAATTTGAAAGGCAGGGGGAGAGCGAGGCGACCTCTGACAGTTGGAAATGGCATGTATAATCAACACAAAGACCCGAAGTCATCCGAGAGGTGATGGTGAGTGAAACAGCCATGAATAAAAGACCAGTGGTGCAAACCATCATACTTGGTTTATTATGGGAGACTTTGAAAAATTTGGTCATAATCACACTATCTCTCATTATTTATATGCAACACTTTAAAGGCAGTGTTGTGGCAACCTAAAACTTAATAGATAGTTGTGTTATGAGCTTTCATGGTCCAGAACCTCCTTCATCAGATGCATGAAGTATCCTCGGTTGGGAGATTTTATTTAATATCTGCCAACTGAAGATACCCTTCATGCATCTGATAAAGTGGGCTCTAACCATGAAAACTATGTATAACTCCCCAACTGTGTGTTTGCACTCATGCAAGAGATACAGTGTGCAACATTTATGAGTTACAGCAGTCACCAAAGATAACATAGTCTATGTTGGGTAAGAAAATCATCTGGATTGAAAACCCAATGAATGCAATCAAATTCCCTGTGTAATTTTTATTCAGCATTTTGATGCTGGAGTTTCCTTCTGAAGTTCCTTTGCTGAGTAATGGAGGCTTTCTGGTCAACAACATGAGGTTGGAATGTTCTCCCCCTGGTATCTGATTTTTAGGTTCATGGCAGTTTGGCTTTTGGTGGAGAACATAAATTATGGTTAGATAGTTTCTGAGAATGAAACAGAAACTTTTCAGGATTGTCCTTAAGCATACTGAGACCGCAGTCTTACAAAACACTTCCCTGTGAGTAAGCCCCAGTGAATAAAATGAGACTTGCGTATGAGCAATTAAATACCAATAGTTTGACTTGTGATGTTGTAGGCAGATTCTTGTGCATTGTGGTATAATAAGGATTTGTTTAACAAGTACATAAATTAGCTACCAATCAACCTTTCACCTGAGTGCTTCTAGCAGCCTTCTCTGAAGCAGTATGGAAACCATACCATGAAGTAGCATCGGTTCTAAAAGATGCAATGAACCTGATGGTGTCTTTTAACATGACTTTTCTGAGTTACTATAAAGCTGCAGGTATCTGTGTGTGTGGGGGGGGGGTAATTGCTCTGTGTAGTTCTTCAAGCACAGGATTAGAAACCTCTGTGTATCAATACTGCATCACTAAGGCATATCAATATTGTATCACTAAGGCATAGGCACTTTCACACATGCTAAATAATGCACTTTCAATCCACTTTAATGATTGGATTTTGCCATTTCACACAGTAAGATCCAGCTGCACAGTGCATTGAAAGTGGGTTGAAAGTGTATTATTCAGCATGTGTGAAAGCACCCTCAGTCTGCCAGAATCCTGGTGATATGTCTCTTTTCCTGTGACATATTAGTTTGCTTAGAAGATTTCCAACTTGGATTTGCCACCTCAGGAGTCCACCTCAACAATTCCATGATGGTTTCCTATGATCTTTTCAACCGGTGGCAATGAAAATGTTTGTATTATACCCATGGGGAACACAACTTTTTATAAGGGCTGGGCATAGAGGTCTGATCCTAAACCATGTGAAATAACGAGGATTATCTAGCCATCAGTGTTATCCTTTCAAAGTATTGCCTTCTGCAGCTTCCTTTAGAAAGGCTGCAACTGCTTATGGAACAAGTCCAGCAGAACTCCAGTAACATTTGATAACTACTAACACTTCTTGTAAGTACTCTTGTCCGACACTATGACATCAGGCAGGAACATGGTGAGTTTAGAGATTTTGTGAAAATGATGGAGAGGAGCCTTCTGGCCGTTATTGGCTAAGTCGGCCTAACATAGTACATTTCTCTGGATGCCATTGGCTGAGCTGCTCATGTTGTAGAGAGGACCAAGGACTAGGGAAGGGGGTAGGAAGCCTTGTCAAGATGGTAGGAAGTGGTCTGGAAGTATGAGAGGAAGTGAAATCTGGGATGGAAATGAAAATTTGGAAAGGAAATTGGTGGAGAAGAGTGGTACCAAAGGTGAAATGGGCTGAAATTTCATATATTAATTTGAAATAGCTAATCAAAGCTTTGACTGCCGGCCTGAACTAGATGTCTGTTTACCCTATTTTTTAACACACACACACACACACAGATTTCCCCATCTTCCGCCCTACTTCACTGATTTACTTTTCATTGTGTGTTTGTCATCTGGTGTACATTTTAATCTACCTTTTCCTTCCCACAACAATCCCTCACCATCACTTTTCCATGGGGTACTCCTGTAACAGAGTAAGTTTTCTTTCTGGGTGAGAGCTTTATAACACGCACTCAGACCCTTCGCACAAGGACAGAAGGGGAGGGAGCCCATGAGTGTATGCATGAGGTTCTCCCCTCCACTCAGCTGCATCAGAAATATATTGTATTCTCAGCTAATCCCGTTCATTACAGCATAATAAAACACATAATAAAAATGTAATTCATTTTTCCTGAGTATTCCATCTCACAACATCTTGGCAAGCTATTAAAAATTTGTCTTCATTTTTCTGGCAAGAGCCTTGTACCTTTTCATCTTTAATTTATGAGGGCAGCATTGCAATTGACAAGTCTTATTGCGCGGCAGGCTCCTACATTATTTATCAGCCATTGATTGATGGCTCATCCTAGACCCATCCTTGCAATATGCTAAACTGGAAGTGGTGGGAGGGGGTGGGACAGGAGGCTCACATGGCAAGCAGATGGGAATGAGCACGAGGGCTACCCCTGATCCTCATTTCTTGGAATGGGGCTTCAGTCTTTTCTCCTTAAAGTCAAGGCAAATTTTGTGAGTGAATGTCTCATGGAGCACCAATACATTTTTGTCTTGGAGTGCTAGTCCTATTCTGAAAGCATAAAAACAGCCATAGAACACACCACTGGTATGTTCTATAGCACTGTTCAGTGTATAAAGCACCTGACAATTACATACTCTACTACACCCCTGCAAGACAGGTGAGGGTGAAAGACAGTGAGTACCCAAAGTGATCCAGTAATAATTGTGGCTAAGCAGAGGATTGAGCCTGGCTAAATGTCTCCCACAGTCGTACAGCACCTCTGTATAATTTCTAACAGTGCAAACCTAAACAGTTACACCCTTCAGTCGATTGAAATCAATAGGCTTTGAAGGGTTTAGGATTGAACTGTAACTGATGTTTGATTTTAACCTTCTCAGTTTACCTTTTCAATAAGTTTCTTGACTCATTTTTGAATTTTTATTTTTATGCAGTCCAGCATGCTGGGAACAAGGAGCAAAAACTGAAAACCATCCAGCTGAACAACCAACAGGAAACCAAATGTCTCCACTTATCTGAAAACAATCTCTCCCCCCCACACCTTCAAACCAAGGAAACCAAACAGATGCGGAGTGAAATGGAATTCCAGTGATAAGGAGCAGTCACAGATAAAGTATGGAGATGACTAACAGGAGTGGATCAGCTGGATTTGAAAAGGAAATTTAGTAGCAGTAGAATAATAATATCAAGCCACTGAAAGAGGCAAGAGAGTAAAAACACTTCAACGTAAGAACAACAGGATATGGGGAAGGGAGAAGGATCTACCAAAGAAAACTGACATAGTCATAGCCAACAGAAAAGGTTCAAGGAAAAGCAGAAGACAAAATAGAAAAGGGATTTTAAACTTTAAAAAAACAGGAATACACACTGTGGTGATCTAACAGAAAAATAAAGGAATGAACTACTAGTGCCAATCGAAAAAAAGAGGCAAACTGCAGAATTGCTGAAAAGCAAATTTTAGCAGAAGAAAGGTCAGGTGAAGTCACATATCACTATAGCAAAAATCTACAGTGATATGTCGATTACTGATTTCTTTTTAAATCCAAAAATAAGGCCCTTCAGTGGCTTGGGGGTGGCCACAGGTGACTGCAGGGAACTGAGGCAAGGAAAATAATTCTGATGTAGGCAAGACCAGCAAAAAAAATGCAGACCTTCTCAGCCACACGATGGGCAAAGGTGCTCTGACTACAATCTTTTCCAAAAGAATCATACCAAACAAGATTTGGAGAAAATTACAACAAAGTGGTGGGGGGGAATACAGAAAGTGGATGATTATGACACGTGGATGCTTCAAAACAACCCTGTTTCGTTTCAGATATGAAACCACAACAAAACCTCTGTGTAGAAGCAGCTCCAAAACAACCTGTGAGCATCTGCACATGAAAACTGGTAGGTAGACAAAGAAGGACCGACCCTTCCCTCGGCCACAGCTTCTCTCCTGCAAATGAACCACCGTGTATTAGCATTAATCAAGCAAACATGAGAACCTTGTATTTTCTATGTGACACATAGTTACCCTTAGTTATAAATAATTTTGGCAGGATCGGGCCCTGAGGGTGGTGTTTCCTATATTCTGCTACCTTTGCCATCTCACACAAAAATGTACTACTCTGCAAACACAAAGAGAAAGAAATGTGAGAAGAGAAAGTACATCTCAGTTTCCAGAGGGTTAGGTGCCTTCTATCGAAAAGTTCCAGCTCTGAAAGAGACAGGATTAGCCTGCTCAAATTATTAGACAGAGGTTGGGGAATTAACTTGGGGGGGGGTTAACATTTTAAAAGGATTGGGCTCTGAATACAGAGAGGGAAAAGAAGATGACAAACTTCTACAAGCACAACATGTAACAGTACTAGAGGTTTTGAAGTGGAAAAATAGATGTATTGTGGAGATCCAATGTATGAAGCCATCTTGACCAATACTACAGATAAATATTAAAATATACTGTAATGATATTGAGTCAATAAAACATCCAAGGAGTAAAATACACCATAATGGCCACTCTTTGTACTGTATGACTGTTACATATGACCACTCTTTGTACTGTATGACTGTTACATATGACCATTATGGTATATTTCACTCCTTGGATGTTTTATTGACTCAATATTTAAATGTGATATAGTGCATCTTACGATATATATTTTTACATTGGATCTCCATAATACATCTATTTTTTTCACTCTGAAACCTCTAGTACTTTTGCATTTTTTTTTAATGAAGAATGCAGGCCAGAACGTGGGCTCCCAAATATAAAGTTAGGGGGAATTGGGGGTCTGGGTCTCTCTCTCCACCAACCCCATCTTTTGTGTTTGTCACTTATAGCCACCTACTAGGAAGAAATCTGGCCAGATGGCATATTTCCTTAAGGCAGCAAATGAAGAATTGATTTCAGTGTTCACCATACCACGTAAGCACATTCATGAGCAGAATCAGTTCTGTACCTTCAAGAAAACAGCAATATCATATGCAAGAGAGAAAAATTATACTCTTTATTTGGAATATGTTGCCTTATTTAAAGCTATACAGGAGGTATGACATGGAATCGATGTGGATTCCTGCTTGGTAGCATTGTTTTGAATTTGGTAAAATAAACTTTGAACATAACCAAAACACTTTTTTTTTTTTTTGGTACAAAAAATCAATTCAAACAATCCATTATAAGTTTCAAAGAGTTGGATGAGGTCTTGTTAAGAGTAAACAGAATAAAAAGCGCATAGCAACCCCTGAGCCTGCAGCAAAGATGGCATTTATAAAGAACCAAACAAACAACCCCAGCCTGGTTTGCTCGGATTAAAATAAGTAATTTGCTCCAGGGATGAAAAGAACAGAAAACAGGATTAAACTGCTGACCTTCAGCTGTCTTGTGGGAAGCCAGTACTGGCCAGTTATGTTTCTCACCCCATTTTGCAAGCACACATAATGCATCATCAAAAATATCAGGCTCTTTTTGGATTTTTGGGAGGGGGGAAAGGAGGACTATTATGCTGAATTTAAATAAGCAATCCTGCTACTGGTGAACCTGATGACAAACTCAGTTTCAGAACTCAGTTTCAGCTACAGTATCTGAGCTTTTAGCAAGTGGTATTGGAAACTTGGTTGTACAATATAGGATAGTACTAGTCAGAGGAATGTTTACTTCTACAGCTGTTGAGTGCTTTATCATTTTAAACCATCAGCAACACCCTTTCTTCTTGCTCCTCCTTTGTCTTTGACTTTTCAAAGCACATGAGGGTGCAACGGAGCAGATCCCACTGAAGTTGCTGTCAAGGCAAGAATTCACTGAATCTGTGCATGCTACATGGCAAATCAGACGATCCTTGCATTGAGCCCTTAGTCTACATGGCAGACAGAAGGAACTGTGGGATCACAATGCATTGCATAGTGCAATGATGCAAAAATCTTTCTACTGATATGCTGCTTTTTGGAGGAGGGGGGAAGTTTATCAAGTATTTAGCTATGCCTTCAGTATGTGCAAACTCTGGTAAATCACAGCTATTGTAAGAAAAGTGCTGGTGGGCAATGGTTACTCATTGCTGCACACAGTGAAGATGGCCATTTGTGCTTAAAATGGATTTAACATATTTTCTGCTTGACACAGATATTTGTGATCTCACTTGCTACACATGTTTGTGCAAGCACATGCCCACTATGCACAACAACAATATCTGTGCTCATAACCATGGGTATTGGTGAAGTAGGGGATTGGTGTTAGGGGGAATTTAAAAATTTCTCATTTTGGAAGAGGCCATCATACACTTTGAATGTGTGTGGGGGGCAGGGTGTGCTAGCCTACCACCACTACATTTGTACTGAAGCAAAAGTCAGAGTAATATGCTGAGCTGGCAGAAATTATCCTCAACTTAAAAGCTATCAGTGTTGTGTATTTTTCCTCATGCCTTCTTTTTCAACAAAGCAGTGTTATCTCAGTGTGAAAGTGACCGAAGAATGATATGATAAAGGAAATGCAAAGGCATACTGATCTTTTTCTTCCTCACCTCTTGGGATTCTATAGTTTCTGAGGGTCAGATTAAGGATATATTTGTTCCAGTTGATTTCTGTATGATTTATAGTTCAAAATAATACATGATACTCAGGCAGTTCACACCCTCATTCCGTGTGCTGTTCAGGTTAGTGTCTCAGTGTGGGATTTTTTTTCATGAATGTTAGTACCGCATTAAACAAGTACTAACTTCATTTTTATATCCTTTACAGAATCCCACAAAGAAATTCTACCACCTTTTTGATACTGGAGTAAAGTTTTTGTTACCTGAACCAAAAACAGAGCACAATTTCAAGAGATGGAAGCGAAAACTCTATGGAAAACACCCAAAAAGCTTCAAAGGAATTACAGGGAAGAATACAAAGCAAATATGTAAGGAACTACAACAGAGGAACACTGGCACAGACATACTGTCTTGGGCTACCTAAACTTAACCACTTGGGAAGCCTTGCATCTAAAACACCTATGATAGAAGCTCTCTATACCTCTACAATGCATCTTGGTATAAAGCATAATCATTCTACAGTACTATTAACATTTTTTTTAAAGCCTGGATCTTGACCAGTATTTTAACTATAAAATTAACAAGTTGCAGATATGTCAAAAGCATAATGGCCATGACAGCCCCTTATTAAACAGGAGTTATTGCAACTTCTCTGGAGCTCTGCCTGTGGACTTCCAGGGGGCATCTGGTTGGCAACTTTGAAAAGCAGGATGCTGAATGTAGATAGGCCTTTGGTCTGATCCAGCAGAGCTCTTTATGTTTTTAGAAATTTGCCCTTCTCATTTCAAGCAGTGGCCTTTCCAAGCTTGCTGTCCCACACAACTACCCAACTTTAAACAGGTGCACTGCCCACCTCAGGTCTCTTTGGGCAAAGCCCTTCTTCTCAGCAACCTGTCATAGGACTCACTTGAAGGTTGGACAGATGGTCACACCTTATGGCTTTCTTTCTCAGCCAAATATATACTCATCAGAGCTAAAATAAAGATGATTTTTAGATCTGGGGATTTATTCACTTGAATGTCCTATAATAATGGAGGCAACCAAAAGGCCATCTGACCCAATCTTTTTACAACAAACAGCTCGTTGTCTAAAAGCACTCCATAGATAAACTCACTCAATGCAAACCACAATGTTCCTCACTGCAGTGCCAGCAAGACAAATAGCCTGGGGTGACCTTAACTTGTTTACTTCCTTTAAAGGCCCTGTATATTTCCATATATGCATGTTTGACTAATCTTCACACTGCACCACAGGTTGTGCAGTCCTATAGATATTTGTAAATGTATTCATGTACATGTATGCTTTGCTTACTAGGAGGAAGAGGTTTTGCTGTAAAAGGATTCTATGTATCAATATTTTCAGTATGAAGAGAATACAGCCATTTTTGTATGAGCATATTTTGTTTGTGAAAATTAAAATGATTTGGAGCAAAATTAAAATTATTTGTAGCCATGATAAAAATATGTAATGTGCATACTGTAGCCATTTGTATAGCACTCAACACACAATTCCCCCCCATAAAATAGCAAGTTGTTCTTCCCATTGCAATCTATTCTTGAGGGATTCCACACAGTCTATGTATTCTCCTCCCCCAAAAATATAATTTCTAACAGTTCATAGAGACCACATACACATATGCACACCATTTTGAATTATGCATAATATGGGGGCTGGGTTTGCTTGAAGGTTCTAACTTTTCTGGCCCTGACTCCTAAATGGGTCATGACTGGAATGTTTCTGCTTTGTTCAGGAGTATGAGTATACATCACAATGACAACCACATTGCCACAGTAAGATCTACCTATGGTTCACCTGAATCCAAGAAGGCTATATCAAACACATAGGACCTGCCAAGATGTGACAGCCAGTAAGAAAGCAGCATTTCAAAGGAGTTATACAATAACAAAAAGTAACTTCCTCATGAGGCGCACCGGATCCCTGGTTGTTGTTCTTCATCCTGTCCTGTCTGCTCCACACCAGGGTAGTACGAAGAAGCCTCTTTCAAAGCCCTTTGTTAAAATAGACGACCTCAATGCCAGAGTTTTTCTCTCTGATCTGAGCTTGGAGTTCAGGTTCCAGGCGACTCACCTTCATTGAGCTGCAAAAGGAAGGACAAATGATACAGTGTTTACAGCCCAATCTTGAAACCCCATCACTAGCACAATTCTAACTGAAGTGACACCCAGAAGCTGTGATGGAAGCTGTGGGCTTTGAGCATTAGAGCTCTCAGTATCCAGTGGGAAGAGAGAGAAAATGTCTATGATTATGTTATGAGATATGACGTGAAAGCTTATTATAAATGTGGCCTTTGAAGAACCTCATCCACCATCTTTCCTACTAGCAGATGCCAACAGAACTCTGATTCTAAAGGCAGAACAGGGAGAACTGCCTGATGCCATCATTGTTATCACCCAGGTGCCAGGCTAAATCCATACTCTTCACACAACCTTTAATAATAATTATCTTTCAGGGTTAGGGTGTTGTTGTTAAAATGCACCCAATGGACTGACGTGTTTCCAAATGTAGCAAACTGCCTTGAAGATTGCATAATGGAAACAAACAACATACCATGAAAGTGGACTTATTATTTTTGTTATTATTGTTGTTATTGTCATTCTTGTGGCTACACATTTGGTAACACAACCTTATAGGAAAACTGGAGCCTCACAGGAGATATCCGCAAAGCTAAATCATACAAAAGTGCAGAAACTGAGTCAGTATTGCATAGTGGTTAGACTGCCAGGTTATGATGGGGAGACCTAGTTTCAAAACCACATTTAGGCATGAAAGCTCACCTGAGTGACCCTGGGCCAGTCACTTTTTCTCACCCCAACCTACCTCACAGGGTTGTTTGGAGGATAAAATGAAGGAGGGATATTGCCTTGAGCTCCTTGGAGGAACGGCAGGATAAAATGTGATAGATGCAGAATAAATTATTCATGAAAGCAAATACAGACAAAAGTTTTACTTGCATAATTTTAAATAATTCAGCCATTCTTGGTGCAGAATTTGGGTTATCTTGGTCAACAATCTGGATTAAAAAATACCAGTGCGAAGTACACATAGGCCATTTATTCATGGTCAATTTTGATGCTCACTCAAAGCTCTTTTTAAAAATGCAACTTAAAAAATGCAAGTTAATCCAGGGAAGAAGAGGAAATTAACCCATTAGAAAAGTTTTAATTGCCTGGTTTGGGATAAGACATTTGGGAACTGCATCCTAGATCTCAATTTTCTCATACAAAATATATTTCAGCGAAGCATCCTGAACCAACACCTACTTAAAACCGTCAGAGAACATTACGTGCTAAGGCATGCGGCAGGGTTGCTCACCTTTTCTGTGGGAAGAGTGCACAGCAAAGAGGCGTAGCAAACACCAAGCTGCAGAAGGAGAGACAAAAACAGGAGAGATGCTTTCTAGTTGCCTTTTCTAATTCAGGAAATTCCTGACTCTCTGGGGAATATGATCCTTATCAGCCACAGAAGACAAAGCCCAATTTATGTGAGTCCATATGATTTGAGCACATTGAGGGCTGGTTTCTGGTACATGGTGGGTAAGGAATGTATTTGGGATACAAGATGCCCATATCCACATCAAGTCTTCTTTCTAGTCCAACAAGCATTTTAAGGCTATTCCTTTCCTGTGCTGGAGTGCTGATTTAGTCACATTTTTAAAGGAGAGGGTTGAATAGCATGTCAGCAAAGTTGTCACCATTACCGATAGCTATGTAGATCATGCTGCAGTAGAATGGGGCTTGGGTGTGTCACACCAAAGTTAAAATGTGATTGGGGCACACTTTGGCTGATCATGCTAACACAACAACAACACTGAGATATTGTGGACTGAAATACCAGTATTCAAAAGTTGCATTTGAATCTTAAACCGGTAAGATCGTTCTTCCTGACAATCACAGAAAATTCATAAGGACCAACACAGAAAACCAAGAAACCTGATGCAAGGCTAGTACTAGGGATCAGCCTGTAGGGCACTCACCAAGGCCCATATGCCCCATCAGGGTTCCCACTGCCAACCCTTGGTGCCCTTGGCTTGTTGCTTCTTCCTCATGGCCTTCCCTCTTTTTGTGAGTGAGCATTGACAGAACTGAGAATGGAACATCCCCTCCCTATGAGCAACTGCAGCAACTGGACCAAAAGGCAGAGGAAAGCAGTAAGAAGGTGGGCCCACTTAAGGGGGGACCACTGATGAAACCTTGGTCAAGCCTCCTCCACACACACAACAGCTCTAACAGTCACACCTTGAGGAATAGGGACTCTTCACGCATCCAAAGTGCATCAGGCTTGTGCACAATCTTTCTACTTTTGCTCTTGCTAGCCATGTGATCTTTGGTTGTATTCAAAAGCCATGGCTACATTACCCATCTTATCTGCAAGCTCTAGGAGCTGTTTTTGAAAATCCTCACAGCCTGTCCTTCAAATAAGAAGTAGTCGGATTTGCACCACAGAGACAGAGGGGGGGACCGAGGGAAAGGGAGAGGGGGGGACAGAGGGAAAGAGGGGGGACAGAGGGGGGAGGGAGGGAGGGAGAGAGGGGGAGAGAGAGAGATTGCTTACCACAGACCCACCAGTCCAACCTGCAGAGGGGCATTCAGCCAGGGGTACCGCTGAAGAGAAACACAGGGGAGATCTTTATGCTCACAGTGGTTCTGGTTAGCGATTTTTAGAGATGCAGCTGTTTATGTAGCAACAATGTTAATATGTTTCTTGGGGAGACTTTTTCTGAGCCTGATCTCCAAGAATGACCAGCAGAAAGTCTCCTTGGTACTTTCAGATGCTATTAACCTTCATGGAAAAACTGTGTTAAAGAGCTCAGTGGTAGTCTCACATCATCCATTTATTTGAGTTAGTTGTTCAGATGTCCTTTAATGAAGTGATCAGTATTACTGTGATCTGCTAAGGACCTTTCTGCTCAAACCCAGGTTTCTTCGAACAAGGAGAAGACTAAGTTGCTTCCACACAGTTGATTTGCTCTGTCCCAGCTTTCAAACTGCAGTGGGGGCGAGGCGGGGGGTCAGAACATCAACATAATATCACCCTCCTCCCATCATCTTCCATGGTCATTCCCCTGCCCCTTGTTCTGATGTTTCCAAAACATCCTTTGATCTGATGCTTCCAGAAACATCAGACCCAAAGTGGGTTACTCCACATATGGATGGGAAGGTACAGATTTCCAGATCTCCCCACTCACATCTGGTGCCATTCCCCACCACATCCTCTTACACCTCCATTCTCCCCACCACTAGCAGGATTTTTGCCTTTTTTTAAATCAGTAGTACATGAATGACGGTTAACACTGTAGTGACATACCTAGTACCAAAACTGCCCCCCAAAATCCGGCACTGGTGGAGAAACCAGAGTATTGCCCTGTGTGGCCCCCATGTGAAAGCAGCCCAACATTAACCAAGCTATTGACAATCTGGAATGATTTACTTAGCAATAAATACTTGGAGGGCGATGGAGATGCGTAGGGGAAACTCAGAGGCATTAAAAGACATCCCAATTAGGCATACAAGAAAAGGGAAACTTAGTAAAGACCTGCACAAATTTACATCCCACTAGTGATTATGTCAGGAGATTAGGAAAAATTTTTAAGGTTTTAGAGTATTTACAGGTTGAATCTCACACAAGAGAAATAAGGGTAGTGTTAGTAATCCTGTGCACATGCCACATTAGCCTCATGGTGGCCTCAAATACCATGAGGTAAACATGTTTGTTACAACATGGTTTTGTTTCCTTTTTACCTCAGATTTTCTTCCTGCAAAATAGGAAGAAAGCCACCCTTTAGCAAAAGTTTGTTGCTTACACCATTTTAACCTGTCACACTGTTTTGAAGATAGCAGCCCACACTGTTTACAAAAAAATATACACCCTCTTCTGACTCACATCTGTAATGGTTTTTAACAGCAAGCATTAAAAAAAAACTGGCTCTGTCATCTTGAACAGCAAAGCAAAAAATGTGGTCAGGAAAGCAACAGGAAAACTCACAGGTGTGGGATGAAAAACTAGGAGGCCTGTGAGCTCAGAGAAGACCCAGAAGAACTTACCTTCAAAAAAGCTCTCTTCTCTAGTGCATTCATGATCACAGGAGGGATGGCTGTGCAGAAGGAAAGAGGAAAATGGTATGAGACATATTTCCCCAGCTGGTTGTCTCTCCAAGGAAGAGAGAAAGAGATCTGCATCTCTAAATTCAGGCTTTTTTGTTTTCAGGTGGGCTGCCTGAGGCTGGGTGCGGCTCATGTAACAATGGATGGTTATCAGACTTACAGCTCTATCTAAGTCAGGGGTGCCCAACGTGGTGCCTGTGGCCACCATGGCACCTGCCGACACCTTTTCTGGCGCCCGCCAAATGTTTTTAAAAAGTAGGTGGGGCCTGGTAAGGCTTTTGCCTAGCAAGGTTTCTGATTGACTGTGTAGATCTTTTAAAATGTTGTTTTGGCAGCAACTACCACTACAGCACAAGGATCTACACTGAAGGTCAGCTGTAGCAGTCACTTTGTGGCTGGCTCTGCCTCCTGTGGCAGCCATCTTGTTGCTGCACCCACCATGCCGTGGCAGAATTCTAAACATGCCCACAGGTTCAAAACGTTGGGGACCCTGATCTAATGCCTTATCTAGCATCAACTGTACCCTTTGATGAATTCAGTAAGTTTTTTTAAATATATTTTATTAAAGAATTTAGACATTACAATCACATAGACATACTCATACACACACAGATTAATACTTCTTCCAAGGAAATCACTGAAATCAGTGAATAGTTGTAGATAAGCCAATAAATGATCAAAAGTCACTCATTTATACAATAGATTCCACTTAATAATAAACTGCTCTAAGTTGCATACATATCATATAAGCATCTTGCGCTTTAACTTTAGCAATTTTCTAATTAATCAAAAATCTGAATTCTAACATTGCTTCACCTTATAATGGCTGAAAGCCTGAAGAGAATTTCTATTCTTTTTTTTAAATGCCAACAACTCAGGTTCCCCAGACGATAGTTTGCAAACCCCTGGCTTTTCGTTTTCAAGGATGCTTGATGCTTGGCATGTAAAAGTAGCACTGAATTAGATAGTATGTGATAGGGTATATACAATATTTTTTTAACTGATAGCATTCTTACTGCATATATGCAATGGTCTTATATTTCACAGCAGTTGATAGGTAACACTATATGTGACAATTCAAAAGCATGATATTTCCCACTTGATGCCTGCCAAAATCCAAAACATTCAGGAGATACCAGCAAATCAAACCACTCATTCGGAGCTAAAATGTTCCCATTCAAACTTTGCCTCAAAACATCTAATTCAAAACCCTGGCTGGAGAAACTGGAAGTATTTAGAGCAGCTGCCCATCCAGGAACCACTTACCCATAGCAGGTGCAGCCATGCCAATGCGGGATACCACAACCTGCGTGATCGCTTGCTGAGCTGCCTTCTTGGACTCACCCAGTCGGTTCCCATTCTCGTCTAAAATGGGGATACCAAACTTTAGCTCCCTGTAGAAATGGTTCAGGAAAAAACACAGCCCTTTAATGTCATTTTTTCTCTTGCCAGAAAGGTTTTCTGAGCTCCAGCTGTCCATTCTCCCTGTCTTCCTGGGGCACAGCTATACATTATGTGTCATTCCATGATTTATCCATAAATGTTCTGCAATGGAGAAAAAAGCAGCTTGCAAGGTGAGGGAATAATTGAATGACATAGTTCTATACCCCAAATCGGGATAGGTGTTTTAAGCCATGTCTTCCTGGTTCGTTTCACAAATAAGATGGACAGGACCAGTATGGTTCAGGACAGTCATTCAATACCACCACACCTGACCACACACACCATTCCTTTAGAACTGGCACCACACTAGGTTCTACTCCAGATGTGAGAACAAGGCGGGCACATGTCACACTAGCATGTCTATAATACACAGTGGAGTATTCTGAGTATGCATCGGGACCAAGCAAATGGACAGGTCAACACACAGCCTCATAGTGCTACCCCAAGCAGAATCACACTCTTCTAAGCCCATTGACTTCAAAGAGGAAAGACACTCTTTGCTACTGTGTTATTCATCTGACATGGTACAGTTTTTAAAATGCTGTGCAACTGTAAGAAATTGGCAGGAGCTTGACATTGTGAAGCAGTGTCCCCCATCACACTTAGTGCAGGACAGGACGCCATCTTACCTCTGTCTCATTAATGGGATGTTGATGCAGTTAGCAGCTGCCACAGCAGCAAAAGGCACATAGCGTCCAATGATTGGTGGCAAATGCTTCCAAGGAGGAAGGTTGAAGAACGAGAAAGAGAGATTCATATTATAAACTGAATCAGTAACAGAGGTAAACAGAATGACTTTTTGCAGATGTGCAAATCCCCAAGGCAATGACTTTCATCTTTGCCACTGACTGCCTGTGCAACTTTGAAGAAGTCTCTTCATCTCTTCTGACTACAGTAATCCTCAGCCCTAGTCCTCCTGCCATGCCAGATGCAGTATAAACTAATTCATCCACGCTACTAAACTACATGCAGGAAGGAAGGGTTGGAAGTCTTGGCTTGTTCTATGAAAATGTAAAGGAATTCTATTGTAAGCTTCTACAGTATTTCCACGTTTCCATATGTCAAAAATTACAATCCCACTTATTGGAATAAATAGAGATTGCACGGTTATACCACTTGGCAGATTCTGTGGTAATGCAGTAAAGAGAGAGGATCACTTACTGTCAGGGAGGCAGGATTTCTTACGACGCAGCAAGGCTACCTGATTGCACAGAGATCTCCTTCTAACTGTGCCTTAATCCAGCAATGAGGACTTTCCCTCCAGGCCTCCTCCTAGGGAGAATGCCATTCTGTGGCAGGGCAGGCAGAGCCAGTCAGTTCCTTACCTTAGTGAGGGACTTGAGTCCCAGTGCCGTCACTACAGCTCCAGTGGTAGCGCTGATGTAGGCGGTGCCCAGCTGGCTGCAAAAGAAGCAGTACACCTTAGCAATTTCTATCAATAGAAATAACTTTCCCTCCAACCCTAACCCTGGGAAAGACCCTCTGATAATGGAACCCCCAGACCCCCATCCCTACCCTCTCCCATATAAAGAAATGATGAGTAGCCACCCTTCTTCAAACCCTTCATAGCACTACCAACTTCCTCCACCTGTTCCTTCCGTATCTTTCTTCTCTGGCCTCTGCACACAGCAGCTTTGCCCTTCCTAACTTGTTTTCCACTGTCATTTCCTTTGCCCAACTCTCAGCTTCCAGGACACAAACCACAGAATTATTGTTTGCTTATCAAGTACACATGAACACATAAGGCTGCCTCAGATAAAATCAGTTCTACCACTCTTCTATCAAGGTCAGTATTATCTACTCTGATGGGCAGTGGCTCTCCAGGGCCACTGGTGGAGGTTTTTCACTTCACCTGCTGCCTAATCCTTTTTACTGGAGATGCTGGGGACTGAACCTGGGACCGTCTCCCTGCAAAGTTGATGCTCTACTACTGAGCCACAGTTCTTCCATGCACCAAACCACACAAACAAAACACAATTTCATAGTGTGCCTTGCTGCTGGACTATATGAAATAATCAAAAATCTCTCAGCATGTGCAGAATAACCACAGTTCCCATTCACAGCCTTCTGGGATTAGGCTTCAGGGCATTCTGAGTCAGATGGTATGCCTTCCAAGCAAGCATAAATCCTAAAATAGTCTTCCAAACAGCCACAGAGGTGCTTGTGTTTGTGTCCAATGACCTTAGGCGGGACTTAAGTTCCTTCTTACTTGACAGTGATGGGAGCATCTCCACTCCGGTTGGTGTAGTTGACAATGGCATTAAACGACTGGTTCATCCATTGCCAGAATACCACAGCAGGTGTTGTTCTGCAAGAAAAGAGGAAGTTAATGACTCACACAGACCCATGGGGACAAAAAGAAAGGCAACTGTCACAGAGGCTATTCAGTGTGTGCTTGCCCTGGCCCACTCACACTCTTGCTGGTGCATACTTGTGTTCTCATACATTCGCAGCTTTGCATTTGCACAAGTCTTAAGACACTCTTATACTTGTTCCTCCATATATTCACATTTCTACACACTGCCAGCTCTAAACACACAATGCATTGTGTCATATGGCTTCTTTCACACACCATATGCAATGTGCACATTCTTGCTTTTAACTAAACAAAGTATAGTTTTATATGCGTGTTTGTTTCTAAACATACATCTTTGCACACATGAAGCCCTCTGCCAACTTGCACAACTATGCATACATGTAGCATTTCAAATTTTAAACATCTACATTGCATTTCGGAGCATGCACAGCCACAGCTATATGTCCCATAATCTTCACAGTCCTGCACATGAAGATGTCATGCTTTTATGTACAATCACACACTACTACATAGTGGTACTCACTCTGCAATTCATGGAGAGCCACATTCACAATTACCATTAACCAAAACAGCCATATTTATTTCCATTCCTGGCATAAGACTTGTACCTCTGGGAGGTTCACAGCTGTTCTTCTGGCACTTTTTCAAGGTGGAAACCACCTGCCCATCACATGCTCCAGCAGGCAATGACCTTGGCCACCTTTCTGAAATATGGGGCAGGTGCCACACTGATAAATGGTGCTCAGAAGAACCACAGGTGGCAAATCAAAGAACCACATGTGGGTCCCATGCTACTGAGTGAGTTTCACCGGCATAGAAACACACATATAATAACTGTCATGACATCTTAGCCCGTGCAGCCTAAAGGAGCCCTTTGCCTAAGCAACTGAGCTCAGGCCAGTCCAGGGCCAAAAAGGCAAATGTTTAGACAATGCCACTTCCACCGCCTTACACACTTCTTACACAGCATGTCCCTCATCTCCAGACTTAGCAGTGAGTTGTCTCACACCCTCGCCCATGTTCTGAACCTTGCCCATGCAAGACAGTGGACACTGGAAGTTGTGTACATGCCTGTAGAAGGTGAGCATGCATCCAGTGATGGTCATGTTCATGGGCACCTGGGCAGACATGCGCCCAACCAGGATCATCTTCTCGCCTGTGTCTGGATGGAAGGCTGAGTCATAGATGTATTTTGCCTGCCATAGCTGGTCCTCAGTCAAGCCTGGTGACACTTTCCCCAACCTGGAATGAACCACAAAATCAAAGAATGTTGGAAGTAGGTTGGAAGTAGGTAGGGGAAAGGGAATCACTATATTGTGGAATTAGATGCAAGAAGAATACATTAGTAGTACTGGGAGAACAGGTTTTGGAGCAAAGAGGCATTTTGGAAAGGTACGGCTATCGAGTGCTTCTCTCCTACCTCCTCTACATGGGTATACCCCTTGAAATGCAATGGATCAGACCTCGTGGCCCATTTGCTCTGGAGCCCTGTTGTGGACAGACTAGAACAAATTTCTTCATAGGTTTTTGTTGACTCAAAATCTTGGCTGGAATGAAGTGTTTAGGGATTGCTATGGCCTCGAACTATGCCAAAACTCTTGTCCCCAAATGACCACTGATCCACATGAGTTCAGGGCTACACTGTCCCCAAAATAAACCTTCTTCAGATTCAAGCTTCACCTTTTCAACCCATCCTTCCAACCCAAGCACTCATTCTGCTCCCTGTTTGCTTCTGCTCACTGTTTGCCTCCTATACTTGCCATTACTGAATGGCAGAGAGCCACTGGAGACTGAACACACCGAAGGACATGAAAAAACCATCAGTTACAACAAAAGAAGAGAAAGATGATGGCTGAGAGCCACCGTCAAACCAGGTGCTTTAAAAGCTTCCCCTGCAGGATACCACACCTGCCACCGAATCTGCAGCCCCCTTGTCATCACCTCCCCCAAAAAACCAAAACAATCCCCAGACTAACAAGAGAACCTGTAATCCACAATCACCCTCCGGGCCTCTTCCAGGGTCTTGCTAGAGAGCAGAAGGTTGCGGGGATCTGTCACTGTGAAGAAATGTTTTGCTCTCCCCATGAAGGTACTCTGGTCCCATCGTGGTTCCTTGATGTTGATGTGCAAGGGCAGTTCCCCTGACATCCTCTGCGGGGATCCAAAGAGAGGGGACAAAACAATTACATCTCCGCAAGATGACACAGGAAATAACAGCTCTGCCTGAAAGTGAAGAGCCTGCAATAGTCACACTCACTTGAGGGCCTCTGCCATTTCATATTGTGCAGAGCCCCATCCAGCCACAATGGTTTGGGATCTAGATGCAGATCTGGAGACTGCCAAAAAAGGCACCAAATATTTCTGCAGGTAATTTGCTTACTTCCTCTGAGCCTGGAGACATGAAGAGTAGATGCAGCCATTGCTACAAATACCAACATTACAACTGGGGGAAAACTCCATGGTGTCTGGCTCAGTAGTAGTCCCAGGGATTGAATGAAGACCATTCCCTTGAATTCTCCTTCCACCTAGTAGAGGCACACATGGTCATCCTTAAGAGGTGGCATCTGGCTTAGATCACTTTTACATGCCAAAATGTTGCAAGTGACATCTGTCCAGGATACAGCAGTCGACATGTCTCTATATACAAGAGTTAGGACTGGGCCCAATCTGGGGTTGCAGAGATATCTTCAGAGTACAAAGGGGACATGCTTCTACAGATCCCTGTGATGGGGACAAACTGCACAGGTTCAGGAACATCAATCAAGCCCATCATACCTCCCTGATCCACCACATGGACTTTTTAAAAATCATGATGCCTTGTTTTACTGTGCCTGAGAAATATCACTTCTCTAAAGCTTCCCATTCCTGCCCCACAGACTGTCCCCTGAACCCTTGCTGCTGGCAAGCGCAGATGCAGGCTACATCTGAACACATGGGGGATTTCCTTGTACTGCTTTAATCCGTTGACACAGATGCTAACAGAATCAGGACTATCCTATGCAAAGCAGGGAAGAGTCACAGCCAGCTGTGAATTTATCCCTCAGTCTGGTACCAGCGGCACAACGGCCTCTGAACACTTGGGCTGACAAGGATGTTTGGTACAAGCCTTCATCCAGCTTGGGTCCTGTGGGATAATAGTCTCACAGTCCAATCCTAAGCATGCCTACTCAGAAGTAAGTCTCACTATGTTCAGTGTTGCATACCCCAAGGTAAATATGCACAGGATTAAACCCACATGGTGCAATCATAATCTGAATTACACCCTTCTAAATCAATGGATTTAGAAGGGTATAACTGTTTAGGATTGCTCTATTAATCTACCTTTCAAGTCTCTGCTTTTGAAGGGCTTGAATGTTTACCTTCTTGCTTGGTTTCAATCACCCATACTTATCAGTGCAATCCTATGCAGAGGTACTTCCATCTAAGCCCATTTAAATCAGTGCAGTAACTCTGCAGAGGATTGAATTGTCGGTCAGGTTCTCTAAGAAAGCTGATTTTTGAGCAAGCTATTGGTCTGTTCCTTAAGACAGTCACTGGGGAGAAGCTTGATTCTGTGATGGCAAAACAGAGTACATACTTGAAGGGAGGAGAGAGAGCATCACCTGAGTTAAAAGTGGTAGTTATCAGGGTGAGAGACGTGGAGGATGTTTGCAAATGGGAGGGGACGACAGCAGCAGGAGACCCAAAGTCCTATAAAGGGGGGAGTTCTGTGACGTGTGTACATAATATAGAAAGGAAATTTTAATATATGTTAAGAAGACTCACAAAGTTTTTCTGTAATAATAAATGGAAACTCACAAAGACTTCCCCCCTGCCCCACTGTTTCCTCTTTCCATTTCCTGAAAGCCCCCATAGCCTCTCCCCCTTTCCTGCCCCCTTCTCTCCTTCCCACCAAAAAGCCAACCTACGTTTATCTGCCCCTCTGTCTTTCCCTCTCCCCATTGCCGCAGCCTCTACCTAGGAAAACTGACCCAATTGTATGGTGCCAGCTGCTGGGCCAGGCCCACTTGCATGGTAGGAAACACTCCAGGATTTGTGGGGGCACCTCACTTCCCCCTATATCCCTTCCCTGCTCTATTCCTTTTTGACCTCTGCCTGACAATCCCCGTATCCTGTATCACCATATCAATTTACACAATTAAAAACAATCACTAACATTCCCACATCGAACTTGTCCCTTGTCATTTACTACTGACTAGCAGTGATCTTGTATCATCTCTAATGAAACAGGAATTGCAGCTAAACCTAAGAGATCCTCATTGGATGTTTAACCAACTTCAAAGCCTCAGGTGAAAGACACTCAGCAACCTCTGTAAGAAAATGCTCTGGGCTGATGATAGCATCATGTCTCTGCCTAAAGACCATGTGTCAAAAATTTTACAATTTAAAAACAAAAACAAAAAATAGCAACAATCCTTCTTCCATCCAGCAAACAGAGAAGGCAGCAACAACAAGATTTCCTCTAAAATCAGAACTCAACAAGATCACTTTTGTACCTCCTGGGTGCACAACTCTTACATGTACATAGAGACATTGAAATCCCCTCTCTCCCTGCCACTTCCCTGATGATCTGGTGTTTTGTTCACGAGTGACTTTCCACATCCTTGGAGTACCCATTCTTGAAATATCAAGGTATTACCTGGTCTTCTGGAAACTCAGGCCTTCTACTTCTGGCAAGAATATGCCAAAACCAAAGTCAGATCAGACACATGTCAAGCAAGGGCGGTCTTAGCCAATGGGCAACAAGGGCAGCTTCCCCAGCCCCTGTGCGGGGAGAGGGTCTGACTATCCATGGCCCTGCCTCCCCAATGGAGGGGGAAAAGAAAAAAACAGCAGATTCCTACCACCACTAGAAGTAGTAGTGTTGGTTTTTATACCCTGTTTTTCTCTACCATAAGGAGTCTCAAAGTGGCTTACAATCACCTTCCCTTCCCACCCCATAACAGGCACCTTATGAGGTAGGTGAGGCTGAGAGAGTTCAGAGAGAACCGTGACTGGCCCAAGGTCACCCAGCAGGCTCCATGTGGAGGAGTGGGGAAATAAACCCGGTTCTCCAGATTAGAGTTCACCGCTCTTAACCACTACACCACGCTGGTTCTCTACTCACTATTCACACCCATCCCACCCAGGGGTTGCACTGCCCGCTCACAGCAACAGCCGCTCATGCCTGCCCCATTTGGGGCTCAGGCAGCTGGCTCAGCAGAAGCTACTAGTGCCTAGACCTAGACCATCTAGGGCTTCGGCAGCCAGCTTCCAGTAATGGCTCACACCCACTTCACATGGGAGGGAGGGCTGCCCCTTGCTTGGCTGGCAAGGGGGGGGGGTCAGTATTGGTAGTACTGATTCTGCGGCCCTACCCTGGACTTTCCCCTAGAATCACTAAGGCCGCCTCCGATGTCAAGTGATGTTCAGTTTAAGCTGCCTATTACTTCAGTTGAAACTGAGCCAATTTTTTAAAAAGAGGAAATATATAGAGTTTGTTTCATTTTAAATGTCGAGGTGGTTGAAAGAAGATCAAGATACAATGTTCCCAAGATTGTGGAGGAAGAATACTTTTAGTGATGCAGCATCATTTGCATCTTCCTCTGATGCATTCTTAAGAAGCAACCTAAATGAAGTCACCAGAATTTAAATCAGCCAGAGAGAGGGAATCGGCTCCTACAGTGGAGGAATTTTCTGAGGAAGTGTTGGTTGCCCTTTAAATCATATTTTCCATGTCCAGGGTATTACCCAGGCAATAAGTAAAAAAAAAAAAACAAATGTCATACTCTCTGAAACACAGAAAAATGTCAGCTTCCAATATTCATACATTCTCTTTAGTAGGGATAATCCCTTTGAATAAAATCCCTGTGAAGCACAGCAGTAAAAAACACTGATAAAGACTTTATCTTCAGTATTATTAGAACAAATACTTGGAAGGTCTCCCATAGAGATTGCATACAAAGGACATGCAGGGATACAGATTGCAATTTTATGGATTTAAGGGTTATTCCAATCATAAGGTGAAAGTGGCAAGAACAAGCAAATTAATCAAGTTCAGGGGGAGATGGGGGGGGGAAGGAGCCCATCAACCATATCAAGGGGTCACCATCCTTTCCCTTGGTTACCTGGAAAAACTTCACAAGCAAGATGATAATTTTATACCTTCTCAAGCAAGATGGCCCATTTCTATGCCTGCTGCTGGTCTACAAGGAGAACAGAGAGATGGATTTGGTAGGAGGGAAAAAAAGCTCCATGTTAAAATATTACTTCAAACTACAGTGCTGGGATCTCTCTCAGACTTGCTGTTTGCTAATTTACAGATCACTTTAACTTGAGCTAAAAGTGGATGACCAACTCAGTCTATAGATCCAGAGCAAGTCTACAAACATGGGTTTGCATAATACTTGATCTATGTTAATATTATGGGCTCACCTATTTGCATACAATTTGTCACTACAGCATACAACAAAAAGAATGTGAACCTTCCCCCCCAGAACATATCCAGGCCAAAATGGGGAGGCAGCCATGAAGATTTCACTACCAGCAGAAATACTATAACACCAGAGGGAGGGAGAGGGTCCCTGGCTCAATGGAAGGGCATCTACTTTTTATGCAGAAGGTCTCAGCTTTAAACCTGGCACCTGCAGTTAAAGGATCAGGTATAGCAAGTGTTAGGAAAGACCCTTCTCTGCCTGAGAACCCTAGCAAGCTGCTGCCAGTCCAAACAGATCACACTGAAAAAGACGGACCCGTGGCCTGATTCAGTAAACTGACAGGATAAAGCAGCTTCATATGTTCATATGTTTAATAGCATCTGGAAGGGATCAGCATGCACTAAAGTAGTCTGTGGACCTGTACTTCAAAGATCAGATCCCCTAAGTAAGTACCAAATGGAGATGTCTACTTCTGGTATGACAACCCTCAACTATAGAGGTTTAGCTAGAAATTAGGGTTTCACCTATTTGCATACAGTTCTACTTAAGCTTTTACTTAAGCAACAGTTAACTGTAGCAGGGGCCCTAGTAGAGCTAACAAGCAAGAGAAATTGGGGATCAGGACCTTTTAACCTTATTGCGCCCAAGTCTTTTCAAATTTCCTCTGTGTCTACTGACAAAGATGGTTCAGAGCCATCAGAATAGCGAAGAATGGTCTGATGTATTGGTATAAGTCAGAAGGGCAAAAATGTGACAAACTGCTATTGAAAAGAGGGAGTGGGACAGGTCTCCTCACAGATCTATAAAACAGTGAAGGAAAATCACCATCTGGAGGATGACAGGAGGAAAGTTTTACTATATCAAACCTACTTGCAAGAGACATGACCAAACATAAAACACCCCAGATTTAATCCCTGAATACCAGTACTAGCAGACAACACCACGACAAGGCCTTGGCCTCTACGTCCTTTCTGTTGACCCTCCTGGGTAACTGGTTGGTCACTGCATCAAACAGGACTAGATGGGTTCCTTGACTGACCCCTTCTTATGTGCCTTGGTTTCCATTACAGCTGAAGAAACAGACCAGCCATTCCACTGTTTCTGGTGTCTGTGACAATTGCAGAACTGGGTAAGACTGGACCATCTCTGTGAACGGCTTCAGTTTAACTTTTATTAGCAATAAAACAAGTGATTTATGAATCTGTCTTAAGTATCAGAATGTTTTCCTTCCAGTCGTAATCCCAAAAAGCTGAGTTGTTAATGGGGATGCCTTAATAGCATGCCTTAATCCTGAAGAAAAAGAAGAATGGAAGCGTCCTTGGCTCCTTGATAAGCTCAGAGGCATAGTGGTAAGGAGAGCAGAGATGTAGTTTATCTTTATGGAGCTGCTCATCCTGCAGTCTATCACAGTGCAAACATGTTTGATACCTGTTCCATCTTCATTATCTGTCTCCTTTTATAACAGGTGCTGACTGCATTATGTGGTTCCTCCGTTTAAACCAGAGCAAGCTATTCTATGCCAAAATGGCTTTCCCTTGACTTTGGTGTCATGGGCTGCTTCCACACAGAGGTTTTTCTCTGCTTTGGCTTTCCAGCTGGAGCACTTTTGCTTTTTTGGAACATTTATTTGATATCATGCTCAAATTGTGCTCCAGTCATCCTTCCCAAGCCCTGGGTTGGTTCTTTTCAAAACCTGATTTTCTCCAGTCTTTTGGGGAAGAATGCAGCCCAACTATGTTATCATACTGTCTCCACAGGAAGGTGCACATTTTAAAAGGCCCCACCCACATCTGCGCCATCTTCCTTCCATCAGACTCCTTCCCCCGGTTGCTGACATTTTCCCTGCTGTGCCACCAGATGTTTTGATTACTTTTAAAAAATCAATAATTCCTATAGCACTGTGTATGAGGGCAGGGATGGGACAATTCCAGTAAGCCAGCTGCAATCTCATTTGGATATCAAACTCTCTAAACTTACACCGTCAGGACTTTCTGGGAACATCAGTCCACCTCTCCTTACAGCACTTGAGCCATGCTATAACAACTCTGGGTCCCACCTACACCAGTTTCTGGATATCAGTGTTTCCAATTGTGGGTCAGCAACTGGTTCAACTTCAGTTCAGCGCCATTCTAACAGCAAACTCAACACTGGGCCAAGCCCTTGGTCACGCTTAAGCAGTGACTACATGTTTGACCTGGCAGCCTATCTAGTGCACGTGCAACCCTGAGCGACCGCCATTATTTTAAGCCCATTCCTGGACTTGGTCTGGTATCATTCATGCTTTGGGGATTGGGCAGCAAAATCAAAACACATTTGGTGGCTTCAGCTGCTGATGAATCCCAGGTCCAAACACACTTCTAAACAATGTTTACTGGCAAATATTTAACAATGCACTGATATACAAAGTGTCTCATGAGATTTATAAACCAGATTGTTACTTAAGTTCACAAAGTGCTTCTATAATCATGGTACTGTTAGCAGTCCAATTCCTAGATCCAGACCCTTTACAGCCCACTGAGGAGGAGACATGGCTCAGACCAAACACTTTATATGCCAAAGGGTGCCTTTTATACAAATTCTATATGAATAAATACGTTTAAATTAATAAATGCCCTGGGGTTCAATGCCAGGCAACTCCAGTTCAAAGTACCCAGGGTAGTAAGTGCCAGGAAACACTTCTCTGTCTGAAACCCTGGAGGGCACCCATTAATCTGAGAAGGCAGAGTACAGAGCTAGAGGGACCACTGGTCTGACAGCATCAGGGAGGCTTCTATGTCCCCTAATTTCAAAGAGCTTTCCGTTTATTTATTTCTGGATTTCCGGGGACCCACCTCTAAAAGGAAGAAGAGTCTCTTGAAACCACAGCAGCTGTTCTAAGGCTCTGATTCTTCTACAAGTGATGTCTCTTGATGTTCTGTGAGACTGGGGAGGGGCCGTGGCTTGGTGGTAGAGTATCTGTTTGGCACGCGGAAGGTCCCAGGTTCAATCCCCAGCATCTCCAGTTAAGGGACTAGGCAAGTAGGTGAGGTGAATAAGGTTGCCAGGTCTCTCTTTGCAACCAGTGGGAGGTTTCTGGGGCGGAGCCTGAGGAGGGCGGGCTTTGGGGAGGGAGTTCAATGCCGTAGAGTCCAATTGCCAAAGCAGCCATTTTCTCCAGGTAAACTGATCTCTATCGGCCGGAGATCAGGCGTAATAGCAGATCTCCAGCTAATACCCGGAGGTTGGCAACCCTAGAGTTGAAAGACCCCCGCTTGAGACCCTGCAACGTCGCTGCCGGTTTGAGAAGACAATACTGACTTTGATGGACCTAGATGGTCTGGCTCAGTGTAAGGCAGCTTCATGTGACAGGATCATTTAAAAAATGAAGTCACCGGTAACTGTCGTATCTGTCAGGAGCAGGTCCTGGGAATGGTATGCTGTGGTTGTGAGCAGCTGCCGTTGTGTTCCTCGTTCAAGGTCTCAGACTGTTCTCTGTTTAGACTTCGCGCTGTGAGAAGCACCGAGTGCCCCATTGGTCTGGGGGGGGGGGGTTACCATGGTGCCCTGTTACCAGTCTTGGTTTTGCTACTTATGTCCTGTATCTGCCTATCGCCTGCATTAGAGTTCATTTGACTTTTAGGCTTCTGAAACCTGTTGACTTCTCTGAATAAACCTGATTTTCTGGACTAAGCGTCGCGTGGAATTTGTCCATGAAATTATCACGGGGCCAGAGCTGACAGCCTCCTGCCAGGAGGCAGAGAGGAGAGGCCCGCCCCAGGAGAACGCGAGGCGTTTCATTTCCCCCCCCCCCCCCACAGGCTGTCTGAGACACCCAACCGCCTGGCCTCCACTCCTCCGGCCCAGTGCCAGGGCGGCGGTTGTCCCCCACCCGCGGAATGGGACCGGCTGCCGGGCAGGTCCCGTGATGCACCAGGCGTGGGCATCGTGGAACATCCAGGCGGCCCTTTGGGAGGCGGGCGCGAGGCTCCCCGCGCACCAGGCGGCGCGCGCAGGGAGGCCCCGGCAGCGCGAGCCCGTGACGCGCCTGGCCCCCACCCCAAACCCCTGACTCACAGCAATGCGGGGAGGGAACGGAAAAAATGAGCAACGCGGCGGGGCTCCGGGCTTTGCAAAGCGAGAAGCCGCCGGGGGGGGGGGAAGGGGAGAGAGCGCGGTCCCCATGCAGGAAAGGGGCAGGGCGGGCGAATGACGGATGGGACCCCCGCCGTCGCGACCCTGCAAAACTCACTCCTTTCCACCAGCGGCAGTCCCTCCGAAGCGGCGGCGCCCGGCTCCCAAGCCCCGCCCCTTCCTCGCCTCGTCACGCCGGCCAAGCAAGCTTGCCCGGGCCGGCCGGCCAGCCAATGGCCTGGGGAGGAGGCGGGGCTCGCGCCTAGCAAGGTGTGCTGAGCCTCGGGAAGCTTGCCAAGCGGGGCCGGCCGGGGCGGAGCTTCCCGGCAGGCTGGCAGGCAGGCAGGCAGGCAGGCAGGCAGGCAGGGGCGTGGCTTGTCCTGGGCAGCCCCGGCGCGGAGGGGCGGAGGAGGAGTGGGGGGAAAGTGGCGCTGCTGCAAAGCCGGCTGCAAAGTCCCGGTCTTTTCCTGGGTTCGCATTCGGATCCGAGCGGCGGGGCGACGTGCTGGGTGGCACGGGCTGGGGAAACGGGCCGGTCTCGGGCGAGCGCTCGGGAGCCTTCAAGCCCGGCAGAGGGACACAGCAGGCGCCAGAGCTGGCTTGATGCCGAACCCTGGGTTTGGTTTTTTTCGGTAGCCTGGCTCATGTTCTGAAGCATGCCCCCCCACCCCAAAAAAAGATAATTCACAGTGGGTCGCCGTGTTAGTCTGTCTGCAGTAGTAGAAAAGAGCAAGAGTCCAGTAGCACCTGAAAGACTCACAAAAATATTTTTTGGCAGGGTAGGAGCTTTCGGGAGCCACAGCTCACTTCTTCAGATACCAAAGCTCCTACCCTGCCAGAAAATATTTTTGTTAGTCTTTAAGGTGCTACTGGACTCTTGCTCTTTTTTACCCCCCCCCCCCCAAAGTGTATTTGAGCTTGTGTAGAGTGCCTCCCTCCTCACTATTCATATCGCGGAGCTATAGCTGCAGACTCTTAAGGCCGTTTTTGCACGGGAGGTTTTGCCTTGGGTTTGCTGCTCTCTAGATGTGCATTTTTTCCCATCCGAATTCTCAGAACTCTGCACGGGGGCTGATTGTTGGGTTTGGAGAATTCGGAAATCAGAAGGAGATTGAGGCTGGGAAGGGCAGCCATGAAGGAGCTAGAAAAGATTTTGAAGTGTAAGAATGTGTCACCGGCCACCAAGACTAGATTAATTCATGCCATCGCATTCCCTATTACTATGTATGGGTGTGAAAGCTGGACAGTGAAGAAAGCTGATAGGAAGAAAATAGATTCCTTTGAAATGTGGTGTTGGAGGAGAGGGTTACGGATTCCGTGGACTGCCAAAAAGACAAATCAGTGGGTTCTAGATCAAATCAAGCCTGAACTGACCCTAGAAGCTAAAATGACTAAACTGAGGCTGTCGTATTTTGGTCGCATCATGAGATGACAAGAGTCACTGGAAAAGACAGTCATGCTAGGAAAAGTTGAGGGCAGCAGGAAAAGAGGAAGACCCAACAAGAGATGGACTGACTCAATAAAGGAAGCCACAGCCCTCAGTTTGCAAGATCTGAGCAAGGCTGTCAAAGATAGGACATTTTGGAGGACTTTCATTCATAGGGTTGCCATGAGTCAGAATCGACTTGACTGCACTTAACACACACACACAAGGCCATTTTATGAAGGGTCGATTTTGATGCTCACTCGAAGCTCCTTTTTAAAATCCAACCTTTACAATTATTCATGGTCTCGATGCAAGAGGAGAAAGTCAAATAAATTCCACCCCCCACACACACACTCACCTGCTCCTTCGTTTGCATAGCCATTAGTGATTGTCATTTGCATAGCTAAGCCACTGCTGTGATTCTTCATGGTTCCTTCAGTGAATGCTTCGATGCAGGGCCGGAGCAAATACAAAAGGTCGTGTTAAAGGGGCTCTTAAGAAATACGAAGCAGGTATGCGCCGGCTTCGCAGTGACGTCTGGAATGGCCGTTCAGCATGAAGAAATCAAAACAATATGTGGGGCACTTCAGCCTGGAACTTGCTGCTAATTACCAAGCATAAAGGGCCTAAGGGTATTGACAAGGGACACCAAAGATGGCGGGACAGCAGTGTGGTTAGAATTTGGTCCACTTGTGTAGATTCTGTTAGAAGCCCTTTTGCTGCGGTGTTTTGCTTCGATAAAGCATGAAAACTTGTAGATCTAAAAGGAGGACAGACTTATGAAAAGGGCCCCTCATGCAACCTGCTGCTGTGGCCTTTCTAAAAGATTCTTGAGTGTAGGATGAAGTACGAATTAGCTCGAGCACAAGGAGGGGGCTGTGGCTCAGTGGCAGAACATCTGCTTGGCATGCAGAAAGTCCCAGATTCAATCCCCCGCATCTCTAGTTAAAGAGACCAGGCAAGTAGGTGAGGTGAAAGACCTCTACCTGACACCCTGGAGAACCGCTGCCAATCTGAGTCGACAATACTGACTTTGATGGACCAAGGGTCTGATTCAGTATAAGGCAGCTTCATGTATTCATGAATGTCATAAATTCTTGTTAGGAAACTGGGAGGGGGCAGGACTGGTTTACTGGTGACTGCTAAATTTGTATATAATGCTGGAGGGAGCATATGTTCCCTTTTCATCTTGAGCTGATTGGTGCAATATTTTTTATCTATTTGGGGGACTGGATGCCAGTTTCCAGTTGCCCAGATGCTGTGTGACAAAGTGTACACACACATGTCTAAGTGTGGCTTGCAAAACAATATCAAGCCTGGTGCAAGCATTTCAAAATGGCTTTGGTGGGGTGGTGTAGAAATTGCTTTTTTTACCTGGCCTGCTTGCCATAGGACTGAGAGTCTTTTTTCTGATAATATGAAAAGTATGTTTCTGTTTTCCTGTACGATGATGGAAGGTATGTATAATGAAAGCTCAAGTTATGCTGATGCTGTTGAAATGCCATTACGTGGGAAAGGGGGCCTTGAAAACTAGGCAGGGGCAAAGAGAGAAGAAGAAAGAATAGACGAGGGTAGAAGCCCTGGTCTCTCAGCCTCTGATCATGTCGGTGGGAGTGGTCCCTGATCCCTGGTATATTAATGCGTCACCACTCCAGTTTCTTAAGGCATTTGGACGCAGCTCTTTGTTGGCTCGAATGAGTGAGAGATTTGGAGTCTCGACAGCGTGACAGTGAATGTGAGTTTGAGAGGAAAAGAGCGTGGAGCAGCAAAGGGTAGGCTTGGAAATCCAGGTATTATTATCCTTACAAGGGCCCTACTGTGATCATTGTTACTAGATGGGGGCAGTGGGACTGAGATGGTTAAAGTATCTTCTTTTTTTTGAGATGGTTAAAGTATCTTTTTTTCTGGTTTCAAAAATTCTCTCCACAGAAATTTTTAATCCATTCCCCAGAATATTTCTGTTTGGTTCCAGCTATCTCTTGGGTGAGTGACAATTGAAATACTTGGCACTGTGGAAGGGGATCCATTCTTTATAGTTAAATCAGTCTGTTCTACTGTTTAGTTCTACTGCAGAATTTGATTCTGGGTTTAATTAATTAATTAAACTTTTATCTCACCCTCCCCAGCAAAAAAGCCAGTCTCATGGTTTCCCTCATGATCCACCCTGTAGAATGACTGTCCCAGGAATAGACTCTTTCACCTAGCCAGCAGGGAAGATGGGGGAATTGTGCTACTCCCACCAAACGCCCTTGTGCCCTAGGACAGAAAATGATCCATTGTTGCTAGATACTAAAGCCCCCTTCCCCTCTGATCTGGATGCCACATTAGCACTCACCGCATTTCTTGATTTTGATGGGGGTTTTGTCCCATCTTAGCTAGAGCCTTCTTTCACATGCCTAATACGGAAGTTTAAGAATATACCCCTGGGCTAGAAGAGGATCTGTGTGTATCAGAAGGTTTAAAAGAGGGTCAGGGAAAAGGAAGGAGAGTGAGTTGGAGCAGAAGAGAGCATGGAAAGCTGGAGGAGTTGGTCATCAGCCTCCTTGGCCTGTTCTCAGCCATCTAAAATGGGGCTGATCTACCAAGTTGTGGAAAGAAGGTTCCCTAGCGTTGAGCTTCACCTTCCCAACTTGCTGTCTGCGTTTGAGATAAGGATGGCTGCTAAGCATGGGGGTGGCAGGTGAGCTTTTTCTTACAGTTTAGTACCCAGTAACTATGCTGGTGCACTGGAGGCTGGAGAACAGCTGAGGGTGGCTGTATGCTCATCCAGGCTTTAGCCTCTTGAGAGCTGGTAAAGTGAAATAAAGAAGAAATGTGGCGGAGAGTCTGATATTGCAGGCAGAGGGGAGGGGGCTTTTTCTGTTTGAGCTGCCTGTAACATCTGAACCTGCAGATTCCCACCACTGGAATTAGGATTCTGACAGCATCCGTCGTAGAGATGCATTTCTCCTTTCTCCTCCTACCTGGAAAAAAAGATAAGTGCTTGTGGACACAATTAGAGCGAGATGAGAAATAAGAGGTGTTCTATGTGAAGAGGCAGTGAAGGCAATGAAAAAGCCTGGCTTTCAGGGGTGGTTATGAGAGAAAGGATGGAACAACAAACGCAAAAATGTGGACCGTTTCTCTATGACTGGAACATGTGAATTAAGAGGACGGGCATCCTGAGGGGTGAAATATCTCCAGATGTTTGTGGTAGCAGCTTACCCTGCCCCAGATTTGACATGGTTGTATTGCATGCCTTTTCTTCTGGGACTTTCCTGTGAGGCTGGGCTTCAGTGTGTTTTGTGGCAAAAGCTGTAGGCACAGCTAGGGCACCATAGACTGCACAGTCACCTGGTGATGTTGACTATTATTTGGGGTGGCCATTGGCTTATTATCATGGCACAAAGGTGTTTAAATCCTAGGGAACCTTTCCAAACTGCAAACTGTATCGTGGAATCCAGTATGACACTAGAAACCAACTTCAAACTTATGATGTTTCTGTATCCGCAGTCCAGTAATGACCAGCATGCGCTGAGCATCTGTTGAAACAGCACACCAAATTACCATTTGGAATATGCTAAGTTAGGGCTTCTTAAACTTTTTCCACTCGCGACCCCTTTTCACCCAAGAAATTTTTACGTGACCACAGGTATATAAAATAGGTATACAAATCAAACATTTACTGATAATAAATCACATTTTTGCGACCCCAACATTCAGTTACACGACCCCATATGGGGTCACGATCCACAGTTGAAGAAGCTTTGTGCTAAGTCATGCCCAAAGGCATGTATCTTCTTTGTCACCATTACAAATTTTACTTCTCTGAGACACTGAGCTCTGTGTGCGAATGCCGTAAAAAGGTGTGCATGCACATCAACAGAAGGTATGGATTTCATGCAAGGGATGCTTGTGTATATAGAAGCCTCACCTTCCTGTTTGGCCATTTCTGTCCACAGGCATACTCCCTGGCCTGCTGAGCTGCACATTGCCACGCCCAGTAAAGCCACCCTTCTCCCTCATGGCATCAACCACCCGATCCAGCTCACTGCTCTCTCTGCTCTATCTGGCCCTGTTGACATTTGTGGGCAGTGCTGTGCTCCTGGCTGAAATGTACCGACACAGCCTGCTGAACCACAACGTCCATGCTTTTCTGGCGGTGCTCATGATTTCTTCCTGCATCTGGATGCTTTGGTTTGGCTGTCGCTCTGCTGGCAACAGGCAGCTGAAAATGCATCAGGACCACCATGCTGGAGCGAGCTGGCTCAAAGGTACAGGCGCCACACAAATCCCATCCTTTGGTCCATAGAATCACAAACTTTAGAGAAAATCACTGCCTAAGAGTCTTTCTGACCTGGCTTTCCAAGGGAATCAATCGCTACCTCAGTATACAAGCTCTGAAACTCATTGCACTTTTTACAGGGTAATCCTACACATGTATCTCTCAATTGATTAATAGACTTTACTCATGCTATTAGAAAGAACATTATAATCTTATATCTAATTCTGAGCCATACCACAGAGTATATGATCAACAGATCTGCAAAATGGAGCTAGGGACAGATAGGGGAGATATCTTGTACAAACCTGAAGAAAGTCCTGGGTTGTTTTACATGGGTCTTTTACTTTCGCTAGACTTGAAGATTAAAAGATCAGGGACAACTCTCAATCTGATTGGCTAAATTCCTTTCCTTTTATCCTACACAGTTGATGTGCTTGGGTCTGCCGCTATATGTCAGATGTAGCCAGACGGTCTTGGTATTCTAGTCCTAGACTCCACAGCTTTGCTAACATGCCTCAAGACAGACCTGCAGTTTAACTCACATTCTACCCCGAGAGACTGTTCAGTTATTTGGTCATGTAAAGCTGCTTGAGATCATTGGTCTACCCAGAGTCTTATGACTTTAGAGAAAGGTCTTTCCAAACATCTGCTACCTGGTGTTGTATCTCTGCTCTCTTACTATGCCACTGCTTACTTTCTGTCTTGTTTCTTTCTCAAACTAGTCCTACTTGTCAGTAAAATAAGAAAGGAAAGGGGGTAGGATTTGACTTTTGAAAGCTACAGGTTGTCAGGTTGCAGACATTTCCCTTCCTCAGCTGGAATGCTGTGTCCATTTGTTGTCTTACAAAGTGGACACTCTCCTGCCCCTTCACAAATTGAAAAAGTAATGGGGGGGTATCAAGTGGCTGTTATGTGTGCAATGTCTGGGCGTAACTGTGGTGTCTTTATCTTGGCAGGTGGTCTGTCTCTCTTTGCGCTGGCCACACTGGTGCTGGACTGCCTCTCCTTGGGATATTACTATGAACTGCAGCACTGCGCCTCCATGCTGATCACCACATTCCCTATTGTGCAAGCCGTTTTCACCATCATCCAGGTGACGTGAGATCTGGTCCAGATTCATGCTGGGGATACATACCCAGGGACCTTTATTTAAGTGTTTACAACATTTTACTCTGCTTTTCTGCCTTCATCAGGGCTACCAAGGTGGCTGAACCTTGAGTGAGCAAGCATTCTTCATGAAGCCTCTGGCTTCCTGCTTCCCCAGTTCCTTCCACTTCCACCCCAGGTCTAGTAAAGATCCCATTCTTTCTGCTGCATCCACCTTTTCTCCTTGCATAATGGCTGCCATTATGACTACATACCATGAGGCAGAATTTCAGAAGGTCTGAGGAGTATGTTATTCCATTAATAGTGATGTGATGTCTTTTCCCCCTACTCATTCTTGTTCCTTCTTACAGGTCTCATTGCTGTTGTTTAATGCTAAGGTTTGCATCCAGGAACACCAGCATCTAAATAGGTAGGACTGTCTTCAGAGCTGGGCAAAAAGAAGGCAGGTCTCTCACCTAGTGATATTATGGCAGAACTTTAATACAGTCACCTCTAGCCACTGGGATGGACAGAGTTTCCTTATTTCTTCAAGCTTCTCCATACAAGCTTTCCAAAGTTTGAGTGAGCAAGGAGAGGAAACCATAGACACATGGAATTACTGGCATCCTACACTGCAGATGCTTCCTGTAGTAGAGGGTTGATGCACCATAGTCAAGTGGACAAGACGGTAACAGAAAATTATTGGTTGAAACAGTTGTATAAATGAGTATGAAATGTTAGGAGGAGCCATGGGAGGCAGATGGTGCAACTCTGGAGGGAAAATTGGAGCAGGGTTCGGGCGGTATATTATACCCCTGCCATTTTGGTATGTGGCAATGATGAAATGGGTGTGAAAATGCTAGGAACTGCTAGGAATAGTAGCACTGTTGAACTGAGAATGGGGCTTATGGAGTAACTAAACCAGGATGCCAGGTACGGTAACTAAACCAGGATGCCAGGGAAGGGGTGAACTGCAATGTGACTCCTCCCTGAGTAACTCCTGCTTTCTCTATGTGGCTTCTAGATTTGGGCTGATGCACACGCTGGCCACCAATGTCCTGCTGTGGATGAGTGTGGTGCTGGATGAGTCCATGAAGCAGCTAGAAGAGTTTTATGATACTCATAAAGGAGAGAATCCCCAAGCTTCACATGGTACAATCCTCTCCTCCCTCTTGTCTAGGAAGGGTATATTAAGCATAGAGAGGATTGATAGATCTGTGCCTAACCATGAGCTTGACTAAGAAGTGTTCTGTAGATAAGGGCCTTTCCTGATGCCCTTCTCCATAACACTGGCAGCCTTGGTTTGCCACCTTCTGCTCTGAGCCCTTCACACTGGAAATGGAATAATTGCTACATCAACATCGGCTTATTTCCATGTGATCAACATATAGGTGATAATCTTTGTTGTATATCAAAAATAGACCCACCTTACCTTATGCTGTAGCTTCTCATTGTCCCTTGCACCTGTCACATATTTGTTTTTTGTATCCTTTCCCTGGTCAATTCCCCCCTCTCTAGTGCATTCTTATGCAGAGTTTCCTTCTCCACTTAACCTTTCCATTTTCCACTTTAGCTGCCCCTCTCTCCATGGTCAGCATGCCTCCTATCTTCTTGCTTGTATGTTGTCTCATACCATTCCTCTGACTGAAGGCTTCTATCCTTCAAAAATAGTGATATAAAGTCCACCATACCTCCAGCTTTGCAGTTGCCATGCAGCCACCTGTCTCATACAAGCCATTTTGAAGGGCATAGAGCTATAATAGGTATACATACATACTAACCTTGCTTAGTTGGTGAAATTGTATGTACCCTCTAAAGTTGGTGGGATTGAATGGGCATCTTCTTGGTTAAAAGTCTGAGTACCTCTAATATTTAGCATGTTCTATATGCCGTTCCTGTAGGTGACTCCTACACTAACAGTTGTGTGTGCACCACCAATCTTTGTCACATCTTTTCGGAAGGCGCTGAATACCTGCATCCATTCAATATTGAATTCAGCCTCTTCTCTTCCACAATGCTGTACATTATCTGGAAGAACACTGGGCGAGAAGCCCATCACCAGAAGCCCTTGCACACTCAGAGGGTACACTTCCATCTCAGTGGAGCTTTCGTTGGCCTAGTGTTAGGAGCCTTGGCCATTTCAGCAACTTTTGGGGTGATGATCTCCTTTGGAGTGCTTGCTAAGTCTCCCAAAACTATCCCTGAAGCTCTTCGAACATACTACATCTTCAACTCTGTGTTGTTATCTGCTATGTTCTTGGCCACCTTGATTGGCATCATCACCTACAGGATGAAGAAAAAGGCTTCTGCACCCTCCTCTGACAAGAGTGTGGTAAGAAACTTAGATGTAACTTTGCTTCTGGGCAGCTCCTGTGGTCCCCTCATGGTATCCATTTTCTCTTTGGTTGCCATCTTCTTCCTTCATGCCAACGGCAGCCTCCATCTCCTGGATTTTTGCTTCTCTCTCTGCAAGACCATCCAGATCCTGGGGCAGAATCTCTTCATCACTGAAGCTTTGTATTCTAGTCTCTCTCATGAGCCAGATGCCCAGGACAGTAGTGAGACTGATGGTACCAGCTGGGTTTTTTCCATCTCTAGAGGCCACATGGAGCAGTATAGCAATGAACCTTTCTCCAAAAGCAACCAGCTGACCAACATAATGGCCAATTTGGAGCATCAGCCACCACAGCAATTAACCGACTACGGTACTGACCCATCCCTCTTCCAGATCTCACACGTTCGATGTGAATCTAAAAGACCAAGCATCAGGAGGAAGGTTCTACAGAACATCTCTATTCTCCTTATCTTCTACAATATCTCGGTGAGCTGGGTCAGGCTCAAGTCAGATTGAGAAGTGCTGCTGGGCTCAAAAATAAATTCTCTGGGTTCAGCACACTTGTAACATGGGTCCTCCCTTCCTCGTCCCAATGCCGTGGATCATTAAAGAAATAGCGCTATGAAATATAATCAGTAGACTATACATGCACCTAGTTTACAGATAGTCTCAACCCTACTGGAGCCCAAGACCTGGGAAAAGTGTACCTGCTTTTTCACCATGCTTGGCTGTTGTGTGCTGTCTGGGAAAAGTAGATTCCACTTCTGTAGATTTAGAGAAGGAGAGTCTTGCCAAGTTCTGGAAATGGTTCTCAAAACCACTGACCTTCCTTTTCCCCACTTTAGGCCTCACTAGAGCTAGGCTGATATTTAGTGTGGCTGGTGTATAAAAATATTTTAAAATAACACAAAAGTTCAGTGCAATTTTCACTTCTGGTTCCAGTTAAAATGTTCCATATGTGGGTCAAAAGTGGACAAAGTCATAGGAACCTATGTAAAAAAAAGTATAAACTTGTAGGGTTAGATGTGTGGGTTTTGTTGTGGGGGGGGGGTTTGAGGGGGCAATGCTTTGAAACAATCATTCCCTCAGTCCTAAAATCTTCCTTTGCTTTGTGTTTAGTCCTGGTCCTTCTTTGGTTCTTGGAATTTTTGTTTTAAAAAAAATAAAAGCCTGGCAGTGGTGTGGTAAAAGACAGGAAGCAGAAAAGTTAAAAGCAGACATTCAGCATGTAATTCTGCTTCATTTATAAATGTGTTTTATAAAGAACAAACATTCTAGACATTCTTAAGCCAAGAATTTAAAGCAACCCTTCAGTCCCTCCTGAGATGACATGATTTGCCAGCCAGACTGGAAAAAGAGGTTTTAATGAGACAGTTGAAACTAGAAGAAGCAACAAAAATAGAAACACGTCCTTGACTAGAAAATGAAACAGGCAGATTTTAAAGACTGCATTCCTACATATGCTTACTTAGGAAAAAGTCCAATCAAGACTTACTTCCAAACAACTATAAAAAGGGTTGGGCTGCACAGTCTCTTTTTTCTTACTTTAATGGTATATTTTATATATTCTGCTGTAAGCTGTTCTGAGTGCCAGTTTTGCTGGAAAATTGCTTGACAGAAATATTATAAATAACTAATACATATACATGTCAAAAATAAATGTCTTAGATTAGGATGGGAAAGCCCAGCAAGGAATGGTTAGAATATGTTTGGCATTACAATTAAGTGTTGGGCTTTGACTGGGGGAACCTTAAAAAGATGTGTAATAGGCAAAAGCTCAACAGGAAAGATGCTTTCAAATCACTACAATAAAGAGGAGTCTATAAGTCCCGTGTTTTTAAAATCCGGCATATAAGGAAGGTTAGGATGTGGGAGGCTCTAAGTAACCAGTAGAGGGCAGAAGTGAATCAGCAGAAGAGAGATGCCATTTTATACTTTTAAAATAATTCCCATATTTAGCTTTTGACATTAGCCTAATAAAATGCATTTTTAACCAATGATGCTTTCAGAGGCCAAGACAAGCTTTGATATAATCAAATGCTTTTCTCTGGATCCCTGCGAGTTACATGTTTGGTTTAACTTTGATCTCTTTTTATTTGTAAGTTGACTCTGGGAAATGCCACAGCCATGACATAGCCAACACTTTCTATGCAGCCCAACTCTTAAATCCTCACTTGCAAGGACAGCCCCCCAGTACAGTTTCCCAAAGCAGCAGATGAGGAGGGAAACTGTTTCTAGACTGCGTGACTCCAGCCAACATGTAGGGGCTCACAAGACTGAATGCTCTTCCATACCAAAATTTGCTAGGGAGAGGAACTGGCACATGAGCTCATAAAGGGAGAGACGGTCCTTCAGGCAAGTTTCCATTGACCACTGCAATGAATGCTATAATGTGTGAAGGAGAAATATATATGGGATACAGTAGCCACATGCCCTGGAGCCTCCGCTAGTTGCAGTTCCAGCATTTGTATGTACCACATGTTTTCAGGTACATGAAACTCCACTGCGTGTTGTAGTAGTCACTACAGATACATACAGTGAACAGATTTTTCCATCATCAATGAAGCAGCTCTGATATCAGTATTTTTTGAGAATCACTTACATTCTTGTGTGTCCCCCTCCCCTTTGTTTGGCTAGGTGTGGATTCTTTATGCCTATGGGACCCGCCCACACCTGGTGAGCCAGATTGAGCAGTCTTTCTATGGTTTCACGCTCTGGGCCATTGTGGTCAAGATCTCCCTGCCGCTGGGCATCTTCTACCGCATGCACTCGGTGGCCAGTCTCTTTGAAGTCTACTGCAAGACCTGCGGAGCTCCAGCCTTGAGACAGCTTCATGGGGAGGAAAACACAGGTGGACATGCGAGAAATGCCCAGAGGAGCTGTTCTTTATAGAGATATATTTGTTATGCTGTCTAACGACACACAAGCAAATAACACATATGGTTACCCTCACACATGCATACTAGCCTACTTTTAGACCAGGAGGTTAACAGCATGGTCCAAGTATGTCTAAGAGTCATTTGCGTCCTTTTATCCTAGTGGCATCTGTTCGTCAATTGAAAAAACACTCTGTATGAGGAATGGGCAGCTGGCAATCCACTGGTAGTGGCTGCCACATGAAGCATTTTTTTCTGACCCTTTTAGTTCTATGAGATGTTAATCAAGCATATGGTAAAAATATTGCCACAGTTTCACTGGGAATATTATACTTGTTTTCAAAAGGTGTCAGAGATTAAGATGTTTACTCTTTTCCAGTTTTGTATAAACACTCAACCAAGAGCTATTTGGAGAAGCACCATGTATAAGAACATAAGAAAGGCCCTGCTGGATCAGACCACGGCCCATCAAGTCCAGCAGTCTGTTCAGTGTCCAACCAGATACCTCTAGGAAGCCACAAACAAGACGACTGCAGCAGCACCATCCTGCCTGTGTTCCACCGCACCCAAAATAATAGGCATGCTCCTCTGATACTAGAGAGAATAGGTATGCAGCATGACTAGTATCCATTCTAACTAACAGCCATGAATACCCCTCTCCTCCATGAATATGCCCACTCCCCTCTTAAAGCCCTCCAAGCTGGCAGCCATCACCACATCCTGGGGCAGGGAGTTCCACAATTTAACTATGTGTTGTGTGAAAAAATACTTCCTTTTATCTGTTTTGTATTTCTCACCCTCCAGCTTCAGCAGGTGACCCCACGTTCTAGTATTATGGGAGAGGGAGAAAAACATCTCCCTGTCCACTTTCTCCAAACCATGCATACTTTTATCATGTCTACCCTTAGCCGCCTTCTTTCCAAGCTAAACAGCCCTAAGCGTCTCAACCACTCCCCATAGGACAGTTGCTCTAGTCCCCTAATCATTTTGGTTGCTCTTTTCTGCACCTTCTCAAGCTCTGTAATATCCTTTTTTAGGTGTGGTGACCAGAACTGTACACAGTATTCCAAGTGTGGTCTCACCATAGATTTGTACAGGGGCAGTATGATATCAGCAGTTTTATTTTCTATTCCTCATCTAATTATGGCCAGCATGGAATTTGCCTTTTTTACAGCAGCCACACACTGGGTTGACATTTTCATTGAGCTATCCACTACCACCCCAAGATCATCCCATCAGTGTATATGTGAAGTTGGGATTTTTTGCCCCAATATGCATCACTTTACACTTGCTCACATTGAATCTCATTTGCCATTTTAATGCCCATTCTTCCAGTATGTAGAGATCCTTTTGGAGCTCTTCACAGTCCGATTTTGTTTTAACCACCCTAAATAATTTGGTGTCATCTGCAAACTTGGCTACTTCACTGTTTACCCCAACTCCAGGTCATTGATGAACAGGTTGAAAAGCACCGGTCCCAACACAGATCCCTGAGGATTTATATTTTATATTTTGTATAAATTTATATTTTATATAAATTCTGTCTTATCCATGTGCTGGAGTGGCAATGCTAATTTAGTGGCTGGACTCTTTATCACATATCAAGGGTTTCCTGATGGCAGCCCATGGGCCGGATTCAGTACCCAAGCAACTATGATGCTGTTAAAGCAACCGTGTTGCTGTTAGATTTTACCCAAAGCATAACAACAATTCTGTTCAGAACTTTACTTGCAAGGAAAAAAATGCCTTGTGGCTTTGTGTTTATAAAATTTTATTACATTACTATCATAAGCATAATGTGGAAAACAAAGGACCATGACTGTATCTTTCAGGAAGTGCATTAGATCGTCTGCACTTCAGTCAGAAATATCAATACACAAACTTGTGAAGGGTTATCAGATTACATGGAGAATGTTGTCACTACAACCACCTCAGGGGGTTAGTTTTGCTGGCTTGATTGCAGTTTACCTAGTCTCCATAGTTGCCCTAATGCTAGAAGGTATTTTGTCTTAATGTCATCACTTTCCTCCCATCACGTTCCATCTAATCCATGTCACTTTTTATATGGTCAGATCCAATAAAAGTCAGATTTCTTTTTTACCATCTCTGTGGATTTCTTCAAAATCTTCCCAAGAATGTTTTTCTATATCAAACAATTGTTTATTTAATTGGACTGCATTTCTCTTTGGAATCTGTATTTTTAGTTTGAAAACAAGCCATTGCTTCCTATGAAAAAAACACAGCTCTCTGGGCCCTGAGTTAAAGCAGGTCTTAGAATCTGCCCCACTGTCATAGGGGATTCTAGGACATGCTCTCACTTTTCACTAGCCTAGCCAGATCAGAGATGGGGGATCTAGTACTCTGATGGCCAACAAAAAACTAGCCCTGTAGCTGATTCTCAGGTACAGGGGCATCTCAGGAGAAAAGGTATCTGCCTTTGCTTTGAACCCTCCTTATGCTTTTGGTTGTGTGCTACAGTGATGAAGCACTAGAAAAAGAAACCTTTGCTATATTGATGTACTGGGAAGCTCTATCTTCACCTGTGACAGAATGTACCTTTTTGAAGAAGGACAACCCAGTGCCTACACATGAAAATATAATGGCATTCATAGCCAATGAAAGATCACAAGTAGACAGCCTACCCACCACAACACAGTTGTAGATCATACATTTTAACTGTACAGCCAGCCATAGGGAAACACATCACATTTCAATAGAGGTTAAGCTATAATAGTTAATGATGGAGTGAACACAAATATGTTATTTACAAGCAGGAGACCCACAAGGACTTGTAGGGGGTTCATTTTTCCTTTCGCCAATCTTTCCCTTCTCTGAAATCCTCCATATTTATTTACTACATTTCTCAACAATGTAGAACAAAAGCAGCTTACATCATTCTCCTCTCCTCTATTTTATCTTCACAACAGCCCTGTGAGGTAAGTTAGGATCAGAATGTGTTTCCATGGTAGCTTGATTGAAACATGGGTCTCCCAAATCCTAGGCATTTTCAGTTTGGGCTTTGATTGGTTGAAGAAGAAGAGTTGGTTTTTATATGCTGACTTTCTCTACCACTTAAGGAAGAATCAAACTGGCTTACAATCACCTTCCCTTCCCCACAACAGACACCCTGTGTGGTAGGTGATGCTGAGAGAGCGTGACTAACCCAAGGTCACCCAGCTGGCTTCATGTGTAGGAGTGGGGAAACAAATCCAGTTCACCAGATTAGCCGCCACTCATGTGGAGGAGCGGGGTTTGGAGTCCACCACTCCAAACCACCGCTATTAACCACTATACCATGCTAGCTCTCTTAATGTATAACCCTATTTAATAGAATTGCCAAACCACTTCTCCTTAATGGACAGCAAATGCTTATCTCTTTAACAAGGTCGGTGGAAAAAATGAATTAAAAGCAACTTTCTTCTAATGCTAAGCCAAAGCACCTGATGTTCAATCCTCCCCCGCTCAAAAAGTATATTTTGCTTTAGTTTCATAAACATACAAAAAACACAGAAACAACATAAACAGCCATCCAACTATCAAAACACAGAAAATTATGGCAATCAAATAACAACGTCTAATAAAGCATCTCTGGTAACTAACAAACCTACACTGTATAAAACACATGATCTGCTCAGTTTGACTCCATAGTTATTGTTGCATAGTTAGTCCTGCTTTTAAGACAAACATCTAGCAAGATTACCTGTTTGAGCTGCTCATTTTCTTCTATGCTTGCTCACATTTCCAGTCCTGATACACTTGACGGGCTTATTTCCTTCCACCTACAGTAGATTCAATGAGGAAGTGGTGGTGGGAATAACTGGCAGCTATTCTGGCCTATGAAGATGCTAGTTCCTGGTTTGACCAGCCAATCCTTGTAATAGGTTGGTTGGTGCAGCTTGCAACCACCAGGTTTTCAGGCTCAACAGTGTGACTGTCCCAGGCGAGGAAGTTTGCAGAGCAACATGGAGACAGGTAAGGGGGCACAGGAAGGGGCTAACTGATGAGAGATTATGTTCATCTCTCTGAGGGCTGCTCTTCTCTTAACTGTCTGTGGATTCTTTTGTGCAAGGTCAGGAAGAAAACTGCCCACATAAACAAGGGCATAAGACAAGGGGAGGTTTACCTGCAGATAGAAGAATGCAATTTAATGCAGGTATTTCCCGGGACCAGGCAGCTGGATCTGTCCAAGGTGCTGAAAGTTCCCGCTCCACTGGCAAAAGGGGCAAAAGAGGGCAGTTAATTCATAGAGGAATGTTGCCTACAAGTGGTCTGGTGTCAAGAGTGGGGCATAGTCCATATCTTGCCCTATCCCACAAGTGTTTGTAACTTCCCCGCCCCCGGGCTGTGTCTCTAATGGAAGGGATGACATCACTTATTTATTAAGGTCAGGTCACTCAGTAAGCAGGCTGCACTCCAACTAATGTGCAAGCAAGACAACAGCTTTTGAGAGCAGGGAGAGAGGAGAGAATGAGGATTGCGTCTCGCTGGCGCTGAATTGCCTGGAAAATCCCCCCTCCCCTCCCCTCTCCCCCGTGTGATTGCGTGGCACAAAGGAAGAGGTCTCCAGGGCTTTCCAGAGCTCTTCAGCTCCTCAGATAGAATGACCCTGTCAGCGCTGCCATATCGAAGCGCTTGTCTGGGGCACAGAAGCTCTTACACATTGTTATTTAGGAGGTTACAATAGATATGCTCAGAGCAAAAGCTTTAGATATTTAGGCTGGCTGAAATGGATGGAAATGTAGCATATGGGCTGAGCGATTACAGGCTAGTGCTTATAGCATGCAGAGTTGATTACAAGCAAGAATACAGAATACATTCTAGATTTAAATTTGGGGTGGTTTGCAACTAGAGGAAGGAACCTTCAGTAACATCAAAGGAAGGAGTGTCTGATTCTCTTCTCAGTATTTCCTGTTTTAAAGGTGAAGTAATTCTGTTTAATGTGGCAAATTTAAGGTGAGATTCCAAAATTCAGATGAACCAATGTGGAACCAGAATTCCTGCAGTGAATTTGCTGTCATAATTACACTTGCTTCCTTTTGGCTTTTATTGTTTACTAACCATTCGACTCTGTCTCCCTCAAAGTTATGATGTGGCAACTGGACTGTCCCTATGAGATCTATGAGTGGGGTTTGCCAGTCATATTCATAGATAATCTTATTTGAAATATCCTCATGGGAAGACTGCATAATAATGCATGTGCATTGCATGAAAGCACAACTGAATAAATTTGCACAAACAAAAAATGTACCTGCATCTTGAACATTGTCGTTTATCTTTAAGTATTATTCTGACATTGATACATCTCTACGTTATGTTTGTATCTCTGTTGCTTCAACATGTACTGATCATTGTGGGCTGAGAATTCTCCCATTGCATTTAAACCAAAAAATAATCAAAAAGAATGTTTTTGAATGCTATTCATATATAAGTTGGAGTTATGCATTAAAAATTACTTTATTTTGAATGATTGTGTGTTCAGTTTTGCACTGTTCAGTAAAACGTATTAAAATATAATATACTGAAGTACTGGATATCATATTTGTCCATTGCTTTGAGTATTATTTCCAAAGCAAAAAAAAAAAAGAGGGGATTGTGATTCCCTGCTCAAAATACTGAAAATGTTGACATATTTACTGCTAGCAATGTGAACATGCACCCATCCACCATATTATATAGCTGGGGTCCACGCCCACCAACACCTTTTCTGGAGCCCGCTTAGTGTTTTTAGGAAGTGGGTTGAGCCAGATAGGGCTTTTTCCCAGGAAGGCTCCTGTTTGACTATTGGAGATTTAATTGGCTGTGCTGCCACCACAACACAAGGATCTGCACTATACTACTGAAGTTAAGCTGTGGCGATCATCTTTGGCTGGCTCCACTTCCTGCAGCAGCCATTTTGTTGCTGCTCCCACTGTGTCATACCAGAATTGTGCCCGAATTGTACCAAATGTGCCTGCAGGCTCAAAAAGGTTGGGGACCCCTGTTCTATAGGATAGCAAATGTGAAGTTCCCTAGGATTAAGATAAATGAATATTAGATTATTAACCTGAAATAGAAGTCCCAATGAGAGTTGTATGGCAGATATAATGGTGGTACAAATTGGCAACATATGGCAGGTCCATAGGGTTTTCAAGGCAAGAGACGAACTTGGTTGTCTTCCTTGATGGTCTCTCATCCTAATACTAACCAGGGCAGATCCTACTTATCTTCTGAGACCCAATGAGATCAGGCTAGCCATGGCCATCCAGATCAGGGCACAGGAGTAACAGTTACACTGAAATTCTTACAGTCACAACTTATTTTTTAAATTGAATTTTTTCAATTTTTTGAATGGTATAATACGTTTTAAAATATGATTGTCCTAAATGCTTAGAAGCTTGAGGGAGGACAAGGAATTTGTTTCCTTGGATAGGATGTTTGGCTTCGAGGAGGAAAATCTTGTTGCGTAACCAAAGAGGTTTAATGAGAGTATGGAATCTGACTGGATCTTTGTTATTATCTTTCATGCAGCAAATCTGTGTGGAAGAAGCCTGGGTCTGGACCTATGAACAGCACTGGATCCTGCATTTTAAGAACAGATACATTTTTCCAAGGACAGACCTCAATGGTAACAACCACAAAACAAAATGAGGTCACATGAGATAATACTATGATTCATTGGAATATGTCCAGCATCTGTTTCCACTGGTGGGAAGCAACTTAGGGGCCAAAATGTAACAAACTAGCCCAAAACTACTGAAGAAGTAAAGCTTCTCCATTGGCCAGAACTCAGAGAGTTTGTCCAAATCATCCACAGATTGTCCAAGAGCGAGAATCCCTCCATGAACACCCAGCATCCAGTACAGCCATGGCACATGCTCTTGATTCATTCCAGGGGGAAATTATTTACCCCACTCACTCTCGGGGCTCCAGTAGTGATATCAGCACTGCTCACCGTCTCCTACTGAGTAAGCAGAACCGGATGGTGAATGGGAACCACCGAGGCATCCGTACTTCATCTCCCATGGGAAGAGTTATCCTCATCAACTCACCCATTGAAGGTATTACAAGGGCAAAGATGGGGGATGGGAGTACACACTGCATTTTTCCTAGCCATGTTTCTACCTAGATTTCTGATGTGGTTTGAGATCAACCCATGGGGGAAATCTGTTGGTTAACCATCTTAGTGGCTTGTCTTCCATGCGTATACTGGCAAATACAAAAATATCCACAGTGGGAAGCCCAGCCAGTAAAATGTTTCCGCAATCACAGGTAGCCTCCCTTGTAGAAGTTTCAGTCATGAGGGAATTTCAAAAAGGTGAGAGAGCATGAGAAAGAAGTACCCCTTTCGAACTGAGAATGAAGAATTAGTAAGTGCATGAAGTACTCAAAGAGTCTTCCTTTTTATCACATGTATTCACAGAAGTGTACTTTGAAAGCTTCATGCATGATTATTATTGAAAGGGGCCACTTATTTTTTTTTTAAACTTGGGGGTTGCTGTTTTTCCTTAGCACCTCCCAAAACTACTTCTTCACTGGAAGTACTTGGCAAAACCATCATACACTTTGCTGTTCTAGATAGGGCTGGAGCTTGATCTGCTTCTGTTGCTGACCCCCCCCCCCCCAGGACCATCTCCGCCATCCCTGTCAGCAGGCAGAAAATATTTCTGTACAGATTGTGTCTATAACTGGAACTGCTGCTGCTGTCAGCCTACCTGGGCCCTTCCATGGAGCCGGAGTGTGCCTGCGGGCAGAAAATCTCCAGCAGCCTCACCCACAGAGGGGATAAAGAATGAAAAATGAACAAAAAATGAAATATGAAAGAAACAACACAATATTTGAAATCTAATGAAAATGAAGGGTTCCTTTTTTGTATACTCTAGATTTAGTGGCTATGAGACACATTAAACCATTTGCCTCTCACACATTGTTGAACGAAAGGGGATCCGTGCTAGCCATTGGAGGGATGGGCTAGACAGGCGGCATCATTTTGCAAAGGCTTTGAGCAGTGTTGTTTGTCATGCTCCTTTCCTTGCAAGTGTAGTTGCAGACCTTTAGGAGAGCACAAGAGAAAGTGTTGTCCTTGACATAACTTTTGAAAACATGCCAATACGGAACCAACAAAATGTAAATATGTGAGCAGATAATCCACTTTTGTGACCATTATGTATTTCAGTATGCCCCATGCATTTTGACACAGGTTGGAGTTACTGTGACCGTTGCAAGGGATCTAGGAGGGCACTGAGCATGTCGAAGTGCCCAGGGCAGAGGTGAATTCTGGGGAAAATAAAGGAAAGTGATTCAAACTGCTTCCATTACACCAGCCCTGTCTCAGTCACAGTATCTGGCTGGCAGCTGCTGCCACAACCCACCCCTTACAAAAAAGAAAGAACACCTCTATGCTCAATGAATGCAACTCCTTAAATCAGCAAAGGAAGCCAAAAAGATTTCCACAATGTGTCACATGCAGTCATGCATCAAATAATTACGCTGTATTGCAGGAAATTACATTGTATTGCAGATTGAAATTAACATATACAAATTCTCTATTGCATGTAATCTAAAACGATACACTATGCATTGAAATTAACATAAATGAAGTCTCTGAATAAATTCGTAGCTTTGCACAGGCAATCTCTCTTTGTAGTGCTGTAGTCTATCCCTTCCAGGATACCAGCCCATGGCATCCTGGAGGGGATAGACTTACTGGAGGAGCGTTACCCACTGTCAAGTTCAGTTTTCATTTGTGTGATCCTGGGAGACCTGCCTATATTTTGTCTAGCCCTGGAGTTCTTTCCATTTCTCTACCTTAGAGAGTGTTATTTGTTTAATGACCCTAGAGAGGAATTAGTGATATTACTATGCCGTAGAGCTGAGCATTAGCAAAACTGGGCTTTGTTTTGAAATGGAACTATATGGGAGCTCCCTGATTTAGAGATCACATTCATCCTGGTCCTTTCAAAATTCCTTGTGGATCAAGACTTTTCATTTGCACCATGACAAAGAAAATTTCACCCCATTCCCATATTGATAAATTTAAAACTACCACTACCTGACAAAAGGAGCAGAATGCCCAAGTTCTGTGTGGTGTAGTGGTTAAGAGCGGTGGTTTGGAGTGGTGGACTCTAATCTGGAGAACCAGGTTTGATTCCCCACTCCTCCACATGAGCAGCAGACTCTAATCTGGTGAACCGGATTGGTTTCCCCACTCCTACATGACGCCAGCTGGGTGACCTTGGGCTAGTCACAGCTCTTAGACTCTCTCAGCCCCACCTACCTCAAAGGGTGTTTGTTGTGGGGAGGGGAAGAAAGGTAACTGTAAGCTGGTTTGCTTCTTCCTTCAGTGATAGAAAAAGTTGGAATATGAAAACCAACTCTTCTTCTGTGGCAGTTTTTAATATACTCACAGTGCATGAGAGAAAGTTGATTCTGTCCCTGTGTGTGCCTTGACAGAGAAGATGGAGTTTAGCACAAGCCCTTGGTGTCATCACAGGAAGTAATCTATCAGGAATTTGACAGGTAGTGCCTTGTTGTCAGTTCTGGGCCTAGTGGCCCATGGGAAGAAAGAGCCTGACCATCACAGAGCAGGTGGGCAGCTGTGCATTTTTCCAGAGGCTCTGTCTGTTATTACTTTCCCAGGTAGGCAAGCTTGTGTTTTGAGGTGAAGGATGGCAGCCTGCTGGCCAGGGAGGAGTAGCAGTGTCACTACTCATAGTTACACCGTGTTGTATCCCCACCACAGCAAACAGTGATGAGAGTGATGCCATCAATACCATTACAGTAGAAAAGAGCGCAGGTGGGAAGCTGGGCTTCAGCGTGCGTGGGGGTTCGGAGCATGGCCTGGGTATCTTCGTCAGCAAGGTGGAGGAAGGCAGCAGCGCAGGTAAGCAAAACCTCTTCTATGCTACCAGCTTTAAAAAGGACTCAAAAGTCACTTGCCATTTCTACCCATAAACCCAGAAATTATTTCTAGTTCCCACCACACAAGTCTTAAATATTAGTCAATAAGATGGTTATCTAGGGACACTAGTCCCCCAACACAGCCACACACCTGGCTTCTCATCCTTGTAGAACCAGTGGTGGACATATCACAACAATCCAGGCAACATAGCTCCATTGAACACTCACTCACCAAACAGTTTTGCAAAGTGTTAAATCGTTGTGGGAAAACATCAGAATTCTATGAGATCACAAAATTTTAGATTCTTTCCTATGTTTACTTGATGCTCCGGGGAATCAGTGTTTTTATGAAGCACAAAAAAATGATTTCCTTCCTGCTGTGGTGGTGGAAAGTGCCTTCGAGTAACAGCTGACTCATGATGACCCCATAGGGTAGTTGACGGCAAAAAAAAAAAATTCAACAGCAAGATTAATCATTACAAACTTCTGGGAAAAGACAACAGACACCCTGAAGGGTACCATTATGTGGAATATTCTGATTATAAAAAACTGACCCATCCAGGGCTGGTTCCAGGTGTGGGGGCAAGATGCCCTCTAACCTCCCTTCTATACGCACATAACCCTCCTGTAGCTGAGCATGACATTTTCACACTCCTTTCTGACACTGCCAACAAGACTAAAAATAGTGTAAAACAGTCCTGCACCATTCTTTCCAAGTGTCTCTCCAGACCCAGCATCAAATGGAAAATTGCTTAAAGGCCCTTGTGGCATCACAGGGGTCTATGGGGTGATCTTGCATTTGCTAGTGGGACTAAGTGTATACAGTTGGTAGTGGGGCCTCTAATGGACCATAGGTGGGGCTTGGGAAATACCTGACCATGCCGACTTTGATACTGGTTCTCAATCTACCGTATGTGTATATGTGAGAAACAGCCCACGGAGAACACATACCTTGAAATGTGGTTCTTTCTTTGTGTAAGTTAATAGCCAGTTAATAAACCAGACTTGTCTTTTTGATACAGCTCAAAATACAAATCCCTGAAAATTGTGGGCTCCTCTTTTAAGAAATATTCTTCTTCTTATGCTTCTTCTTATTCTAAAACGTGTGTTGTATTTTGCAGTTTGTTTTGTTGTAGTAGTGCAGTTGGCTTGATATGCAAATAATCTGGAGGGAAAGAAAACTCACTAGTCCCTAGGCCACATTGAGCTATCTGTATTTAATATCCACAGAACTGGCTGGGCTGTGTGTTGGAGATAAAATCACAGAGGTGAACAGTGTGAGCTTGGAGAACATTACAATGGGGAGTGCAGTGAAAGTCCTGACAGGGAACAACCGGCTGCGGATGGTTGTGAGACGCATGGGCAAGGTGCCAGGGATAAAGTTCTCCAAAGAAAAGACCACATGGTAAGTGAGACTGCCTACTTAGGGGAGCACCCTATTGTCAGCAGGCCTTAGGTAACCAAAAATCACAATGCGCTGTTTGTCTGGGCCAAGGCAAGTGTGCTGGGCTCAGCAGAGCAGAGAAGGAGAGATCAAGTTTCTCGAGATAGAAGGAGATGATATCAGAGTGAACTCTGACCAGGGACAGGAGAGGGAGAGGTCAAGATGATGTGGGGTTACTGGGCTAAACTCACTCCTCCAACTTAAATCACAAGGGGACCGTGGCTGGAAGGGGACTCCCTTGGCACTTGGAATCAAATAGGGATCAGCAAAGAAATAATAGTTCAAAAAATGTGGGAAGAGGAGAACCAAGATTACGTCAATGGGGCTGTGGGGGGGATCCCGGCAGTGACTGAAAAGCTGTGAGGGGTACTTGAGAGGAGTTTGTAAGCCTAGTATGGAGGGATGCATGACCAAGCTATGGTGCATGGAGAGTTAAATAGCAACAGGTCCTGATCTAGACCAAATGCCTTGCCAATATCCAACATGTGAAATAAATTTTCTTCCCAACATTTCCCCTCAAAATTCTCCTTTGCAAATGTTGATATTGAATAATCTCTCAATGTTGTCTTGTGGCTCACATTTGACAGATTCTTCAAGTATCTGATTTTTGTATTAGACATTTGGTGATAGTTCATTTTAATATTTGGTGGCTGCCATCTGATATTCGATAGTTGACATGCAATGGTAATTAGGATTCAACAGTATCTATAGCTGATTTTTATTTGTTTGTTCATTTACTTCATAGTCTGCCTTTCTCACAGTGACTCAAGGCAGATTACACAGTGTAAATCAATCCAATCAATAGGATGCAATAGAATAATAAACAATGTAACAGGACTAGGATTACAGCAGTCTGAAACAATGCATACAGTAATAGACATGATATCTTAAACCAGGGGTGGGGAACCTCAGGCCCGGGGGCCGTATGCGGCCCCCGAGAACATTTTATGTGGCCCTCTGGAGATCTGGGGCCCTACTGCAGAGGTGGGACGCAGGGCGGCCCTCCCAGAGGGTGTTCCTGGCTTACAGCGGCGCTGCGGCGCCCTTTGGACCTCCTCTCGCCGACTGTTGGCTGTTGAGCAGCAAGAGGGAGGGGGAAAGAGGCTGGCGGCTCCCGGCGACAGAGCATGCATGCAGGAGCCGATCGGGCTTTGGGGGGGGGCCCTTTTGTGGACTCTGGGGAGGAGAGGGCATGGAGACTGGGGCCCGGTCGCACGTGGCCAGCGTGCGCGGGTGTGTGTGTGTGGGGGGGGAGGCTTTTCTCTCTTTTCCTGTCACTCTTTCTCCTTTCTCTCCCTCTCTTTCTCCCTCTTTTTCTGTCTCTTTCTTTGTCTCCCTCCATCCTTTTCTTTGTCTCCCTCTGTCCTTTTCTTTGTCTCCCTTTGTCCTTTTCTTTGTTTCTCACTCTCTCTCTCTCCATTTCTTTCTCCCTTTCTCCTTCCCTCCCTTTCCCTCTTTCTCTGTTTTCCTTCCTCCCTTGCCGATCGACTGTGGGCTGCGCCCCCCTGGCACCTCATTTGCTCGGGCCCACTGCTGGCTGCCCTTCCGCCTGGGAGGGGGGAGTGGGGGCACCCTGCAGGCCTTCTCTGTGTGGCCTCCCCTGGGGTTGCCAACCTCCAGGTGGTGGCTGGAGACCTGGCAACCCTAGCCTCTCCCTCCCCACACACCTGGAGATTTATACTTGGTATGGCCCCTGAATGATGTCATAAATGTGCAAATGGCCCTTGGCAGGAAAAAAGTTCCCCACCCCTGTCTTAAACAATGCAGAAAATGGTATTATATACATATAAAAACAAAGCAGTGAGAGTAGACTAATACATATAGCAAAAAAATAATTGTAGGTTTTAAATTTTGCTTTCAGATAACCCTTTTCCCATTGACTTGACTGCCAAGGTGTTCTTGCATCTTTGTCATGGACCATTGCAGAAGGGTCTGCCATATGTTCTAGGGCATACTGTTACTTCACAGTCATGCAGTTGGGTCTCTCTATCATCCATTGTGAATGGACAGTGTGTCCCAGAACAAACCCAACATTCCCCTCTGGCTGAGTGCTCAAGAAGCATTTTTTTTAATCTCACACCATTTGACAGATAATGTGCAATGATCATTAGTATTTGACAGCTTCTAAAACTTGATATTTAAAACCCAGCCAAACAATCCAGAAATGCTAATAAATCTAAATTGCAACTTGGAGGTTTAAAAATCACATTCAAATTCAAATTTTTAATTCACAACATGAAGCTGAAAAATTCACCAAGTATGAAAAATTGCAAAGATTTATTTCAGCTTTACAATTCCCTCTGAGATACCAGCTGCTAAATCCAGCTGTGCTCCCTTGAAGTCACACCCTCTGATTTCAAACCTTAATGATGTATGTGGGTAGGCTGTGGTGACTTAAAGCAGATGGAAGGGAAAGGCAGGTTCTGAGACCAAGCTCATTTGTGCTAGAATTAGATTCTGATTAAACTCAAATCCTAGAACTCAATTTTCAGGATTCATTGTCCAGGCTGCAAAAGCTTGCTAGGTACTATAAAACAGATTGATCTGTTTTTCTTGGGTCAGAGTGTAGATCCATTAGTAATAATTTATACAATCATAGTAATCCTTACAATAGCCCTATAAAATAGGCTGGTGATATTACAGACTGAAGACTGAGGCCAAGAGAGAAAAGCTTACCTGAAGTGATTGTAGGATTTGAACTGGTTACCTCCAGGACTACATCTTAAGCTCCTGTTCTCCTGGAGCAGAAGTGAAATGTAAAATCTAGTGTAGATTCCAAGGGTAAAATCCTTGGAATCTACACTATTGGGAAATTCTTCTGCTCGCCACAGGGTTGATGTGGTAAACAGACGCTTGGTTGTGGAGAAGAGTGGCTCAACCCCCTCAGACACCAGCTCTGAGATCGGCAGGCGGCGGATTGTCCACCTCTACACTACATCGGATGACTACTACTTGGGTTTCAACATCCGTGGGGGAAAGGAGTATGGCCTTGGCATTTATGTCTCCAAGTAAGTGTTGGTCCTGTAAAGCTTAGGCTGGAACCCTCATTGGTTGACTGCTTCGGATTCAGAGACTACCTGGTTCTGGTTATTATCACTTCTTTGTTCTTTTGAACTGTTCAGATTCTAGGAATTCAGGCTATCATAAGTAGGAAACATACTATTGGCAGAGTTTGTTCATATTTTCCATGTCTGTACAGATTTCTATCTTCCTACTGTTTCGGGGGGGGGGAGGCTTTTGCCGGCTGGAAAGAGCAGCAAGTGGTACGCTTTTGAAAACAACCAAAGAAAGCTAATATGAAACTGCTTGATACCATTTAGATGAGCGGTCCATTGAGCCCAGATTGTCTGCTCTGACTGCTAGCAGCTCTCCAGAGTCTCAGGCAGAGAAGGGGTCTTTCCTAGCACCTGCAATCCTGTACTAGAGATACCAGGGGTGGGACCTGCTGCCTGCAAAGTATGCTCTTCTCCACCGATTGATGGCTGCTGCAAAGCAGTGTAGTGCAAACTTTTTATTCTGTTGCCATCCTCGTTCTGAAAACTGAGTTGTGAATAAAGACTACCTGGGACAGGTACTGGGTCACATGCTCTAGATGACTGGCTAGCTGCCCTTTAAAGCAGCTAATCCAGCCTTTTGTACGCACAGTTTGGAGAATCTATGATTCTATGAATTAGAGTAGATTTTTTTTCTATTCTTTTGGTACATGACTGTGGATACACTGGAGATTGTGATCTAAGCTGTGATTACAAGTATAGAATCAGGGTAAAAGTGTATGTTTTTTGCATATAGCATTGCTTTATGAGTGTCGCTCCTCCCTCCCCCAATCTTCTGGACTATTTTTTCAGTCCAATTTGAAACATCTCCAAACACATCTCAGCCACAGGGATACCAAACGTTAAAACAAGAGACACTGTGGCTGTTGACATACTGATCAGGTCCTTTTTTCTGCACAGCCTGGAGGCAAATCATCTGTAGATTTGAACAGATGTGCACAATGTGTATGCAATCCTTCTAGCATTGTGCTGAAAGTTTTGTATTTAGACAGCAGTGAACACTGGAAAAAGAAAGTGTTTCTAGTTCTTATTGAGGGTCTAACTGCATATGATGCTGTGGGATCAGAATCAAATCCCCAGAGAAGCGATTTCATTGCAAAAAAAGCTGCTGAGGAGGACAGGGGGGGCAATATGGATTGGCAGTTGTAGCCCTCTTCCCCCTATATGGTTTCCCCAAGTGGAAATAGCTCCCAGGGGCTGCTTTTAGTCCCAGTATGGGGGAAAGATGGGCACTACAGCATCATCCTGTGCCTGTTTCTTTCCTTACTGGATCCCTGTTCACTCGCTACAGTGAATGCATATACATGCTGTCTGTTCATGCGTACAACTGTTTCTAAAGAAAGAGCCGCCCAACACACATTCAATTTACGAATGAAACTGGGGACCAGTGCCCAGATAAATGTGGGGTTTCTATCACGCATGCAGCTGTGCAAGCATTCACTGTGACAAGAATTACTCAACACACATACAAAGAACAATCAAGTGTACACTGTACAGAGATTATATGTGTGTTCACTGTAATTTGTGAACAGGGCTTGGGGCTGAAAGCAGTCCCAGGAGGCCATTTCCAACTGGGGAAACAGTGCAGGTGGGAGAGTTAATCCCCACTTCCATAAAAGCGTCACCTTGATCCACAGCTCCTCATGACAGGTTTTGCAGTTAAATCACATGTCTGATGATCCAGCCACAGCTCCTCAGCATCCTGCATAGTTTGGCCCTGAGACACATGAACACATAAAGCTGCCTTCTACTGAATCAGACCCTTGGTCCATCAAAATCAGTATTGTCTACTCAGACCGGCAGCGGCTCTCCAGGGTCTCAGGCAGAGGTCTTTCACATCACCTACTTGCCTTGTCTCTTTAACTTGAGATGCCGGGGATTGAACCTGGGACTTTCTGCATGCCAAGCAGATGCTCTACCACTGAGCCACAGCCCCTCCCCAAAGTCTTACTTCCAAAGTGAATATCTGAAGGCTGCTGGGTTTAACAAGCCTTGTGCCCCATCTGGAAGATTTGGCACCTCAAATCCCTGGAAAGCTGTAAAGAAAACTGTCTTAGAAGGGCTTGAATATTCTTCTATGAGCTACAGCTGGATGAAGATCTAAAGCTGCTGTATCATCCTTGTGAATCTCCATCACATCATCACCAATGCCTTAGAAGATGCCCCACCTCTCTCTGAGCCCCTCACTCCACCTGGAAAGCCTGGTTTGTCTGCTTAGACTGACGGTGCCCAGTTGGGAATAACTCCCCGGTTATGTCATTCCCAGAGTGGATCCCGGCGGGCTGGCTGAGCAAAATGGGATCAAGGTCGGCGACCAAGTCCTTGCAGCCAATGGAGTCAAGTTTAACGACATCAGCCATAGCAAGGCAGTGGAAGTGCTAAAGGGGCAGACCCACATCATGCTGACCATCAAGGTGAGGTCTGGGCTTTGCCAAGCATTGGGCAAGGATAAGGGTATGAAAAGGAACTGGAGAACACCAAGTTCCAAGTGAGACTGGAGGTTAGTGCTTTGCCATGAGAGGCATCAATATGCTGATTTCTGAATCTGGTGAGGTATCAAAGTTCACACCATTCCCCCAAACCAGCCTCTCAGGGGCAGAATCTTTCTTTCTGCCTAGCCAGGAATAGGATACTTAGTTGCTACAGCTGACACACAAGTAGCTGCCAGAGGTGGAAGATGCTCAGATGCAGAGTAACTTGTGCTTCCCCACAAAGCTGCACTTGCTAATGTGCTGCTTGCCAGAGCAGCAGCACTGAACTCCCTTTCTTGTCATCTTACTGATGCCCAGTAATTCCTCCCCAAGATGCTGTAAGACCCAGACTCTTGAGACTTAGCAGATCCAGTTTCAGCTGGGAAGGGACTTGGCCGTGGAGGATGCATTATTTATCAAAGTGTCTCTCCACCTGGGATCGGGTTAGTCTCCGAAGACACACCGCGCAGTGCTGGGCAGGCAACAAATGATCCTGAGACATGTCTCTTCTGTTCCCTCCCTCTAGGAGACAGGGAGGTTCCCGGCATACAAGGAAATGGTGGCTGAGTACTGCTGGCTCAACAGATGTAAGATCCAAATGCCCCCTTCCTGTCTATGCTGGTATGTGATGTTGCTTTGGTGAGAGCCAATAAGGAATGTGAGAGCATTCTGCAAGCAAGCAAGCGGCTTCCACTCCTTGCATTTCAGAAAACAACGCTGCCGCCTCTTCCACCCAGGGCATTGAGCTGTGGGTAAAAAAATGGGGCATCAAACACAGGGCCAGTGCCAGGCATTTTTGCGCCCTAGGCAAGGCTAACCACTTGTGCCCCCCACCACCGCTAACCAATTTTCAAAATGAGATGATTTGTAGAAAAATAAAAGTACAAAACTTTTGATAAGACGTTATAATTAATTATATTCCATAGCAATATTGTGGTACTTATCTTAAAATAAATAATATAAATTGTCAGTTGCATTTTTTTCAAGGAATGAATCGGTTTAAAACTGTGCCCCTCAGGCCAGTTCTGCGCCCCTCTGAGGTCTGTGCCCTAGGTGACCGCCCGGTTTGCCTAATGGTAGCACCGGCCCTGGTCATATGGATACAGGAACACAAATAAGTAGCCCTGGAGGCCTGCTATGGTACACAGACAGACACTGATGAAGCTCAGACTCTTACATTCCAAAGTGTGCTTTCACCCTAGGTTTGCCAACTCTGGACTGGGGAATTCCTGGAGATTTGAGGCTGCAGCCTGGGTACAGCTGGGTTTGGTGATGGGAGGGGCCGCAGTGGAATATAACACCATACAGTTGACTCTCCAAAGCAGCAATTTTCTCCAGGGGAACTGATCCCCTGGAGATCAGGGAAGTCTGGAGATCTGTAGTCTGAAGATGAGTTGTAATTCCAGGGGATCTCCAGGCCCCTCCTGAAGGTTGGCAACTTTATTTCACCCTAAGGACATGCATAAGGTTGCACAGATATGCGAGTCTGGTCCACCCCCGCCCCCCATAGTTCATGAATGGTGGTCATTGGTATCATTGGATATAGGCCAGCAATGTGGGGGGGGGGGCACTAGCCTGATTGGTGTCTGTTATTTTTAAAAAACTAGATGAACAATTCTATTTTGGAGTTGTTAAACCTCTCAAACAGGAACAAATCAAACTTTTGAAATGTTACAAAACTTCATATACATGGGTAGAGAGAGCCAGCGTGGTGTAGTGGTTAAGAGTGGTGGTTTGGAGTGGTGGACTCTGATCTGGAGAACCAGGTTTGATTCCCCACTCCTCCACTTGAGCGGTGGAGGCTAATCTGGTGAACTGGATTTGTTTCCCCACTCCTACACATGAAGCCAGCAGGGTGACCTTGGGCAAGTCACTCTCTCTCAGCCCCACCTACCTCACAGGGTGTCTGTTGTGGGGAGGGGGAGGTGATTATAAGCCGGTTTGAGTCTCCCTTAAGTGGTAGAGAAAGTCAGCATATAAAAACCAAACTCTTCTTCTTCATCATTGTCTTGCTCATCAACATGTAGTGTCCTGGGTAATATGTAGGAGGTAGCTCAACAAGAAGCCATCCCCCAAACAATGCAGAACAAAAGAAACTAGTCACAAATAAGGTGCTCTGCAATACCGGGGAGATGTCTGTGGAGGGCATGCAAGCACATTCCATGTGTCAGTGGCCATAGCAATGACTGTACTTCCCTGGAGAAGAATTACTTTTTCTCAGGGAGGGGGGACAGAGCATGCTTAGTGTTAGGGAAAGGTAATACGCCTTCAATGAAAGCACAAATGAAGACATTTGGATTGTGCATAACAAACGGGTCAGCCTGTACATTAATGTTATTAAAACTCATGGTTTGAATGGGGGGGGGGGACTCAAAATCTCTCTTTTTTCCATGCAGTAGCCAATGGCCAGTTGCAGCAGCTGTCACAGACCTCTGAATCCAGCTCGTCGGTCTCATCCTACTCCTCAGGGACTCCGTTCAGCTCCATGAATGGCCTACAGATGGCCCCTGCCCCAGTCTCCAGAGCTACTCAAAGCTGCATGGTGGATGTCGGCATTTCCACGGAGGACCCGCCAATCCAGAGCCGCGGCCTAGAGAGAGCAGAGACCGCCATGCAGACCGACCCGCCGGCTGATGGGGTCTCCTTGTCGGGGAGCCTGATTACTGAGACTCGCCGGATCATACGGCCCATGGAGATCCTCAAGGACACGGCGATCCGCTCAGACAGCCTCAAGGATCCCTTCCACGTGAGGAAGCACCGGCCCTTCAGCAGCAAGGCAACGACGGACCCTTCTCCCAAAACGGCACTCCTCCTGGCACTCAGCCGACCGCGACAGCCCATCAAGAGATCACAGAGCTATCTGACAGTCTGTGGTAAGTGCCCAAGCGCCTTCATTGCTGTTGTTCATGGAGGTGAAAAGGCACGCCAAATAATGCACTTTCAATCCCCTTTCAGTACACCTTAGCGATCGTTTGCAAGTGGATTTTGCCAGTTCACACAGTAAAATCCAGCTTCAAAGTGCATTGAAAGTGGATTGAAAGTGCATTATTCGGCATGATACAGAGTATGAGCTACAGTGGGGAAGGCATGGGCTCTAGTTGATACCAAGTGGCCTACCTTAAGTGAGCAAACAGCCAGTAGGTGGCAGCCTGAAGACCATAACTGGCCCAGAGGGACAGTTCTTTAGAATTTCTCTCTGTACCCTCTAAGAAGGCCTTGAACCCCACTTTCTGAAGTTCAAGCTAGCCTCCACTAATGACACAGGAAGCATCCCCGCTCCTGTGGGCTCAATTTCCTCAACCAGATGGGATAAAAATAAAGGTGGGATGTAAATAAAGTAAATACATAAAAAATAGATCCTGTGTGGAGATACCAAGAAATGAGGAAGAAGAGGATGTTAGTAAGTGGAAGACTTTTTCCCCCTTTCCATAGAGTTCACAAAATGTACCCTTTTTCAAAACAGTCCTGCCCTCTTCTCCCAAATATCTTGCACAAAAGGCAATCATTTCCTATTACATATGGCTTCATTCTATTATTTTATTTAAAAAAAAACTTGAGGTCATCTAAAACAGTGAGTTTTTCAAACGGGCCATATGGTGCCCCTGGGCTAGTTCGGGTCAGGAAGAGGCACAAGGGGAAGGTTGAAGCGCCTCTTCTTGAGTAATGTAGGGAGGGGTGTGGCTCAGTGGTAGAGCATCTGGTACCTTCTGGTATGATTTTTTGAACTCTTATCCCAGAGGAAAAACGCCAGAGGACAAAGGAGAAACCAGCATCATCAGAGAAGAAAGTCACCCTCCAGCGCTCCAAAACACTCATGAACTTGTTCTTTAAGGGTACCCGGTCAGGAAAGCCGAGCTCAGCAACTGGGTCACCAGAAGTACCGAGGCGATCCAAGTCCCCAGCACGCTGTGATGGGGAGAAAGGTAACTAAACGTATCTGTATCGTGTCATGGTTCTAGCTCATGCTAGCCCAGCTCTTGAAACTGCTGAAGCAGCAGTCCTGTGTCTTTGCCAGCTTCTCCATGATAATAAGGTCCTCTGTGATTTGGGGACATGACCTTCAAGAAAAGAATGCTTCCCTTGTGGGGCTATAATATAGAAGGGGCAAAAGTAGACTGTGAGTTGTCTGACAATCAGCCTGCTGGAGAAATTGCTCCTCCCCGAACTGTAGCTGCTATTTTTCCTGCTCTTGCCAGCCGACCTCTTTACTTCATACTCTGCTTCAGGCTTTAGCCTCATACCTCCTTGTAAAGTTGGGCCAGAAGGGAAGGCACAGATACCTGGACTATCCAAGACTAATTTGCCAAGTAGACATAAACAGCATTGCCAACCCTTGAACAACTCCAAGACAGAGAAGCAGCAGCCAAGGAGCACCTTCCTTTTCTGTGCTGCAGGAGTCCAGCTCACCCACCTCTTCCACATCCTGGGAGCTCTTATTTCAGTAGGAAGCATAAGAGGAGGGTAGATGAGTCCCAAACGCTGTAGTACAAGGACAGGAGACACAGTTCCTGGAACAGGTAAAGCAAGAGTCATGGTCTTGGGGTCAGGAGTCCTAGACACAGATAGAGAAAGAGTCTGGAGGGCAGCTCTGTGGAAGTGCTTGTCACAACTCCGGTACCAGCGTTTTGATCGCTAAACTGGAAGAACAAAAGCCATCTTTAGAAAAGATGGAACAGTGGGGCACAGGAGAATCCTATACTGGCCTGGCTCTTTATGAACTACAGACTGCAGCGCCCACTAGCTTTGCCATCTGATCCTTATTGAGAGGGTTCCTTATTTATAGAATTGGAAATACTCACAGGGTCAGATCCAGGAGTGTTTGGAGCTGGGTTTTCTCACCTCCCCTGTTATGCTTCGTTCTGAAATGCACCAAGAAATTGCATGAGGGGGAAAATCAGGAACCTGCAGTGAAAGGGGGGATTTGTTAAAAATCTCCCCCCTTCTTTTAGCAGAAGTCTACTGCTGGATCCAATCCATGTAAAAGAAGAGGCATACCATAACTGCAAAAAATAAGGATGGTTTCTGCTGATAAAATGTGGTCAGCCTTCTGGCACATGTAACTGGTCATTTTCTCATGATCTCCTTATGTTCCTTATTTTGAAACCTCTTCAGGTGCAAACTTATTACCTACTGGCGCTGCAGTGCAGACTGATAGGGCACTAATACAGGCGGAATATTGATGCTTTTGAGCTTACTGGGATCAGACGCAGGAAAGATTGTGTCCCAAAAGTTCCTTGTGCCGATACAACCTTTCCCTTTCCTCTTTTTGTGTCAAGCACAACACAGCCCAGTCCAACATGGCTGCCCCTTTCTTCACACGTTCTGCAGATTAATTACTTCATCTTTGTTCTCTTCTCCCACCCCTTCCCTTGCCTGCAGTCAGTGGTGTCCAGAAGTTTGTTATCCGGAGCCTGAAACGGGGTAACTAAGCAGGAGTGCAGGTTGTGTCTTTGCCAGCAGCATGTGGCTTTGTGTGTGTGTGCTAATGCCAATGGCCACTTGCAACATCCTAGGTGTGGTGCCACCCAAATCTCCTCTACAGAATAGGCATTGGTGCCTAGTGGATAGAGTGGAAGATCTGGAAGGGTTGGTAGGGTGTTCACTAACAGTGCCATCCTAAGCAGAGTGACTTCAGTGGGCACTCTGCTTAGGATGGAACTCTGCTTAGCATGGCACTATAAGCCACGTCGTTCAATTTTTGGAAAATGCCAGCTCATGCAGTGAACTTCCTGGATGAAGCTTCTTTGAGGATTAATGAAATACTAATTGTGAAGCACAGAACTACACCTGATGTTGAAATGTTGTGACTTGAACACCAGATGTAAAACTTGGCCCTCAAAAGCTATCGGGTGAGGGGGTTGATCTGGGTTGTGGGAGGCATGGCATTGGAGAAGGTGGGCTTAACTCTTCCCCTCCATGTTATTTCTCCTCTCCTGCTGCTTTTAATCCTGGAAGTAAGAAGGGCTGCTACAATATGGATCTTTTCCCCACTACTGGGGTTTAAAACAGCCTTAGGAGGCCTTTTTTATGGGGCCGGGACAGTTCAAGAGGTGAGAGCTAACCCTAATCCTTTCCTAGCAGCGTGGCCCTGAACCATTCCTTCCTCCTCCACTCCATCAAAAGAAACAAAAGTTGTTCCAATCACTAAACCCTGATGTCACCAGAGGGTTGTCAGCCTCCAGTTTGGGCTTGGAGTTCTCCAGGAAATTACACCTGAACTCCAGACTAGAGAGATTACTTCCTTTGAAGAAAATGGCAGTTTTGGAGGGTGACCGTTATGGCATCCCTGCTGAGGCCCCTCCCCTTCCCAAACTCTGCCCTCCCCAGGTTCCACCCCCAAATCTTCAGGAATTCCCCAACATGTTGGCAACTGGATGTCACAAGTAGTTTGTCTCCAAAAGTAGGCCACAAAAATGATAATACCCCATTTCCTGTCCAAGAGATTGTAAAGAGATTTCTGAGCTACCATCACTATGTTACAACTAATAGCTGCCTCACCACAAGTTACTACATCTGGAACTCAAAACACACTAGACTTTTTCCTAGTTTACAGTGTTCATGAGAACAGGCCCTTCTCCAGTGATGGAAAATGGGATAGTTTTTAAAGTTCATAGCGTATTGCCAAGCATACAATATTTGCTGAGTTGCAGGGTCCAAATCCAACTTATTTGTTTGCTGTGTGTGTGTGTGTGTGTTTTCCAGTATTTATATCATGCATTGCTGCTGTCACTCTGGGCAGCCCAGAGCATTATAACTGAAACAGAGAGGTCCATCCCACCCATCATCCAAGGAGCAGAGAGGTGTTTTAGACTAACTTCAGCCATATGCGATAGATTGACTGATTCAAGGTTTCACAAACTGAGTAGGGACCTGAGCCCAGGAGGTTCCCCACATCCAAATCCAGCACTCTAACCACTGCCCACACTGACTCTCCTATGAGAGCAGTGCACATGGAAAGCGAAGCATTGCCCAGACAGTCATAGCAGCTGCACTCAATGGCACATGCATGCACCGGTGGTTTGGGTGGTTCGTGGCCTCACCATGTTTTGTTGCTCACTGTCGTTTGTGCACTGATGCTCCTTTGCTGCCCCTCCCCAGATAAAGGCCGTGCCTTAATCTCCCTGGGTTTGAGGGATTCGTCGTTGTCATCCCCTCCGTGCAACGGCAGCGAGCACAGCGCGGGCCGCAAAAGCCACCTAGTGCTCATTGAGGACATGGCCCGGAAGCTCCTGATGGAAGACGAGGTGGCAGCTGTGCTGAGGCACTGCACCCGGGTAAGGGGCACGCACGGGGCAGGGGTCATAAGAACATAAGAAAGACCATGCTGGATCAGACCAAGGTCCATCAAGTCCAGCAGTGAACACACATTGGCCAACCAGGTGCCTCTAGCAAGCCCACAAACAAGATGACTGCAGCAGCACCATCCTGCCTCTGTTCCACAGCACCTAATATAATAGGCATGCTCCTCTGATCCTTGAGAGAATTGGTATGCAGCATGTCTAGCATCCATTTTTACTAGTAGCCATGAATAGCCCTCTCCTCCATGAACATGCCCATTCCCCTCTTAAAGCCTTCCAAGTTGGCAGCCATTACCACATCCTGGGGCAGGGAGTTCCACAATTTAACTTTTTACCTCACTTAAAGGGCCGGTCTCCCTTTGCTTAGACCAAGGATGGGGAACCTCAGGCCCGGAGGCCATATGCGGCCCCCGAGGACATTTTCCGTGGCCCTCGGGAGCTCCGGGGCCGAGGGTGTATGTGGGAGAAATGTGGAGGCTGGGGCCTGGTCGCGTGGGGCCGGCGTGCGCAGGTGTGTGTGGGGGGGGGAAGGCTTTTCTTTCTTTTCTTCCTCTTTTTCTGTCACTCTCCTTTCTCTCCCTCTCTCCCTCTTTTTCTGTCTCTGACCATCTCCGTCCTTTTCTTTCTTTCTCCCCCTCCCTCCATTTCTTTCTCCCTTTCTCTCTCTTTTCCCCTCCCTCCCTTTTCCTCTTTCTCTGTTTTCTTTCCTTCCTCCCTTCCTTCCCTGTGGATTGGCTGCGGGCTCAGCCCCCCTGGCACCTCGTTTGCTCGGGCCGACTGCTGGCTACCCTCCCGTCTGGGAGGGGGGATGGTGGGGGAGCAGGGGCTCCCTCCAGGCCTTCTCTGCATGGCCTCCCCGGGGTTGCCAACCTCCAGGTGGTGGCTGGAGACCTGGCAACCCTAGCCTCTCCCCCCCCGCCGGGAGATCTACACCTGGTTATGGCCCCCGAATGATGTTATAACTGTGCAAATGGCCCTTGGCAGGAAAAAGGTTCCCCACCCCTGGCTTAGACTATATAGTTGTCAACTGTCTCATTCTGTCCTCAGTTGCAATTGCACCATGCAGAGCAAAAGCTGTGGTTTAAACCTCTTCATCTCTTCCCCCAGTCACTTTCTTATGGACGCTGGCCTTGGTGAGAGTCTGCCCTTGGTTTGTACCTGTTCCTGTGGCAAGCTGTTTGCTTGCTTGCTTTTATTGCCCTATGCCAATGGCTTGGGATGAATATATGGTAGGGCAGATCACAGTCACCACAGGCCAATTTCGATTAGCATGCATTTCAATAAGACAATTCCTACAGGATTAATGAATTTCCCCACAGTTTAAAGTACTGGATTCTCCCATTGCTCACTCATTGACTGTGTCCTTGACTATGTCCAGCAGTCACTAGAGGGAGCTCTAACCCTGATGTGGTTGAGAAACTGCTTTCTACCGGGAATGCTTTTGGATGGGGGGTGGGGAGAGGGGGGGATCTTCAGAGACGGCCTGGCACCATGAATCAGCAATGTACCTGGTCTGTCTTTTATTTAAAAAAAATTACTTGGTGATGAAGGCAGGGCTAAAACCGTCATGTTCACAACCAGGGCCGGTGCCAGCCATTTTTGCGCCCTAGGCAAGGCTAACTACTTGTGCCCCCCCACCCCGTTGCTAACCAATTTTCAAAAAGAGATGTCTTGTAGAAAAATAAAAGCACAAAACTTTTTATAAGACATTATAATTCATTATATTCTATTGCACGGTTGTGGTACGTATATATATATATATATATATATATATATATATATATATATATATATATATATATAAATTGTCAGTGGCACTTTTTTTCAAGAAACGAATCTGTTTAAAACTGTGCCCCTCCGGCCAGTTCTGCTCTCTTCTGAGGTCTGCGCCCTAGGCGACCGCCTCGTTCGCCTAATGGTGGCACCCGCCCTGTTCACAATGGTTAACAGCAGCCATCAAGGCAGTTAATAATTCCCTTTGTGCAATCTTTAAATGTTTGTCTTTTATTTACATCTGTGAGCATTCCAATTGAGGTCTGCAGCCTTTTGGAGAGGCCGCAGTGGCCCTTTATTTTGTACCCTGTTTGAGGACTCATGGCTAGACACGAGGCCCAATTTGATGAGCTTGTAGATGACCCTTTCTGAGGGAGCCAGTCAACAGAGTAGGAGCTGCTGTGAGGTGAACGCTCAGCTACAGGTATGTTGTCCAACACTGGATGGCAACATGGACCATGCTGACGGTTACTTTCTGCCCATAGTACATCCACGAAGGAGGGGTCGAAGATCTGGTGAGGCCACTGCTGGCGATTCTTGACCGGCCGGAGAAATTGCTGCTCATCCGAGATATTCGGTGAGAATAGAAGGGAACGGGCAGGAAAGGGCCATTGTGAATACTGTAGGGGGCAGGTCCCAAAATACCCTGGAAAGCTACTACGGGGAAGGGATTGGGTAAGAGATCTTGTCAAAATTTCATCTCAGCATAAATGTCCCAGTTTCACTGTGGGATTTACTTCCTGCCTAAACAGAGGTGGGCTGTTGCCACTCTGTATGAAGAAAAGGCCATACGTAGCCTTTGCAGCCACATCATGGGTGGGGGAAGGGAACAAACCTGGGAGCAATCAACAGCACATAAAGAGCATCCTAATGCTCCATAGTAGCACTCTAAGCTGGGTCTCTTTGATAGTCTGAATGACATTCCACCTGACAGTCAAGAGACTGTCCATCTCTGGGGGGCAAGCAATGCATGGGTGTCACACTGCCAGCCCCCCCCATGCCTGCAGCTGCAACTCCGGCCTGTGAAAATGTTGCTTCCTGCCCCCAAAGCTATGTTAGACAGCCAGTTATTCGACAAGTGCCAAGAACTCCTCTTAACATTTTTGCAGGAGTGTGATTTCCCCCACGGATCTGGCCCGTTTCGACAGCATGGTTATACCCATGGAGCTGGAAGCCTATGACACACTGAAGAGCAGAACAGGTGGGGAAGGTGTCAGGGAGGATCCCTGGCTGGAAGCTCCCGGAGCCCTTTTATATTCTGGGTGTGGTGAATGTTCCAAGGCTTCTTGTATTTTAGGGCTGTAGAATAGGGTTGGTGGAAAATGTTCCCTCGAAGAAAGTTTGCCAGCAGGAAAAGCACATTTAAATCTATTAACCCAAACAATATCAGGACGAAAAAAATCTCAGTGTAATGAGCAGTCTGGGGGATATTTTAAACCACTGATTCCAAGTAACATTTCTAGTTCACACTCCTTAACAAACTCACTTAGCTCAAGTTAGTCTTTCTTGCCGTGTTTTTGGCCAGGCCAGTGCTCCTCGCTGAATGGCTTTTGTAACGGTGTTGCCCCGGGAAAAAGCGGCATATGTGCCACTCTCAACACTCCCAACCTGGGCAGGCATCCATCCCATTTACAGCCCCCCTACTTCCAGCTTCTGTGACGATGTGGTCCCCATTCAGACAGAGGGTGATGCTTTGAAGAAACTGCCAGTTACAGGGGAGCTTTGGCAAAAGGACTGCCAAGGCTAGCGAGGTTTCATCTGCACCCTTCAACCAGGGCCAGCTGTGTGTTTTGGGGAGCTCTTGTATAAGACACCACAAGTGCCAAATGAGTGTTTCTCCCTGGCTTCCTCCGAACCTCTTCGGTGTTCCATGTAAAGGAAGGGGGACGGTGACCTTGCTGATCCAGGAGCCCTGAAAAATGGCCAGCCTCACTGGCCTCTGGGGTCAGCCTTGTTTTAAGGGCAGGCTGCTATTCAGTTCACAGGGAAATTTCTTGGTGGGCCACTGCCTTGAAGCGCCAGGAGCAAGCAGAGCTGCTGCCACCAGACTCCATTGGTGGTGGTGCAGGAGGAGGCAGTGAGCCGATACCCACGGTGGGCACTACTGGCCAGGTCTGAGTAGCCCTGAAGAGCTGGCTTGTAGTGCTGCAGGTGCCACTCGGCTCAGTTTGCCCCTGGGCACTTTTAACGGTCTGTCTACCCCTACCTGATTGTAACCCATTGAACTATGACTAGAAGCTGAGCCAAGAAGTAAACAAGCACACAGTGTTTCTGAGCATGCACAAGGTGCGTTTCTCTGAGCACAACTTGGCACTGTGCATCTAGGGTTAGCAAACTGGGCTTCTGGAGAAGAGTAACGCAACTTCCAGACATCCTTGGCAGCTTGGAGGGGGGGGGGGAGTAATTAACTCCTGAAAGAAAGTGACCAGAGAGCTGAGTCAGCATATGCAAAAGAAAGCAGAGGAACTATCAATTCACTGATTTTCTTCCTTCCTAGCGAGGTCACCTGCTCTCCGCCCAGCACAGCAAGAAACACCTCCCAAGAGACATCTTATCACTCCGGTGCCTGGTGAGTCCCCTACCTTTATCCTTGTGGTTCCTTCTCTTGCCCACTTGATGCAGAGAAGAAGCTGGAACATTACCCATAATTGTAACAAAAGACTTTGATTTCTATCTTCGGAATAAATTATTCAGATTGAACAAATGTACACAACATTAATTTTCATGGAATATTTTATACATGCACTGTTTGGGTTTTGGAGCACTCGGGCTATTTTTGGCAGGCTGTAGATGGAAAGGGGAAAGGGGGAGGAACCCTGGCCCCTCTGGCCCCTCCGGTGAAATGATCCCAGTCAGCAGGGCTTTTTCTGATACCCTGGAAAGTCAGTCCCAATCAGGGGGCATAGGACTGACTTAGCAGGACATTGGTCTGACTTGACAGAAGGCAGTTCCTCAGCTCAGGGGTCATGAACAACAGAGTGCTGGGGAATAATGATTGCTAGACACTGTGGAGGGCTATATTTGGTTCTGAATACCAAATTAGCACCAGGCCCCAAATCTCAATCATAGTTGCAGTCAACAAAATTAACCATTAAAAATTGATATTTGTGGAGCCCAGCGTTCACTCAAAGTCCAACTTTTTCTGCATCATAACAAGCTCATTTCAGGCGTACAGATATTGGATAAGTTTTCTATAATAAAATGTCCTGATTCCAAGCATTGCCACCAGGGTGCTGTTAGAAAGGAAATGATGGTCACGGTAACATCCCTGTAACTCTGGTGGCAGATTTCAAGGGCGGTTTCCTTCTGAAGCCAGTGACCAACGAAGAGGAGACAGCAGAGCTGAATGATGGGATGAAACGGCTGCAGCTCTCTCCCAGCCCCAGACGGACTCGCCCTCGAAGCTACTCCCCCCTTCCTGATGTGCCAGTGGATGCCTACACTTCCCAAAGCGGTCTCTCCTCTGCTGCTGGCAGCAAGCATCCCAACTGGCTGCTAAATGAGACCACAGAACTGTCCATGAACTCTACAGCACCCACCAAGGAAGCATCAGAGCAAGGAGATGGACGGCCTGGCCGAGGAAGGCCTCGTACCCCAAAGTCGAGCCACAGCAAAGCCACGCTGCGGGGACCACGTGGGGAGGCCCAGCCTGCCAAGGATACCCTGTACTCTGTGATCAACAGGCCACGCAAAGCTCGGCCCTTGCTCTCACACCTCTTCAGGGAAGTCCAGACTACTAGCAAGGGGGTTCAAGCAGAGACGGGAGATGAAGTCGCGGATGGTCTGGTCCAAAACGGTACCAGCGACATTAAGAACGAATATGAGCTGCTCACTGTTCGTCTGCCCAAGAACAAGCAGTCGCTGGGTAAGTAAAAGCATCAAGAGCTCTCCAAGTTGACGAGGAACCCACATGCCCTCACACTAGCATGGGGAGGGCCAGCCCTTGTCCCCCTGATTTTCTGACCAAGGAAAGCATGACAGGTTGCATCTCTCAACATGTTAGGTAGTGATGAGTTTCTGCTAGAGTACTTGAAATATAGATTTACTGCAAGCTATAGAAGGGGCTAAGAGTTTCCACACAACAGAGACACCACGCCTCCGTTAATGTTTGTGTCTGTTACCTTCTATTGATTAAGGCAACTGAATTGTAACTATCTTGTGTTACACTCACATACGGTGAACCTTGTGTATACTCACAATCTTGTGTTACACTCACATACGGTGAACCATATTTCATGTCCACTTTCCTGTAGAATGACGGGGGGGGGGGACAGAAGTCTTGGTAGGTTTATCCACCTCTCCATTTTAGCTTAGAAGACTGGCAAAAGAACCAGGGAAGTGTAGCAGAGTTTTGGATTGTGACAGGGGAGATCTAGATTCAGATTTCCACACTGCCATAAAGCACTCCGGATGACCTTTGGCCAGTCATCCTTTCTAATCCTGACCTACTTCCCAGGACTTTTATGAGGATAAAATGAAAGAGAGAAGAGCCATGTATGCTCTGAGCCTCTTAGAAGAAAGGTGTGATAAAAATGGGACTGAAAATGGTAGTAACAGGGACCTCCTACTTATCAAACTGCATCTCCCACTGTATCCCCACATATCAGCTATGCTTTTCAGACAGCCTTCTCGTTGTGGTGCCCTCTTTTAGGATTGTCTGAATGGCAACAGGTAGGTCAAAGGCTTGTTCTGTTGTAGGTCTAGGCCTCTGGAATGGCTTACCGGAGTGGACATAGAGAATGCCTTCGCTCACCGTATTTCAGAGGGCGTGTAAGACAGTTTTGTTTCAGATGGCATTCGGTGGAGGGTGAAAGGCTGCCTTTTCAGCTTGTGCATTTTTAACCCATGGGTTGATTTTATCTTGTTGATGGACTGTGATGATGTTTTTTGTGTCCTTGCAACGTGGTGTTGCTTTGCTTGCCACCTTGAGTCTTAGGCTGTAGACCTCACTCCCGCCTTTCCTGGAGAGCCAAGTATGATATCACAGAGTCAACACTGGGGGTTGTCCTCACTGCCTCACAAGTGTTCTTGCGCATATTGCAAATGGTTTGCAGCAGGTACCGTTCAGGTCAAGAGTATGGGCATCATGAACTGGCACATTGCACCAAGTCGAAAGGCTTCAGAGACTTGCCTTGTCAAAACCGACAATTGCCTTTGTCATGTACAAGACTTCCAGGCACCCTCTCCTGTCCAGAGGGCATGATAGTGCTGGCAATCACAACGTTGGCACAGTCACCCCTCCCCACACACACACACATACCAGTTCCCCACCACTCATAGATCCATTATGCTTTTCAGGGATCAGCATTTCAGGTGGAATCGAGTCCAAAGTACAGCCAATGGTGAAGATTGAGAAGATCTTTCCTGGGGGAGCAGCATCCCTGAGTGGAAAACTGGAGGTAACAGGAGCAGCAGGGAGGGAGAGGGTGATGTCCCCAAGTACCTCATCTACAGGGCAGCCATAAGGAGCAGGGCTCCCACTTCCCCGGGATCCCTCCGCAGCAGCTGAGCAGAATGCTGAAGCTGCTGAACCACCTGCTCTGGACACCACAGCAAAGACCTACTCAGGAATAGATGGCCCAGATCGCTGCATAATTGGATATTCTTTCTCTGCTTGTTGTATCAGCATGTTGGTCTCCGGCAGCACAGGGCAAAGTATTATTGCATCAGTTACTCCTCTTTTCTCCTTTGAAAGAATTTCTGCCAGCTAGAGTATAAAAATAATTGCTTCAGAATCTCCACTGGGAGCCAGGATTTGCACAGCCAGCTTCTTCCCTTGCCCAGCTCACAACGGAGCAGGAATAGCAGCAGCCTCCCTTTCGCTCCCACCTCTCGTAAGGAAGCAACTTGTCTAAGGTCACACAAGGGAGTTTGTGTCAGAACAGAACACAAACCCCCTGCTCTCCTAATGCCCACAAGCTTGGCATTGTTCTCCTCCTCTCCTCCTGTGCAAACAATCTGTCCCTCCACATGCGTCAGCTACTGCATGTTTACTCAGTTGAAAATCCAAGTGTTACTCCCAAAGTGAACATGGATAGGATTGCTGCCTGAAATGGCATCAACTAGTATTACCCACTAAAAAAAATTTTGTTCCTACTGCCATAAATTGAAGAAAAGAGGAGTAACTGATGCAGTAATACTTTGCCCCGTGCTGCCGGGGACCAACATGCTGATACAACAAGCAGAGAAAGAATATCCAATTATGCAGCCATCTGGGCCATCTACTCCTGAGCGGGTCTTTGCTGTGGTGTCCAGAGCAGGTGGTTCAGCAATCACAGTTTTTGAATACGCAACCTAAACTTAACCGTGCAGAATCTATTGCAATTTGAGATGCATTAATTAAATGATTTTAATGCAAAATATATAAAGCATAAGTGGGAATAATTGGTTTTCTGAGTAGGAAAAAAATTGTTTTATTATTAAGATGCTTCTAAAAAAATGAGATTTCAGCTTGTCAGCTCCATACATTACTGTACCAATCCTACAAGTACAATGTAGTTTCTCCAAGGGGAAGGGAATTTCAGCAGTGCAGCGTTGATATAAATGCAATCGAGGTAAAAGGGAACTTTCCCATTAGTTGACAGCTAAGCTTCAGGGCCAGCGTGGTGCAGTTGTTAAGGTGTTGGACTAGGAACAGGAAAACCCAGGTTTGAATCCCCACTCTGCCATGGAAACTTGCTGGGTGACCTTGGGCCAGTCACACTCTCTCTGCCTTAACCCTGGCAAGTATTTGGATTGGGGACCTCCAAGGAATACCAGGGGCTTGACGTGGAGACAGGCAATGGCAAACCACCTCTGAACGTCTCTTGCCTTGAAAACGCTACGGGGTCACCATAAGACAGCTGTGACGGGGGGGGGGGGAAGCTGCAGTAATAAAAAGTAATAAAATAGCCCCGTTTTATTCCTAATTTTCTCCTCTGAATTCACCAGAATTGGGGGGGGGGCAAGCCTCTTCCCTCCACTGCTCCACACCATCTTCTGATTGGGGCAAGCAATGTTGCATCCTTGCGCCAGGGTGGAATGGCTACCCATCTCCCCTGTGCCCCTCCCTCCTCGGACACCAACCTCTGGGGTCCAGTTCCACCCTTTGAAAAACCTCAGTACCACCCACACAAAACCCATCTCATTGTGCGGGGCGGTATAACGAGGCCTCGGGGCCAGAGAGGCGCGCGCACGCACACACACATGCCTCATTGTGCCATTCAGGGTCCCCCCGAGGTTCAGGGCGCTCAGCAGCCTTTTGCAAGGACTGCGTAATGAGCGAGGCACCGACAAAGAGCCATTGTGGGACCCGGCCCGCTGGCCCGCCCACCAAGCAACTGTTCCTCGGTCCCCAGGAGCAGCTGTAATTAGGCTTCCCCTTTGGTGGCCTCCTCGCCGAGGGGGTTGTGGGCCCGGTTCGCCAGGTGGCTCGGATAAAAGCCCAATTGTGGCTGCTTGCCACAGCAGGAAGAGATGGGAACGGCTGACCAGGAACGCAGGTGAAACTGCTCCAGGAGTGACCGCCGGAGCTGAAGGCCTGCCACAGCTTCCTCTTGGCTCCCCTGCCCCTGTGCTGACCCCAGCCTGCCAAGCCCAGCAATAAAGCCATCGGGCGGGTTCTCACCCTCCAACTTGGCTCATTCACTGTACAAGCGACAGGTTTAGTCCCTCCGCTGATTTTCCGGGTTTCCAGCTTAATGAGAAAAGATACAGCTTGCAAAGGGACCAAAGATGGAACTGCTTACATCAGCGCTGCCTGAGTCTGTTCTGGACAGACTCTTGATGCAGGGTGTGCTGGCGCTGTTAGCTCTCCAATGGGCTCTGGTGTGCTACTTTGCCCTACGGTGCCTCCTCTGTACCGAGGGCCTCAATTGCAACGACAGGGCCTAAACACACAGCTCACCCTCCAAACGAACCCCCCTACATCAGCTCCATCAGCAACCCTGAAACTCTGCTGTAGAACCATAGTCTATTAGAATATTCGGGGGCTTATTTTAAGGTGCAGAGAGGGCGCTGGCCTGTTTGTTGGCCAGCTTCTACCGGCAACATAAGTTAGAACTTGCCCAGATTCCTCCTGCAGCTGCTCCATTCAGAGGGAAATCAGTAATGGGAGGCAAGATGACTTTCAGATAACCGTGCCCTCCATTAATGACCTCCTAGTTAAGGAACCCAAGCAGGCTTCCACGTAGCTATGTTTAAACCATGGGGTCAGATCCAGCCAGATTTTCTGCCGCTGTTAGGGAGAGGTCCCCTCTGAGCATTCCAGAAGACTATGCCAGGGGGGTCATGAGACCTGCGTGGGATGAGGGCCATAGTATGGAGGAGATTTGGGCGAGATGGAATGGAAAAACTGGCTGGATCCAACCCATTGCCTTATTCCCTACCAACCAGTTCAAGAAATAAATCTATAAATGCTCTTCTTCCATTTGTAAGTGGGTTTATGACCTTCCCCAAAATTGCATCCCTTGCTAGTTGCCCTATGCATCCTATGATACTGGAATGTTTGCTCATGAGAGCACAGCAGCTAGTTGTCACAATGAGTGGGACATACAAGAAAAACCCCTGCAACTAGTACATAGGTCTTCCACTCTCCAAGACAATCATCTCCGCAGTTGCTCCCAGTACTGAACCAGAGTCAATACGGCATCCTCCAAATGCCTGGTTGCATGTCCATTTTGCACTGGATGCTAAGATTGAGAAAGATCTGAAAAGGGCAAAGCTGCAAAATGCCACGTTGCCCTTTCTCAAGCATCCAGCCCTCTTGAGGGGGGCACGCTTAATCACGGTTTAAGGTTTCTTGCTGTAAACTCACAGATTTGGGGAGGCCAGGCCTTCGCTTCCTAATTACTCATTTCCTTGACCTTTTCTAGGCAGGCTATGAGCTGGTTGCAGTGGAAGGAGAGAGCCTGCAGAACGTCACACACCAGCGAGCGGTCGAGATCATCCGTCAGGCCTATCGCAATAAAGCCAGGGAGCCCATGGAGATTGTGGTGAAGGTGCCGAAGGAAACAAAGTAACGGGGTAGACAAAGCGACTTGCCCTGAAGAACGTGGCCAGCTCAAAGACGAGGAGTTGCGACCCCTGCCATCAGCCGAGGACTTGTTCATCATGCCTATCTAATATGCTCAGGATAGCTACATCAGATAGGTCAAGTAAACCGGCAACCTGAGGGGTTGACGGAGCAATGGCCTCCAAATTCCAGGAAGGCACGGTTCAAGAAGAATTAGGGATATGCAGGTGATCAGCAGAACAGAGGCACTCCCCTCAGAACCAGGTGTTTCATGGATACTGCACACAAAGCAGATGCTAATGAACAGCTGCAAACGGGACAGCCGCTTTTCCACCAGAAGTCTGACAACAAGCTTCCTGCTGAGGGCTGGCAAAGGGGAGCCTCTGCTGCGCGAGGTGGAAAAGTGTTTCTTGCAAAACTTCATCTGACTCTTTCCCGTGAGCGGATGTTTTTGGATGAAAAGCCCAGCTGCATCTAAGGGAAGCTGGTACAATGGCCTTTAAAGAGACACCAGTACCTGGTGCAGAGCTGGTACCATCATGACTATTTTTAAAAACCCAGTTCATGTTCACAGATGGTGGCACACTTGTGAATTTTACCCATATGTCAACAAATGAGTAGGGAACCTTTTTTTTCCACTCCCATCTACAGGAGGCAGGAATCCCAGATCCAGCCAGATAATAAAAGCAGGAAAGTGGGCTTAACCATGGTCACAATTCTTTCCAATGATATTATAATGATCAATCCATACAGAGGGAGGACCAAACTAGCAGCAATACCAGTAGGTGGCATGCAGTAGGGCAAAGCAGGTGATCGCCATTTCCATCAAGCCTTCGAGCCACTCAACCAGCAGGGGACGCAGAGGAAAACAGACACCCACTGCTCTCTGTAGCCTTTACTGAAATCCCATGATGGGGCCAGCCACAGAGGATCTCCAGGCTGGGGCCACGGATGTCCTTGTGGCAGCTTTCAAGCACCTTTCAAGCACCTGCCCGCTGTTGCCTAGCAGAGAAGTCTGGTAAAGGGAAAGGATGGTCCTAAGCACCTTCTCTCTCCTAAATGGAATTGGCTTATGTGGGAGTCAGGGGCTTGGGTTCCCAGGAGCAGGACGACCTGCCTTTCCCTTGGAGCCACTGCCAGGCATTTTACAGGAGGCGTTGCAGGCCGCACTTGGACACAAGCTGCTATACAACCAGAATGCAAAGCAGCCCCCAGTTCTGAGAGCCCCCCCCCACTCTGCCACAGCCACTTAACCCCTCTCTTCCTCCTCCATCAGCACACTTTCAACCCACCCAGACTTTAGTGTCCCATATGTCCCCCCCCCCAATCAAATCATCATGTGGCTTTTCTTAAAAACACAGAGGTGTCATTTTTTTCCTTTTTTTAATTCACACTTTTCTTTTGGTTTATACAAGAAATTTACACAGCTTGAAAAATATACAATTTCAGGAAATAATAAAAAAAGGAAAGAAAGAAAGTGGTGCCTGGGGGTAGTGGGAGGGGAAATGGAAGGGCAGGTCAGCAACAGTCACAGAAATGACACGCACCAAGCTTTTCCTTTGGTCTAGTGATGTGTGGGGGGCCCCCATCCACATTCTCCAGGGGCTGTGGGCAGTAGGGCACAAAAATGGCTGGGATGGGAGTGGGTGAGGATTGCCTCTTCGCATGGAACGCATAAAAAAGTCTCCTAAATTAACATGGAAGATCCCTGGCAAGCAGGCTAGAGGTACATAACGAGTTGCTACGCGCCCTCCTGACCCCACCCCATCCATCAAAATCTCAAGTCTTATACATGCAGAGAAAGAGGGGGTGGTAACACTTAAGTCAGCCCAACGTGGCAAATACCCCAGCATCGATACTGGTATTCCCAGACTGGCGTAAACAAGATGCCCAGATATGTGGGGCTTTGGCTGCATTCAACTCACTGCCACTGTAGGAGACATTTCCCTCTTTATACTGCCACAGGGAATGGGATAACGACATTCAGCCAACTTGACGTGGTGGGCACATAAAGCATTCACTGTATATAGAGGAAAACAGTGTGGGGGCATGGCGCAAGGTGAGAGATCATGGACACTCAAAGCCACATTTGCATAGCTCTCGGCTGATTCTTGTATGGGATGGATGGGTGGACAACTCAGTCCTATTCCATGGCCCCAAGGTTCAGGTGTACTGGGTCCAAGTTAGTTCTACTGTTCAGGTTCCTGGTAACTACAGGGATATATATGCATTTCCCTTATTTAGTCAGCCTGAAGAAAAAGGCTACACTTCTCCAACACAGTGCATTTTGGTCCTTATGGAGTCCTGGGCTGCTTTGTCATGCCCTTCGGAAAATCCATTTCTTCACCTCAGAAGACAGAGCCTGCCTCCCTGATCTTCTGGACACACCCAATAGGGTGAAGAGAGGAACGCCAGCTCAAAACCTCTCACAACACCCATCGAGCAGCCTGTAGGCGCCAGAACCATCTAGCTAGGCAGGAGAGGAAGACAAAAGTTATCATCCTCCTCCCCAAATAGGAATGCTGTTCTCTGAAGATGAGTCCCTCTGCAAAGAAGGTGATTGACCACTTCAAGGTGAAGGTAGGAGCTATAAGCCTGGACTTTCCCTGCAGCCAAAACAGCCAGTGAACCTGGTTCAAGCACAGATGAACTGCCGGGCTTTTTAAAAGATGGAGCTGCGTGCTCAGGTACACTGGTGTTTGGTTATTCAGATCAAGAACAAATAAAGCCAAAGAGCTGGACACTGCCCAGTGGAAGGCAGGAGGGACTGAAACACAGGGACCTGGTACTCAGAATAACCAAATCAGATTTGGTAAGGAGCACTGTTATGGAAGGAAACGGGGAAGTGGAGACTGGGGCTTCTGGGAACAGCAGCTTACCCTACATCATTCCCAGGAAAAAAAAGCCAGCATCCTCTCTCAGCAGGGCACTCTGCCAAACAAGCCTGAGAGGGAAGCAATATGGATAACATGAGAAAGGAACTTAAAACAGGACCACTGGAGCTTGACTCAAGCAGTTGTGGAGCCGGCAGGGGGGAAAGGTGCAGGCAGTAAAGGGAAAGGCACTCTCACGTAAGTTCCCAAACAAGAATGGGTATCTCCCCTGGCCCCATGCAGAGGGAATCCACAGAGGTGGGACTGGCAAACTGCACAAAGTCCTGGCAAGAGTCTCAGCAGACCCGAGAGAATGGGAACATCCACATATGAAGGGCAAAGACATTCCCAACCCCCAGGAATCAGAATTCAAGGCAAGCTCCTACACACAGCTGAAGTTCAAATGTTTGGGTAAATCTTGTAAAAATAATCTTTTGGGGAAAAGCAGTGAAGTGGGAGTAGGGTAGGAAATTAGGGTGACTTCAAGTGTGCATGGAGATTACTCGGTGAGCTGCTAGTAATGGAGCAGCACAGGTCCCTTTAAGAAAAAGTGCACATCAGAATCTATCATGCAGACACCCCAGAGGTTAGGAAGGGTTTGGCTTTTAGCTTTTTTGGAAATGCTCTCAAGGATTTTAACCCCTGCTTCCACAGGAGAGGGGAGTCCAGAACTTCATTCTTCTGTCATTGCAAACAAGCATGGGACACATACACACACACCACAGAATTTGGGGCCAGGATTCAGCAGCCTGAGAATTAATTTTGGTTCTTTCAGTTCTTGCCTTTCTGGCTGTGAGGGTACTTTGTAGAGTTACAGGTTTTGCCCACACTTTCAATCAGAGGACTTGGAGATTTTCTACTTGAGGGGAGGGGGAAGAGAAGATTTAGCAGCCTGAAAAGTACCTTACACTTCACAACGATTGGGTTGCATCCAGACTAAATTTTCTGCAAATGGAAGGTATTTCCATCAGTCAAACAGAACTTTCTTGCCTCCCACTGCAGCCCACCGATTCCACAAAATGCTGCTCCTGGGGAGCAGGAGCACCCTCAAGGATGGCAAGAGGGGCAAATTGAGGCAGGGGCAGAGTGGGAGGGAGAAAGGCCCCTGGGAAAGGCCCCTGAACCGAGCCTGGCCTGGCTCTACCCCACCAAGAAGGGAGGGAGGGGGCAGCCTGCTTCCCCGTCACTGCATGAGGCTCAAGTGGGCCTGGCACCCCCTCCCCCTCACTTCACAAGGCTCGGAAGGGCCAAGTGCTGTCCTTCTGCCACTGGGCTGGCTCAGCCCAGGTAGGAGGGGGTGGCCCACTGGGAAACGTCCTGGTGACCTCAGTGGCCAGTCTGCCCATGAATCGAGGGTCTGAAGTGGGAAGAGGAAATGGGCAGAAATCATACCTCCACTTCCGTTCCAACCCACTCTCTGGAAGCTGTACTAATTATGCAAAATAATCAAATATACAGAAACCTGCTTTATTTATATAACCTATATAGAATACAGAATTCAGATTTTCTTGGCACGTAACTGTTTTGTGGGGTGTTTTTTTTTTTTAATTTAGTTCTGTTTTGAACAGGACTGGACTGAAGGTCAGAGAACAGCATCCAGTAAAATATATATATATATATATATCTACCCAGCAGGCCCCACAGAAGGTCATGCTAATTCCCTCCCATCAAGCAGCTAACTGGCCATGAACACACAATCAACTCTGCTTAGTGGCTAGCCGATGGAGACGGAGGTCCCTTTGTAAATGAAGAGGGCCAACCAAAGCCCTCCCCCCCCTCAGCCATCCCACCCACCCTGCCTTAAAGCCCATCTCCAGCCCATGAATAGGAAGCGAGTGATGGTGCGCACTGCTACAACAGCCAGCATCCTTGTAGGAGACTGAGTAGCCGTTGCGACCTGGAGAGCAGCGGCATTCAAGTGCTGTTTCCCTTAGTATGCAGAGCGCAGGAGGAACAGCGCTGCTGCTACCTTCCTCCCAAGGAGAGGAAGAGGAGTGTATCTTTTGTCAGGTCCCATGCTCCCAGGGAGCAACCTGAGCTGCCTATAGGCCCTAGGCACATCTCAATGGCAGTGAATGTTTTTTTGAGCTGGATAGGGTACTCTCATACTGGATCCCCAACCACGTTATGTGATGGAACAAGTGCTACCCACTGGGACTCGTGACGGTGCTTGTACAGCAGGTAATTCCCTCCATCGCTGGACTCAATTCTCAGTTCCTCAACACAGATGGGGTCCCTGCTGAGCGTGCTCAGTGGCCAGAATCTCTTTCTGAGAGCGTGGCTCCTTTACGAGGCCTCCGCCAGGCGCGCTCAGATCTCAGTCGCAGCAATCTCCTCAAAGCAGATTCCTTCCCCACCGTGCATCTCATACTCATCCATGTCCCGGGCCTCAAGTTCGAGGCTGAGGTGGCGCAGCTGCCGTTCCAAGTCGCGGTTGTGCTGGTACATCTGGATATAATTATGTTGCAACTGCTTCTGGTAGCGGATGACCCGGTCCTTTTCGCTCTGCCAGGTAACGCGCTCGGCAAGGAAAGCCTCCCGCTGCTCCTCACCCCGCCGCCGCTCACAAAGCAGCTCGGCCCGCAGCCGTTCAGCCTGGGCACGCAAACCATGCAGGGTGTCTGCCGCCTGCCGCTGGGCCTTTGCTTCATCGCACTCAGCCAGCAGGGGACAGAGATCTCCGCTGGCACTACGCAGTCCATCCAGCTCACGCTCCAAGCGCCCCAGCTTCTCGCGCAGCAGCTCTGCTTCGCTCTTGCGCCTTGCCAGCTCGTTGGCACAGACTTCCAGCTCCAGGGCCTTGGTGCGGGCCACCTCCTGCAACCCCAGCACCTGCTCCTCACTAGCCTGCATCTCAGCTCGTGCTTCCCTCAGCTGAGCCCTTAACAGCACCAGCTCGTTGCCCCGCTGGACCACCTCTGCCTGAGATTCCTTCAGCTGCTGTTTTAGTAGTGAGATTTCACCTGACTTCTGGCATACCTGGAGGGAGACAGAGATGCATCAGTTAGCTGGGAAGAAGTTAGAGCCAAGACCCAGATTCTATCACTGGAGGAGGACGAGGTTGGTTGCCAACCTCTAGCTCAAGCAGGCTGCAGAACTAAAGCCAGCGAGACCACAGCTGCATTCAAAGGCCAGGACAGAAGCAGAAGACATTGAAAGGGACATCCAAGAGCTTGTTAGTTGCAGTGGGATGATTCCCTTGCCAGGGGTAATTCTCCCCAGCATAGAACAGTTTGGTTCATGGAGACTCTATTAAGTGGGCAGGTGTCCTTCATTTTTCCCTCAGAAACAAATGCATGCCCTGCCTTGTTACTCATCGCTGAACATCTTCTGAGATGGCATCAGAACCAAGTCCAGGAGGGAGAGAAAGAGAATTTGAAGATCTGCAAAAGGCCTAAAAAGGCTGATGACAGTAATTTCCAAGACCCACCAACTAGAACAATTCATCCCAAAAGACAGGGGGCTGTCCCAGCAGGACCGGGAAAATCCAAACTTTCCAGCCCACACAGCAGCTAAACCTTTTACACTTAGAGGCACCTAAGTAGTTTTAGGATTGGTTTTAGAGTTTTAGGGCTATTTTAAATGCTGTTTTAAATGGTTTTATTGATTAAATGGGTTATTATTCCCCTGTAAGCTGCTCTGAGCCCGATCTTGGCCAGGGAGAGCGGGGTATTAAATTGAAACAATAAATAAATAAATAAATAAATAAATAAATAAATAAATAAATAAATAAATAAATGCTCTGCTGCAATCTTTTCCAAACTTCACAGCAAAGCAGGTTTGGGAAATTTGGGAAATATTAACGCTAAGGAAATCCTAGGAAGTGCATAAATGCATCATGATGTTGTGGGGAAAGGCACACTTCCCAGCCACTCAAAACTGGGTTTAATAACCTGTGTGGAAAAGGTCTGCCATCTAGCAAGCCAGAAAGGAACTACTCTTGGTACCCTTACAGACAGTCACAGGAGAGTTCCTCAATGGCTGGAAAAGAGAGAGAAGGTAAGAGGCAACTGAATGGACTTTAAGGCTGCTAATGACACAGCCCTCTGGATAGTGGCTTTGAAAGCAAGCTCCCAGCAAGATCCTCTGAAAAGACTGCGACTATGCCAGCCCCCTTTTCCCCAGCCCAGCTCACCTCCCATTTTGTCTCTTCCAACCGTGGTCCCAACTCTGTGTGCTCTCGCTCAAAGGAAGCACAGCGTTTCTCCAGCAACTCGCGCTCTGCCAGCAGCTGCGCAAAGTCCTCCTGAAGTTTCTTCTTCTCCTGCTGCAGCTGGAAGATCTGGAGCTGCAGCACCTGTTGGCTGCGCTGCGCTTTTTGCGCTGCCTGCTGGAGCTTGACGGTGTAGCCCTGCCGCAGCTCTTCCATCTCCTCCTCACAGCGCCTCTGCTTTTCCTCGTACACCTACATGGAGGGAAAAAAGCACCTGGTTGGAATCAAAAGGGTATGCACCTGGTAAACAGTTGCCATCACACAGCCAGCTCCTGGAGCATCACCAGACTGTTGCCTACGTAAGCACCGCCCAAAGATGATTATTTTCCTCCTTACTTTTGCTCCATGTAAAAAAGCGGCTGAAAGGCATTGCAGCTTCTGCTCCTCATCCCAGGATTCTGTATCACAGAGGAAGCAGGCATCTAGGTAAGGGATGCTTATGCACAAGAAGGGGGTGTGAGGATATCGTTTTGAAAGGGACCCAGAGGTTGTTACAGGTGGAGGAGGGGACCACAGGCGGGAAATATGGAAAAGGTGAGCAAGGCAAACTGCAGAGCAGACAGTAACAACAGATGGATCGGCCAATCTGGCAAGCATACAGATCCTTGCTACAAATGGGTCTCACCAGAAAGATCCCAGCAGTAGAAACCCAGATCTAGTAACCAAAAGCATTGTTAGGTAATACAGATTAAGCTATGTAACCAAGGCTGCAATCCTAAGGGGGGGGGGGAGCTGAAGCTCTTTAGGAGCTGGTGTGACCTCGCACCGGTGTAGGTGCCACCTTATCATGGAATAAAGTGGCACCTACACCGGCATGGGGGCAAACACACCAGCGCCAGGAAGCCACGCTGCTGTGCGGGGCTCTGCCGCCAGCACTGCTAAGCTGGTAGTGAAATCCTGGAAGTGGGAGCCCGCACCAGCGTGGGGGGCATTCCTTAGCCAGCTTCTTAACCCCTTTGGACCTGGGAATCCCCCCTCGAGCTGCAGTGTGGCTATGCCATCTTATTTGGTGGCGTAGCCTCACTGTTTTCCATGGGGGCATTTTCCCTTTTTTATATTTTACATTCCTCTTATTTTATTTTTGGTGGCCAGGAAGCCTTTGTGGAGGTGACACAGTTGCACCGCTCCCAGCTGCCACGGATCTACCCGCCCCCCGCCATAGGATTGTGTTGAAAGTGTAGACAGCTTTCTGTTTGCATTGTTTTCTAATTCTGTAATTGTAGTCCTACTGCATTGTTTACTAACTAATTTATACTAACTGAATTGTTTTTTATATTTTGTAACCCACCTTGAGCGTCAGTAAGATAGGTGGCATATAAATAAATACAATAAAATAAATTGCTATTCTAAAAAAAAAGACTGGGAACTGGATGCAATGAAAATTATGGTACAATATGTACAAGAATGCTCATTAATTAGCATTATGTTTTGACAGCATTTTATGAAACAGCGTATGGGTGTCAGGGTATGGGATGGCCAACCAGAACAAAGATAGGCTCGTAAGACTACCACTCCCAGCATGCAATGCTGTGAGCCTAATCAATATCTATATACACACTGCACTTTGGGATGAGAGTCCCCTCCCCCACACTGAAGACATGGGTGCAGAAAAAGAAGACAAAGAAGAAGAGTTGGGTTTTATATGCTAACTTTCTCTACCACTTAAGGCAGAATCAAACCGGCTTATAATCACCTTCCCCTGCCCTCCCCACAACAGACACCCTGTGAGGTAAGTGGGGCTGAGAGAGCTTTAAGAAAGCTGTGACTAGCCCAAGAAGGCCACAGTTACCTTATCATGGAAATTCTGTCCAGGGCCAACCAAAACCTGGAGTGTACCTGGGCTCCCTTTTGCTCCTCTGCCTGTTTGTGTACCTCTGCCTACCCATGTGGGGAGGGGCTGTGGCTCGGTGGTAGAGCATCTGTTTGGCATGCAGAAGGTCCCAGGTTCAACCCCCGGCATCTTCAGTTAAAGGAACCAGGCAAGTAGGTGAGGAGAAGGACCCCAGCCTGAGAACCTGGAGAGCCGCTGCCAGTCTGAGTAGACAATACTGACTTCGATGGACCAAGGGTCTGATTCAGTATGAGGCAGCTTCATGTGTTCATGTGTCCTTCCCCAGCCCACTCGTTCACTTGCCAGCCTTCCCCAACAGTGCTGGGGAGTATCTGTGGCTAGGAGTGCTGTTACTGGAAGCAGGGTCACGTTGCACCATCCGCAAGTTCTTCCTTGCTGGGCAGCACTAAGTGGTCTGGACCACGATGAGAATGGCTGGTGAGAAGGATCACAAGAAAGCAGGTGGGTATAGGGGGAGGCAGGCAGATAGGGGCAGCAGCAGTGGGCACCCCAGGGCCTCAGCAACTGTCCCACCTCAGGGTATGTTGATGCTGGTCCTGTCTGTGCCCAAAGGGAACTCATATATTCTATACATTAAATCAAAATCTACCAGCTCTACCATATACCAAAGATTTAGGGCAAAACATTGTCTGAAATGGGAAATTCTACAGAAAAATGTCCAGTGCTTAATTTTTTTCCAATTTCTAAAGGCTCATTCTTTCAGCAAATTAACAGCAGAACTGTATTGCCAGTCCAAAATAATAAAGGCAAGCTTGGCAGTTTCTCAGAGCCATCATAAGCAGACTTACACCATTTTAAACCCCCTTTACTTCAATGGACTTAAAAGGGTGTAACTCTGGTTAGAATGGCACTGTCAAAATTGTCATTAATATTTTTCAGGCGATTACCCTTAGGAATTGTGAGAGTACGTGTATGTTTTACTGATTTATAAATTGACCGGGATGGGGGTACAAAAAATAATCCAAATTAAAAATGAAGTTATTAATTCACTGATTGGCTACGCAGACCAAATGAAACCAAACCTAAGTTTCTTATTTATATAGAATCACAGAATCATAGAGTGGGAAAGGACCACCAGCGTCATTGAGTCCAACCCCCTGCACAATGCAGGAAAATCACAACTACCTCCCCCACACACCCCAAGTGACCCCTACTCTATGCCCAGAAGATGGCCAAGGTGCCTTCCCTCTCATAATCTGCCTAAAGTCATAGAATCAGCATTGCTGACAGATGGCCATCTAGCCTCTGCTTAAAAACCTCCAGGGAAGGAGCACTTCCACCTCCCGAGGAAGCCTGTTCCACTAAGGAACCGCTCTGTTAGAAAATTCTTCCTAATGTCTAGACGGATGATAGAATGATGTAATCATCATTCTGACATTGAACAAGTGATACAACATACAGTGACTGTGAAATTAAGGTGGCCCAGTGACCTCCATAGAAGAGAGTGAAATTCTGCTGAAATAGATGAGTGGAAAACCATGGCATATCCATAGAATATCATGCATAGTTCTAAACGTGTGTCAACAGTTTTCAGTGTTTTCATTTTTTTCCCTTACATTTAAATAATGTAAGGAGAGTACATGCTATATTGTCTTTACATTTCTACAGTTATTATTGCAATAAAAATAATTTCCACATAAAACTTTGAATTTATTTCAATATAACTTTAAAACCACACTTGATTTTTTCCCCTAAACAGATATGTCATTTCACTTTTGAATTGCTATTGGGACATAAACTTAATATAAGGTACTTTTGACACTTGTTACTAAATATAAACAACCTAAATCAGATCATGTTCTACTCAGAGCAGTGGATAATTCTTTGGAAAATTTTCCAATCCTTTCCACCACCACCACCCCAGAAAAAAATTCCAATTCTGATTTTTCCAGAAAACCCACATCACTGCCCTATATCACCTGCATGTGAAAACTACTTAGTGAAACAAAATGCACAAGCAAGAGCAGTCCCATAGTGGAAGCAATAATCTAAAAACAGAATCAATCTTCCCCTCTGGGGACTCACAGGAGGTTTGTTTGGTTTTTTTTTTTTTTTTTTTTTTTGCTGTTTATCAGCCTCTCTGCATTAAGAAAAGCACATGAGCACCCCCTGCTGATTACCTGGCAAATGGCCACCTCATTCTCATCCAAGCTCTCTCTCAAATGCTGCAGTTCAGCTTCCCGTTCTCGCAGCTTCTCCTCAAGTTCATGGACAAGAAGGGCTTCATCAGCACCACTGTGCACAGGTGAGCGCCCACCGCATGAGCCACTGTCCGAGGAAGGGTGTCCACGGCCACTCAGAGAGCCTGTGCTCTTGCTTGACGACGACCGGCCGCTGTCTGAGTTTGAAGGACCTGCGAGGCCCCGTGAGCTGCTACTGCCATGGCTGTCGAGGTTTATGTGGCCCATGGAGACGTTGACTGGCTCCATTTGTTGGCTGCAACCAGTGCTGTATGTGGGCAGGCTTGAGAGGGAGTTGCGTCCCGAGTCAGACATGGTTCCCGAATGGGAGCTCGTGCGGCAGCTCAGGGAGTTGTGTTTCTCAGTGCTCCCTGTGGAGGAGCCGCCAAAGAGCTGAGCGAGGCTAGCTTGGCTCTCAGAGAGCACCGAGGTGCTGGGACGCAGCGCCAAGTGCCCCTGCACTGGGGGATTGCGGTTCTTGGGCATGACAGGCTTGAAGGCAGTTGGGCGGATTAGTGTCTTCTCCATGTTCTGAAAAATAACACAAGGGGCACAGAGTTGCAAGACCAGGCATTGACACTCAAAGGTAAAACGAACAGGTATGAAATCCTCACTCTACCGCTGATAAACTTTAGGCAGATTCATTCTCTAAATTTCACAGGTGAGGAAATGGTGGCTTTAAAAATATTCAATACAAGGGCTTTTTTTGAGGCTCACTCGGGAATGTACCACTTCCCTCCTTCTCATCTACTGTAACACTTTTCTAGGCTAGGAAAATCACTGTGCTGCTGCTATGGCTGCCTCTCGTGGGCCTTTTAAACAACAGGCAGAGGCAACTAGGAGCACCACTCAGTGAGGGTGGATGGGGCATCGTTTCACTCCCTCATATACCTTCTGTGGGAGAGAAGAGAGAGAAACAAATGGTTATTTGCCAACATTATGATTAACTTCATAGAATCGTAGAGTTGGAAGGGGCCGTATAGACAATCTAATACAACTGCCTGCTCAATGCAGGATCAGCCTAGAGCATCCCTGACAAGTGTTTGTCCAGCCTCTGCTTAAACACTGCCAGTGAGGGGGAGCTCATCACCTCCCTACGTAGCTGGTTCTGCTGTTGAACAACTCTTACTGTAAAAAATGTTTCCCTACTATCCAGCCGGGACCTCTCCGCCCGCAATTTAAACCCATTATTGCGAGTCCCATCCTCTGATGCCAACAGGAACAGCTCCCTGTAGGAAGAACTACATGCATCTAATAAGTACTTCAGTCTGTCAAAGGCAGAATTCTGAAGGAGTTAACCAAATGGGGCTAGCAGGCATTTGTTTTGGCTGGTGGGTACATATTTCAACAGCCGGTCATCTTGCTCTACCAAGCTGCCTCCCCTTTCTTACCTTCTCAAGTTTCCCAGAGACAGGCACCAGCTTGGGGGGAGGTCCACGGATGGTGCCAACCTGGGGCTTGTCATCCTGCAGCTCTTCAGTGTCACTACAGGGGCTTATAGGAGAGACGTCTTCAGCCCAGTCCTCTTCGCTACCATACGCGTAGCTGACTTTCTTGGCAGGGAGTCCATGGCACAGGGGCTCTTGGGAGCCAGCGCCTCCTGGCAGGCGGAAGGGGCCGAACTCTGCCGTGGCCTTGTGGCAAGGCCTGCCTGAGATGAGGCTACTGACACTGCCCATCGCTGCAGGGGGCGAGCAGGCACCTGAGTGGAGCTGGGCAGCCCCTTCAGAGGCAGACTCAATGGAGATGGGCAGGGTCTGCACTATGGCCATGATGTCCAGAGAGGAGGTTTTGCACGTGGCCTGAAAGACAGAAGAAATGGCTACTGAGAATGGGAGCAGGAGAGCTGAAGGTAGCTCATGAGCTTTGTGTTCAGACTAAGTTCAGTCACTGTGGTTTAATGGCATTGGTATGGACTGGGAGATAAAATGGCTTAAAATTAAACCAGAATGCTTCACTACATAATGGTCAAAGAACGAGAAGAAAAATAAAAGAAATTTACTCTAACGGTCAGCTGAACCAGTCATGCACCTATCTATCTAGTACATTTTCCATCTCTCCCTTTTTTCAAGGAGCTAAGAGAGGTGTACATGGCCTCCTGTCCTCATTTTATCCTCACGAGTATCCTAAGCCAGGCTGAGAGTTACTGTACCAAGTTCACCAGTGGGCTTCATAGCAGAGTAGAGTTTTGAAGTAAAGTCTCCCAGGTCATAGTTCAACACTAACAATGTAACACGGGCTTAGGCCTCTGCCACTGGACCACACTTGCTGTTTGCATTGTGCACCATGATCCATGCGCTCACACCACATGAGCTAAGGACTTCCAGAAAGCCAGTGTAGTAGAATGTTGCAGTGGGACTGGGGAGACGTGGGTTCAAATCCCTACTTTGCCGCAAAGTTCATGAGGTGGCTTTAAGCCACCTAACCTCCCTCACAAAATTGTTGGGTGAATAGCATGGGAATGAGAACCAGGTATGCTACCCTGAGCTTCTAGAAAGGGGAGAGTGGGACTAAAACAAAATACATAAATCAGTTGAAACATAGAGAAGGACCTCTGCCAAAACTGACCTGTTTACGGGGCTGCCTCCCACAAAAGGTCCAGACTTGTATGGGTTCTTCTCAAAGCTTTTCAAAAGCATTTGTTTCTACAGTAGAGCTTCTGCATTTTAAGTGATCGCTTATGAAACCACTATTGGAAACTGTCCTTTAGTCTTACTACCCTTGTTTTCCTATTTTTTTCCTATTTTGTTGGAAGTCGCTTCAAGCCTCAGAAAGACAGGATACAAATGTTTAAAATGAATACATAAGTGCCAGGGAACTGTTCAACTGAAAAATAAAACAATGCTAACCATGACTAACACCAGGGGGCTCATCTTAAGAAAATAAGAAAAGCCATGCTGGATCAGACCAAGGACCATCAAGTCCAGCAATCTGTTCACACAGTAGCCAACCAGGTGCCTCCAGGAAGGCCACAAATAAGACGACTGCAGCACCATCCTGCCTGTGTTCCACAGCACCTTATATATTAGGCCTGCTACTCTGATCCTGGAGAGAATAGGTATGCATCATGACTAGTATCCAATTTGACTAGCAGCCAGGGATAGCCCTCTCCTCCATGAACATGTCCACTCCCCTCTTAAAGCCTTCCAAGTTGGCAGCCATCACCACATCCTGGGGCAGGGAGTTCCACAATTTACCTATGTGTTGTGTGAATAAATACTTCCTTTTGCCTGTTTTTAATCTCTCACCCTCCAGCTTCAGCAGATTACCTCACAATGTAGTATTATGAGAGAGGGGGGAAAGCATCTCCCAGTCCACTCCCTTCTCACCATGCATAATTTTATAGACCTCTATCATGTCTCCCCTTACCCTCCTTTTTTCTAAGCATCTTAACCGTTCCTCATATGGTTGCTCTACCCCCCTGATCATCTTGGTTGCTCTTTTCTGCATCTTCTCAAGCTCTGCATTATCCTTTTTTAGATGTGGTGACCAGAGTGTGGTCTCACCACAGATTTGTATAAGGGCAGTATGATAGCAGCAGTTTTATTCTCTATTCCTTGTCTAATTATGGCCAGCATGGAATTTGCCTTTTTCACAGCAGCTGCACACTAGGTTGACATTTTCATCAAGCTATCCACTACCACCCAAGGTATGGCCATCTGTCAGCAATGCTGATTCTATGACCTTAGGCAGAACATGAGAGGGAGGGCACCTTGGCCATCTTCTGGGCATGAAGTAATGGGTCACTGGGGGTATGGGGGAGTAGTCTGGAATTTCCTGCACTGTGCAGGGGGTTGGACTAGATGACCCTGGTGGTCCCTTCCAACTCTATGATTCTTTCCCTTTCTTGGTCTGTCACTGCCAGCACAGATCCCATCAGTGTATATATGAAGTTGGGCCTTTTTGGCCCAATATGCATCACCTTACACTTGCTCACATTGAATCTCATTTGCCAGTTTGGAGAGAAACTTTTGGAGCTCTTCACAATCCGTTTTTATTTTAACTACCCTAAATAATTTGGTGTCATCTGCAAACTTAACCACCTCGCTGTTCACTCCCAACTCCATGTCACTGATGAACAGGTTGAAAAGCACCGGTCCCAACACAAATCCCTGAGGGACCCCACTGCTCACATCCCCTCATTGTGAGTACTGACAATTTATTCCTACTCTCCACTTCCTATTTTTAGCCAGATCTCAATTCATAGGTGGACTTGTCCGCTTATTCCATGATTACGAATTTTGCTTAGCAGTCTTTGGTGAAGGATTTTGTCAAAAGCCTTTTGCAAATCCAAATACACAATGTCCAGAGGCTCATTCCTGTCCACGTGTTTATTGACACTTTCAAAAAACTCTAAAGGGTTAGTGAAACAGGACCTACCTTTGCAGAAGCTATGTTGGTTTTTGCTCAGCAGGGCTTGCCCTTCTATATGCTTGACAATTCTATCTTTAATAATGCTTTCTGATTTACCTAGCCTGTAATTTCCTGGGTCCCCCTGGAACCCTTTTTATAAATGGCCATTTGAGTTATTGAAAAACTCTAGGATGGATACTGTCTAGCCCTGATGACTTGTCAGTTTGCAGTTTGTCTATACGTTCTAGAACTTCCTATCTTGTTACCACAATTTGGCCCAGCTCCTCATTCTCCCCTCCCCAAAACATCTGCTCAAGAAAAGGTATCTGCCCTATATCTTCAACAGTGAAGACAGATGAGAAGAATTCATTTAGCTTCTCAGCAATTGCTTTATCTCTGCTCATCCAATTTCATACATTGGTATGGTGTGGTGATTATGGTGGTAATATTACTGTCATGTTATTTCTATATAGCTTCTTTTAATGTACAGATACATTACTGTGCTAACTAAATAACAACAATAAATGGTTCTCCAGGTGATGGAATATACTTTTGAGCACTTGACTCAATAAAACCTTTTGCTTCTACTCAGCGGACATTACCTTGTCAGCTATGATTTTCAATATTGTTTCTGTAGCATTGCGAGCTAGCCACTCACTTCTTTTAAAAAATGGACGATAAAAGATTTTGATATTTAAAAGTGCTTTCTGAGGCTTTCAGTAGCAAGCGGCTTGCCCAATTCCCACCCAGAAATTTTACTCATTTTCATGTCTATTAGTCAGTATGCCCTTACACACACACACACACACACACACACACACTTCCTTTTAAAATAATATTCCCTGTAGAGACCCATGTTGGGGCCCTCCTGTGGCAAAAGAAAAGTAGAACACCAACTCAGCAGGGGCTGATCGGGGTCTGCACAAGCAGCCTCCAACTCAAGGTCCCAGAGTTGGCCTCTCTCTCTAGAGACAGCAGGCGCCTGGCCTGGGACTCACAAAGCTGGCTGCAAGAGGTGGGCGTGGGGATCAGACCGTACAAAGAAACCCATCTCTGTTCTCCCAGACCACGGGTCAGTGGAAAGGTCTGTTAAAGTTGCTAAATGAAGGAGATATTCAAAGGCATCTACAAGGAGAAAAAAAAACAGCCTCCAAAGCAAAGCCAGATAAGTTAAAAAAGAAAAGAAAAAAGAGCAAGGAGCAGAGCACTTGTGCTTCAAATTACACTTACTGCAAAAAAAAGCTACTGTCCGTCATAGAACTACAGGTATTCTATTCTAAATAGTGTATATTTACAGTGCAGTGTGATGGGATTTAAGTTTCCATGCACAAAAGAGAGATCTCCCTTTTAGAGCAAGGCCAGAGTCAGTCTTCCACTTGCAGTGATATTTTGTTACCTGGAAACCATCAGCTCAGGCAAGCCCACTAAAAAAGGCAATAGGAACATTGGCTGTAGTGTTTACGGTCTCCTTCCACTCCATATCCCGCTCGGTGAAGACATCAAGGATATGTTGGCATGGGACTCCTTGATCTAATTTTACTTAAGCATTTTCTGCTGGGAATGCAGGGATCCTTCAAAGTTTATTACACAGCTAGTTCTAAATTAGACCTACACACATATCAACTGGTCCTGGGAGACTCAATATTAGCTAGTTCATCAGTTGCTTCCCTATTCAGCATTAGTAAGCTAGTATATATGAAGTATGAACCAGTAGATTCCCTGTTCCAGAGCAGAAATTCATGGCTAGAGTCTCCTCAGATCCCTGCCTTTATATGGGGTAACTCTCTAGCATCCAATTTAAGGTAAGGGGCGGGAATGATGAAATCCAGTACTATAATCCTAACAGAAGCCAGCAAGAGGGCAGCAATTAGCATTGTTCCAAGGAAAGACTATAAGGAATCCTTGACTCAAGACTAAAGATGTAAAACAGGGGTGTCGAACTCATCTGTTATGAGGGCCAGATATGACATAAATGTCACTTGGTCGGGCTGGGCCACGTGTACCATAAAATTTAATGCCAGATACTGGAGATACAAACTGAAGACACAGGCAAAGCCAATTAATGATTTTTTAACTTTATTTTTTACTTAAAATACAAACATTCTTAAAACCATAACACTCTTACAGTATTTTCTTTTATTTATCAGGCTTTGATCATCGACACCACGGGACTGGGGGAGGTGTCTGCCTCGGCTGGTGAGCCCACAGCCAACTCACCAACACGGACTGGGACTAGGGGGTGGTGGCTTGACATGCATTCAGTTGGGTACAGTCATAATGGCAGCAGAACTCTGGCAAGATGCGCATACGCAGATGACATGACAAAGTTGTGTTGAGAGGTTCTTCCTCTCCCCATGTCTATTTACAATTTTAGATTTTACTGCAAAATTAAGGGATCTTCCAGGTTTGCAAAGCCCTAAGTGGCAGCCGTACCTCACTCCATTATGTACATTTAACTATATGCATTGGGACAACCCTTTAAAAAAAGGTAAAGGTCCCTTGTGCAAGCACCAGGTCATTCCTGACCCATGGAGTGACGTCACATCCCGACGTTTACTAGGCAGACTTTGTTTATGGGGTGGTTTGCCTTCCGCAGTCATCTTCCCTTGACCTCCAGCAAGCTGGGTACTCATTTTACCGACCTCGGAAAGATGGAAGACGGAGTCAACCTTGAGCCGGCTACCTGAAACCAACTTCTGTCGGGATCAAACTCAGGTCGTGAGCAGAGCTTGGACTGCAGTACTGCAGCTTACCACTTTGCGCCACGGGGCTCCTGGGACAACCCTTGGCTATCAGATATAGTGACTGATCTTTCAGAAACTGATTAGAGAAATATTCTTGACAGCAGCACATTCCAAGATATGTTTATTGTTTAAATGAAAATGTGACATGCTATGTTCACACTTGCTATGACACTCATTGCACCATGGTGATACACTACAACAGATCGGTGTTATTATAAAGTTAAATTCAATATCCAGATTACTGACAGTTTTTAACACTGTGCTCTAAGGCTAGAGGAACACAGTAGTTTGAGGTTTGTTTTTTCCACAATATCAGAAGTAGGTAGAAAGAAGAATGTGTTGCTTGTGGTATGTACCATCATTACACAACAGGTGTCAATAAGTGCTACAGATTTTTGTATTCCTGCAGGTGCCATGTTAGTCTGTTGCGGAAAAGATAAAAAGAGTTTTGTAGCATCTTGATGAATGCATGAAAGTGAGGCTATTTCTATTTTCAGATAGTAAAAAACTTCCTTTTATTTATCACAATGTCGATGGCTTCTATTTTTAACTCTTATTTTGTCCCTATTTTCCCAACCACCACAGACATAGATATGCATGAGTAGTTTAAACTACCTGCTGCTCCATCCAGAACACTGGGTTTATTCATTTATTTTACTTATACACCACCTTTCTCCCCAACGGGGAACCAAAGCAGCTTACATCATTCTCCTCTCTTTTATCTTATCCTCACAACAATCCTGTGAGATAGATTAGGCTGAGTGTGTCTGACTGGCCCAAGGTCACCCTGCAAGCTTCCATTCATATCTGGGTCCAACACTCCAACCACTACACTATACTACACCATTTCTAATTATTTGTTAAGTAAAAGTAAGACATTTATACTTTTACAATTCATTACTGTACCAAACAGTATCATTTCCTGTGAAGTTGTACATTAAATGTATTTAGATCCTTAATATAATAGAGATTAGATCTGATAAAATAAGCATTGCTTGGATCTCCATTCCTCCACCCCAACTGAACTCCAAACTCTTTTCCCCCCACAAGACTTCAAAATTTCTGGAAATGATATATCTTTATCAGGATGTGGAGCCCTTTTTACATTATACAGCAGCATGGAAACTGCTTTTCCAGGATCAATCCTACAGCACAATGCAATTGTTATTCTGCCAGGATCAGGAGTGGTGAGAGGAATCTACTCAACTAGACCCACTGAACTGGCCACAACGGTGCTAGGCCTGTAATCATGACAGCAATGCCAGGCAAAGCAATTTCCACATGCTGCTGCAATGCCCAATAGGCAGCAAATGTTCCAAATGTTAGAAAAATGGAAGCGAATGTAGACCATGGAGCACCAGCTCCTCCTGCAGGCAACAAACCTCCCTCAAGATTAACCTCAAGGACTTTATTTCAGAAGTGCAATATGCCTAGCATCAGTAGCGATTGCCCCACAAGCACCCAGCCTCCTTCATAACACTCTTCCCGTAGCTGGAAATGCTTTTTCCTTGGCCTTTTCACCTGGGAACGGCTGTGGGGAACAGCAGGATGTAATTATCATGACTGATAGGGTCAGTGAAGACCTTCTTTCATCCATAGTGAGGAATTCAGGGTCAGTGTGGAGTATTAGTTAGGCAGCCCCAAGTTCTAATCCCCACTCTGCCATGGTTCTTACTGGATGCCCTTGGGCCAGTCACTCTTTTTCAGTATAACCTACCTCACAGGGTTGCTATAAAGATAAAATGGAAGATAGGGCAACTACATATGCCATTCCAAACTCCTTGGAGGAATGGCAGGATTAAAATGTACAATGGAATTTCAGAGGGACTACATCTCCCAGCAGCCGTGGCTCTGGAGAGGCTGGCCTTCCTCTTTCCAGAGTGTAGGAGGGAGGAGGAGAGAGTGGGCTGGTAGATCTAAGTCAGGCAGAAGCAGGCTAGCAGTGAGGAACAGGATGAGGAGGAGAAACAGGCTGGTGGAAAGCTGGAAAAAGGGAACCAAGGACTGGAGCAGAGAACTTTGGGATTCCTGCTACAGGACTGAAGCTCCAGGTAGAGACTTTGTTGTTGGACGGTGTCAGGAGAGCCCTGGAAAAAAAGGGCCTTAGTAAACCAACTGACTGGCAAGAACTAAAAGGCCTTGCAAATCCCAGTTACTATTTCCACCACCACCACCCTTTGGATTTGCTTCTACATTAAAGTTCCTGTTCTGTACAGTTAAGTGTAAGTGCAGTTGCTGGAAACCACTGAGGTTGGGAAGAGGCTGCCAGCCCTGAAGTGCCTTCAGCACTTGCCTAAAGTCTGAGTTGCACAGGCACGCTACATGAAATCAATCCTGTTCTGCCGTTCCTGCAGTGTAGAATCTCCTTCATATTTTGGCTCCATCTTTTTTTTTTTTTTTTTGCAGCTGATGTCCATAACTCAACACACTGCTCTGCTAATGCTGCAGGGAGAGAAACGATTGGTCCGCCTTTGATATACAATGCTTTTTGTTAATCCTTCCCAGCATCGCATTTGCCTCCTCTGCAAGAGCATCAAATTGTTTATTCACATTCAGTTTAGGAGGCACTCTAACCCTTTCAAGAGCCACCTACATGGAACAGAAAATGTCGAGAGCGGGGGGAGGGGGCATTGAAGGATTCCAGGAGGTTATTTTGGTGCCATACCACCAACAGAGAAGAGCAATAGAAAAAAGGGAGGCCCAGGAAGCGGCACCCCCCACCCTTGCTGACTCCGCTTCCCCCTCCCTTCGCTGCTATCCACAGAGCAGATTTTCTTTTTTATAACCTGCCCTCTGTGCTGTGCTTTAAATAGAAAGTGCCTGTGTCTCCCGCTCCTGCCAGCAGTTCAGGATCACCGAGTGGAACTAACTTGCATTTATTCCAACCCCAGGCACCACACCAGCCCCTGCTCATCTCCCATCCTGGGCAGTGCAGGACACCACACAAACGGCAAATGCAGCAGAGAGGAAAACCCTCACAGAAAACACCTGGCATTGCAATGGGAAAGGAGGGAAGCATGGAGCACATACAAGCCCCCGACTTAATACCTTGGGCCTTGCTTCCTTTTCTTTCCTGTCCCTGACTGATTGCCCCCCTCGCCCCTCAACGAGAAGGATCGTCCTCAATACGCCATAAAGCAAAGTACCCCTCGGTGCACACGGCATAAAAATGAGAGAGCTCCTTTCCTTGCTCAAAAATTTATATGGGGTCAAAGAAAATCCTACGTTTGTAGCCCAAGTTACAATATGCAGACACAGACATGATACATAAATACTTAGATCCAAAACTAAGGGGAGGGGGGCAGTACTCCCACTCCAATACAGCAACACAATTTAAGCTGGTGGAGGCAGGAGGGGGGAAGAAGCCCTCTCAGCAAAACACTGTAATGCCTGAAATCCACTTCAGAAAAGAAATAAATGCTAGATACACGTGAGTACATGAAAATAAAACAGTGGCAACAAGCGCTACTACTTGACAAGGGATACTGACTGGGGTGTAAGGACTCGGATCTCCATTCCTTGAGCTTTGACTCATATTCTGAAATCTTACTGGTCTCTGATATGCTACCGGACTCGAATCTAGCTCTCCCTGATAAGGGAAAACCTACATAGCACCATGGTTATATCACTGTTAGTCCACCACAAGGCAACACCAAAAAGAACGAGAAAAGACTGCAACATTAATGCCAGAGATGGGGATTGATTTTTTTGATTCCGCTGCAGAAGAGTATCATTTGTGGACACGAGGGATGAGACTCTGCCTGGAAGGGGTGGGAAGGATATTGAGGACACATCTGCTCTCCAAAGCTCACTGAAGCAGACTGTCCTTTTGCAGACTGTCTTGAGAGAGAATGCTTGTGCACATTAGCAATCTCCCCTAGAGTTTTCCCAATTCTTCCCAGGGCAGAACTGCAGTTTTCATGGAGAAGGAGCCATCTTTGATTGACAACTGGATTTCAAAGAAGCAAGCAGTACTCACAACATGGAGATACTACTACTACTACTAAGTAGGAGTTAAGAAAGACATAGCTTTTAGTGAATCCAGCCACAGATAATTTCTGCTGCATCCCCTCTGGTCAGATTTTCATACAAACCGAGTATATTCGGAAATAGAGGACAGCATTTAAAAGCTTCATCCCGATTATACTTTGGCTCATATGTCCCAGTCAAAGCCCAAGTACCACAGTGATCTGATTTCTTCCTAAGACATTTGAGGTAAGAGTTCATGGAGATAATAAGACCACAGGACCAAGAGTGCAAAGTGAGAGTAAACTCCTGTCTAAGCCCACTGAAATAATTCACTTATTAGAGTGAAGTAACTCTGCATAGGATTGCATTGTAAAGAGCATCAAACCTTCCCAGGCGGCTAAGGTCACTGTTCCAACCTACTCCTCACTCAAGAATCCTTCCTGACAGCCTCTCCTTCCACTGCCTATAAAAGACATTGCTGCATCATGGATATTTCATTTCATTGTGTGCACACATGAATTTTTAATTTGCTTACTTTGTACATTTGTATGTTCTTCTATTGGGATTGGGGCTTTCAGAGAATTTGCTTGTTTTGGCCAGATTAGTTATCTAGAGATGCCGGGGACTGAACATGGGACCTATTGTTTTCAAAACTTGTACCCTAACACTGAGCCATGGCTTTACCCCAGTGATTTCAATGAAATTTACTCCCAGCTACACAGTACCTAGGACTGCAGTACTAAACTGGTAGCCACCCTTGGGAATAAACCCAAGTGAATTCAGCAGAATCATGCTGCTTTTATTTTCTTATATAACAACATCAGTCTGCATAGTGAGAGCCAGTGTGGCTGTAGTGGTGAGGACCTGGGAAACCCAGGTTCAAATCCCCACTTACGCCATGGAAGCTTGCCTGGGCCAGTCACAAACTCTCAGCTCTGACTCTGACAAGTATTTGGATGGGAGACCTCCATGGAATACTAGGGTTGTGATGTGGACGCAGGCAATGGCAAACCAACTCCCAGCGTCGCTTGCTTTGAAAACCCTATATGGGGATGCTATAAGTCAGCAAAAAAAATATCAATCTGCATGGTGCTTTACAGAGCAAAAGAAGACAGGCCCTTGCCCTCAGGTGTATGAACTAATATTTGCCATAAGAGAAGAGAGTGTGGTAGAGATAAACAGTGGAATAAAGTATTCATTCCACATACACATGCTTATGCTCAGTTTCAGTACAAAAGGGGAATTGTGCCAAAGGCATTACAGAAAAAGTGGTGTTTGAAAGAAGTGAGAATTCTGGGAGACAGTTCTACACATAAGGGCCAGCAGGGTGCCCAAGGGAGAGGCCAAGGCACTAAAATCCAAAGTCTAGCTCTGCCGTTACAGGCTGACCTCAGATATTTGTTCCTAATAAGGCTTACTCAATATGCCATTATGTTGTAGCTCCCAGGAATTGGGATATATATCATTCCTCTCCTAACAGGTCGGACCAGTAACTCTGTGTTCCTTAAACAATAAATTTAGAATTATGATGCTCAAGATTTATGAATCAAGGATCTTCTAAGGAAGAAAGGAAAATAAAATTGGCCGACTCACATATCTGTTGGGATAAATTGACTGCTATTGACTGGTTAATGTTTTCAGCCTATTTTATCGATCATTTGATTTTTAACCACCTCAGGAATCTTAGGACCAAGTAGAGGCCTACATATTTTCTACACAAACAAATAAAATGTTGACTGGCTTGAAAAATCCACCTTTTATTTTAAAGCAAGTGTCTAGTTCTTATGGTTATACAAAAATATTCTTTGGGATAAAAAAATACAGTGCTGCTTGAGCTCAGAAGGCAAACAAAGGAGATTTTAAACTTTATTAGACTTTCTAAAACTCTTCTTAAGATTATTCACAGTGGGTAGTCTGTTTGCGGTAGTCAAAAAGGGCAAGAGTCCAGTAGCACCTTAAAGACTAACAAAAATATTTTCTACAGAAAATATTTTTGTTAGTCTTTAAGGTGCTACTGGACTCTTGCCCTTTTTGTCTTCTTAAGATTATCCCATACTTTAACTGAACCTGGCAAATAGTTAGGATCCATAACCATGCAAGCTGATGAGGGCCTCTACCCCTACCTACCTACAGAACTAATTTCCTTATGACTGACTTCAAAATAGCCCTAGAAATAAAAGTTCAAGCAAGAAACATCAAATAATCCAGAACAACCATGAACTGAGAAGGGGCTTTTTCTCTCTTTCTGCATGCCCAATGGGGACTTAGTAGTTCAGTGGGGTTGGGGAGAGAGAAAGAGATGGAGAGACTGTGTATGGAGGATAATTAAAAGGAATAGGGGAGGGGGAGGGACGGGAAGGATGGGAAAGGAGAGGAAGAGGCAAACACTCTGTTCTCTTCTTCCACATCCATTCACACATTGTGCAATGCAAGGAAATGCTTTTTAGGAGCAAAGCAATTAAATGGGGATGGGGAACGATAGTCTGCAAGAGTTACAGCTCAGTAAAGCTCAGACACCCAGAGTACAGAGATTCTGGCTGCTAACTAGTTTGTTTTCTTTCCTGGGAGCTCAAACTCAAGAACCAGTTAATTCAAATTAATATCCCTCTGCAATTCTGTCATCTTTAGAGGAGCGCTAAAAGAATATATATTTCCCACCCTGCCAAGAGATGTGGATGGGCACAGTAAGGTGTGATTTCAGGAACAGAAGCAGAGGGCGGCTGTTAATCCAGATTAATGAACGCAGGTGTGACTTTGTATATGTGCTGTACATCACTGTAGACACACTGTCGCAGAACAGAATACCTTCTTTACCTGCAAGTATGCTTTGCAAGAGTGGAAACCCACCCAGCCTTTGACTGGTGGTGTGACAGCATGGACAAAGCATGTTTAACCCACAACAAGGACACACATGCACAGGATCACTTAAAGCTGACTAGGTCCCAGGGCAGGAAGCAATATAGGCAGCTCACGCATGCCCGCCCGCCCCCCCCCCCCCATTCCAGATGGTGCAAACAATAAGGCAGTAAATAATTAAGCTACAGGATTCGTGACTTTGGAGGCAGAATCCCCAGATGCCTAGAGAAAATTGTTCAGGGCAGATGGAGAGTTAAGGGCCTCAATGAATGGCCACAGAAAAACCATTTACCTTACTGTGGGGACAGCCACACTAGCATCAATGTCATTTCCAGGTAGCTTAGAATTCACACACATGGAGAAAAGATCCTCCATTCCCTACCTGAAAATGTCACCTATAGTTGGCACAGGCTATTAAAAAGGTGCCTGATTTCATCTCAAAGATAGTTGCATGATAGAATGGTAACAAGGGTAAACGGCATTTAACACTCTCTGCAATTAGTACTTAGAAGCTACTTGAAATGATCTTGAGGAGGAAACTAACCCCCACAGCCTGTAGCAGTGTAGACATTACATTAGCGATGAAGGACAGATAAGAGATGATAAGCCATCCACAGCACCACACAGGAATTGAAGGATTTTCTATGCTGATAAATGGCATCAACTTCAAAACTGACTAAAGAGTATAGATCTCCACTAAGCATACCAATACCAATAGCCTGCTGAACTCCCTGCCACTGAAGAACAGGACATTGTGTTTAGCAAGATCCTAACTGCAGACTGGCCAAAACAGACAAAATGATTGAGAACCAAAATTGTCTGCTTAATAATTGAAGTCTCATCAGTAGGGATCTGGGAGCAGAGCCACTTTTATGCAACCTGAAAATATAGATTGCAATTCTGAGAACCTAAACTCTCTTCAGAAATCAAACATAAAACAAAGGAAAGACAGAAAACAAATAATAAGTTTCTTAATGACTCAGAGTAATGGGGCAGCAGATATAATGACCCTAGGCCATGTCTACAGTTAACGTGGCCAAAAGGGAGTGACAAGGAGGACATTTGCATTTTTGTTCTCCATGTTTGCCAGAACTCTGGGGATCAACAGGAAAGGAGGGGATGAGTACATGAGGCTTCCTGACAAAGAGAGAAGAAAGGCATCAACTTAGGATGGGGGTCATATCCTCTCAAAGAGAAGCACAGAATAAGGACATTTCTTGTTGACATGAGTTGCAAAAAAGGTCAAGGCCCAAAATATGAGGACAGTGGTGATGAATGCACCGTTGATGGACCAGTCATGTCCCACAATGTCATGTTGATTCAGAGTGTCTGCAATAACGTCCATGGTTCCTGGAACATGTACGTGACAGGAAGGATGCCATACTGGATGCACCATTCCCACAAACAACATGCCAGGGTGTTTTGGTGGACAGAAACAGTGTGTCCCTGTTTGTTGATAGTATACAGTACACAGTGGTTGTGTTATTTGTGACTACATGGACTGTCTGACCTTTCAAAAGAGGAAGGCATACAAGGAGGGCCTTGAAGACCACAAGGAGCTCCAGGAAGTTGATATGGGCATTCTGTTCCTTGTGGGACCACGGGAGGCTTGAATGTTGGCTCTGGTAGTGAGTGCCCCAACCCCAGAGGAAGGCATAGGTGGTCAGACTGATGGAGGGATGTGGAGGTCAGAAGGGAATGCCCTGATTCAGATGTATGGGATTGGACCACCAAACAACAGCATGACAGACCACCAGAAGGAGTGTTATTCTTTTGTGTTGTGAGACCCTGAGAGAGTTGAAGTAACAAAGGAACCAGTGCTGAAGAGATCTCACCTGCAGTTGGGCAAACTGAACTGTGGAAACAATAGCAGCCATGTGCCCAAGGAGTCTGGATGGAGAGCAGGCTGTGTGGGATGGCAACAGAAGTTGTTGTAGAGAGAAATGGAATCTCTGGATTAGGGTTGTCAGCTACCCCCTGACAAATGGTTGGGGATGGGGTGAGTGGGGCAAGAACTTGCTGGCAGCAAACTAAGGCCTAGGCCTCTGTCATCAGTGACACATCGACTTCACTTCTGGAACGCACCAGAAGTGAAATCATCACATTGCTGGCAACATCAGGATGCTCTGATAGTTGGGCAAAAGCTCTGTGGTAGAAGCCATTTTTACTCAAATACCAGAGCATCGACCCATCACCAATGACATCGACACACCGTCAGCAACAGAGTCCTAGGCCTCATTTTGCTGCCAGTAATTCTCTCCCACCAGCTGAACAGCCCTAGGGGGAGGGACCCTACTCTGGGTGGAGAGCAGACTATGTGGGGTGGCAAATGAAGCTGTTGAAGAGAGAAATGATGGTGATCTGCCTAACTATTGGGAGGTAGGCCCTGGCGCAGTGTGCATCAAGAATTGCCCCTATGAATGGGATGCACCTCAAGATGCAACTTCTCTGCATTGACCTGCAAGCCTAGGAAAGGCTAAAAGATGTAGGATGATGCATAGGTGTCTCAGAAGGGTAGATGAGTGAGGTATCCTGAGCAACCAGTAGTCAATGTACAAAAAGACTGTGATGCCTCAACATCGCAGATGAACTGATACCACTGCCATGCATTTGGTGAAGAACCTTAGAGTGGTAAAGAGGCCAAAAAGGAGTATCCTGTACTGGAAGTGGCAGTAACTTCAGATGGAAGGTTTACACCTCTGGGGCTGTGACCTTTAACTAACCAACTTCCTGCCCTCCTTGTCAACGAAGGCAGAATGTGATGACTGTTGAGTCTTACCCAGAGCAGTTTTGACAATGACAGAATTGGATGGACGATGGCTAGAAAGGAAAGTTTAGTTTGTAATTTGCAGGGACTGTCCATTTTCCACAAAGTGGAAGGATTGGAGGTGGGCTTATCCCAGGAATCCTTGGCAATTTCCAGGAGACGCTGAACCAGCAAAAGAGATACTTTTGGGTGGCCATTGGAGTCCAGGACTCCTGGGATTGGTTTAAGTCAGGAGTGGGGAACTTGTTTTCCACCAAGGGCTACTTGGATACTTATAGCATCATTCATGGGCCATACAAAATTATCAACTTAAAAATTAGCCAACCAAGCCCCAAGCAGGCAGCTGCCCCAGATGACCCCCCCCCCGGTGCAGGCAAGCAGGCAGGCATCCAACCAGTGGCGCACTCACCCACCTGGTGGCACAGGGTGGTCTGTTGCACCAGCTGGCCGTAGCCGTCCAGCCGCATGCCGTAGTTGCTCCTGCTCCGCATGGTTGGGGATGGATTCTACAGCTGGCTTTTGCTACCTTTGCCTGCAGGGATGAAATGAGGACACACTGGCTAAGAACTCCCCCCCCCACCCCGCATTCTGGCCCTGCCCCCTTTAACCCCTCCATTGTCGCCACTTCCGCCCCAAGCCCTCTTGTAGTAAATAGGGAATATGTTTCTCCATGGCTAGGGTGAGAAAGGGTTAACACCGTTTCTTGGGTGGTCCTAGCAGCTCCATAGCTAACGACTCTTCTGCAATGGGGAAAAAAGGTTCCTTTTCTCTGCAATGGGGAAAAAGGGTTCCTTTTCTCAGCAAAACTCACATCTGCCTTGAATAGAGGCTATTCCTGTCCACGGGAGGTGGTGGATCACCAAGTCTTAGATTCTTCTGAGCTAGAGATTTGCCAGGACCCACAAAGGGCCAGACCAAATGATTTCATGGGCCTTAAACGGCCCCCAGGCCTGATGTTCCCCACCCCTGGTTTAAGTGGTACTTGTTTCTCCATCTCAATATTTAGGGCAGCAGCTATGCACAGGAGCTGATCAACATAAAGCCTTCCTTCCTTCCTTGAAGGGTGACATTCAGAAGTGATCAGGAAGTTCCTCCCTCGAGAAGAACCCAAGGCTGGATCGAGGCCATCCTGAGAATCATACAGTTGTAGTTCCAGCACTTCTGAAGGCAGCTGAGGAAGAGAAGGGGTAGAGGAGTGATAGCCTTCTGGCTCAGGGGGGCAGTTTTGACAACTGTGGACATTTAAGTCTGTCTGGCTTGTCTGAAAGGACTGCCACCATGTATACCGAACGGTGTGCTTGGGACTGAGCTGATGCAGTCCAACTAAGGGTTGGACCAAGACTGGAGGTTGGGTGACCATAGAAGACTGAGGTGCTGTCATGACTGTGGGGGCTAGTGGAGCATCAGGAGCCTATGAGAGCATTGCTGAAGGTTCCACTATAGTTGGATCCTCAGTATCATCAGTCCTACCATATTGATCCCAGGTTGAAGATCTGTGAGATCACCAGTGTGCAGAACAGGACTTCCAGCATGAAGAGGACCTTCAGGACCAATGCTACATTGACAGAGATCTACATGAGGATTGATAATGTCAGATTCGACAGAAGGGAGAGTAGTGTCTGGGTGAATAGCAAGACTGGGAGCAGCTGGAGTAGTGTTCCTCTGAGTGGTGCTGGTGTGCAGATAGATCGGAATCAGTGGTGGCCGTAGGGGGTACCTGTCCCAACAGCCATGATGGGAATAAGATAACCCCAGTACTAAGAGGCACTTGATAAGGCCCTCCCTTTAACAGAGGGAGTCCTGAGTCATTGTGGTGGGGATCGGTGGGGGATGAGCAGACTCCTGAGCCTCCTTGGCAGAGTTCCCCAAAATCATAAGAGGCTGTGTGGGTCCCCTTGGTTTGCTAAGAGGCTTGTCACAATCACTGACAAAGAATATGAGAAGAAATATTTTAAATAAATATATAAGGCAACTTGATACGTTAGCTTGTAGGATTTGTTTCCTCAATTTGGAAAAAAGGAGCAGAGAAATGTAGTCTATTTTGCAAAACCAGAGTTGATGTTAGGGGAATAAAGTTCTCTCAGTGTGTAGAAAACAGATAACAATCTGTTCTTTGTTGATCCTTTCCGGCATTATTCAAGGATGCCTACCCACACTACAATTCATTCAGCTGCACAACTCACAAGCTTTAACATATGTAGATGAAGTCTTCATGCTGATTACAATATGGTAACTTTGTGCAACAGCTTCATTCTTTGGCAAATGTTTCTGAACCCACATTTTCATATCTGAACCTTAATAAATACAAACTTAAATATTAAAACTGACTCGTTGTCTCCAAAACATTCTAATGATTCTGTTCTCAAGCGTATCCATCTGAAATGGCTTTATGTCTACAAGCTATGGCTTGTACTCACTGTGGATCACAGCAGCAGCCCTCTCATTCAGGACACATGCGAAATGTGTCCCATAGTGCTCGACTAACCTAGAGAATACACCATGACCTGTGACAGCATTTTGCTCTGAGGTTTGGTTTTTCCCTCTGAAAGATTATAGTTGCATCTGGGCCACCATGAAATACTAAACTAGAAGCATCACTGGCATGAATCTGGGCAATGACTGTTTATCACATCATCTGGTCTATCTGCTGCACCACCAGAATTCTCAAGCATTCATAATGCGATGTCAGTTTGTAGTAATTAATCCAGCACTCCTGTGTGTTCATATCTTAATTTTTTTAAACAAGATATATGAATCAGCTTAATAACCAGTGGTTTCATAATCACACGGAAATATAACCCATATTGCAAATATATGGTTAGAGTCCAGAAATCATGCCAATGACACCACTTCACACTAAGCTCATGACCAATCAACACACATTCTTAAGGTGCAGCCAGCATCAAAAACTGCCAAAACTTAAGAAACATTCACAGCTATAGACATAAAGTCTTTTCCAGGGCTAAATTTCAGGGACACAGCCACACCATTCTGGAAAAAAGGACCACCTCCTCCTACGCCCCTCCCACATGTGATAGCAAGCCCCTTCCAGGGAACCATGCCTTTTTCCACTGCCACCCTTGCTGCTCCTTTTCATCCAGGATAGGCATCTGCTTGGAAACCGGATCTTTGTTTCCAAGCTGGCTCCTACTGCTTTAGGCCCTGTTTGATGTCAGGATCCTCTTGTCCCTAACATAATCAACATCTCCCAGCAACCGTCAGGCTAAGGGATTATGGGACAGAAATAATCCACCAACAGTAACAGCGGCAGAAGCTGAAGACAGAAACAAAAGCTCCTGTTTTCATGTAAATGTTGGCCTGGACCAATGAGCATGGGACTCCACGGAGGTCCAGAATTTGACCTCACAGCTGGGCAACTCTCAGAGACAACAGCTTAAGAAAGCTGCAGTCTTTGCCACTGGAGCAACCTCTATTATCCAAGATAAGGAGAGTGTAGCAAGCAGGTCAGTTCATCACCAGGAGGGAAGGTATAGTGAGAATCAGTGGGAAACTATTTCAACTAATTACAGGACTACTGTAAAGTTTATAAATTATTGTTAGGAACCTGGTCGCAAAATATCACTTAAGGGTTTTTTTCTAGCTTTGGACTGCTGATTTTCATTTTGCCATGAGGTCTTAAAACACTGCTTAAAATTAATGGAATCTCATAACTTCAAGATTTATCTGGTTGTGTTTTACACAGTCGCCTCCTGAAACAAATTATATAGAACTGTGTACCACCATTATCCACCCCTTCGTTTAGAAGGGTAACCTAAAGCAGATCTATCATAAACAAAGCTAAAAAAAATTACCAAGAGAATGGCCACCCCACTGCTTAAAAATCTAGCGTTAGCAAGCATTTTGATCTTGGTGCCTGGTAATTTTAATACTTTCCAGTCTTCAGTACTATGATTAATTGGAGGTTTTAAAAAACCAAAACAAATGCCATGCTAGAACCTAGACATCTGAAACATATTTCTACTATCATGTTAGAGCATCACTGGAATAAGCAGTATATAGTACATTGCATAGCTCAGCGAACAAGAGAACCTGGTGATCAAATCCTGGCAGTCAAATTGCTACATATCCTCAAATTATTCTCAATCTCAGTTTCTCATCAGAAAAACAGAATAATTAAATGACTAAAAAGTACTTTAAAATTCCCTAATCAGAAAGTACTACGGCCTTATTATTTATTGTGGTGTCCTTTTATTTTATTTTTTTAAAAATGTTCATTTACTATTTCTATCCAGTTGGAATTCTTCTGAGATTCCAGAAAGCCAATACAAGCATCTTTTTCAAGTTTCATCTACAACCAGATTTGCATCAGGATATACTGGAAAGTTTCGCACCAGTTCCCTTGACTGTGTTTGAACAATTAGAGTTTTGTTGGTTCACAGCATTCTCAGAAATTCAAACATGGATGGCACAATCAGCTGAAGTTCTTTTAAACACTATTTACATAAATTAGTGAGCCAGAAAGTATTCCCACAAACACTGCTCTGGACTGCTCTGGGCCTCTGGAGCTGCCACAACAACAGGCTGGGTGTCAAGTATTTGAGAACCTGATCCCACTATCACCACAATTTGTTCTGGGAAGATTCAATGGACAGATTTTGTCACACTCATGTCTAACTAACTGCAGTATGGGAAGAGGGGTCAGATTTATAAGGTCTTTGACAATCTGTCTTCTTATGTAGCCTGAGCCTGATTTGCTTATTTTGGCTATCTGGAACTGTGCACATACTCTATGTGCGGTACTTTCCTCAACCACAAGGAGACTATAAAGAAATATCCTCACACAGAGAAAGCAGGCCCACCATCTTGATAAGATGTTCTAGGTCCTAGGTCTCAACAAGGGGGGAATCCCCCCCCGGGGGGGAATATTATGGTTCATGTGGGGGGGGATTGGGACCACTATTCAGCAAAGTGTGATGTCCTGTAAATTATGTATAACCTGTAAAATTGTAGTTTGTTTTTCATTTAATCTGTGCCATTCAAGGGGGGAATTATATTCTGAACAATGGTGAAAGGGGGGATTGGTGCAAAAAAGGTTAAGAACCACTGTTCTGGGAGGACAAATAAGGCAGATGCTACAAAAAAGAGCAGCAGGCTACAGGGCAGAAACGACATGATCTCCTTACAGAAGCAGAAACATGACATCCCTAGGACCGAACCAAACTGCAGAACAGCACATCATCCTTTTAAGAACGGCTGCTCTCTCCCGAACACCAGGACAGGCCACGTGATAACTGCACACATGCTGAGCTAATGAGTTACTGAGCCTATGACTGCTGGATGGATACAGAGCAGCGACAGGCCACCCAGATTAGCAGCCTAGTGCACGCCAATCAGGGACAGCGTTCAGGAAGGGCCATGGCTGGGTCAACCCAGCAAGGATTCCTCCCCACACATTCCTGATAAGCCACAGGGAGCAACCATCTTCACCTTCTCAACGAAACTGGGCAGCAATGATTTAACCCCCACAGTGATCTATGCCAGTACAAGAGGGCCAACAGCTTCTGGGCAACGTTCCAGCCCCCCCAATCAGCCCCAGACATCACCAAGACAGCAGCAAAATTTCCACAACCAGAGGCGTGCCTTGAACAAGACAATAAGGTGAACTCTACAAGTGCAAACAGGCTTTCCTGATATCACTGGAGGCAACCATCCTGCTACTACAGCCATCACAGTAAGTGCTGCATCCCTACAGCTCGAGGACAAAAGCTGATCTTGATACATAAACAACAGGAAGAATACAAAGCCCTTTCTCACTCCTCTGGAATTCTGGCATGTTCACACCAGATCCAGAAGACTGACAAAACTCCAATGAAGACTAAAAAGTGGACCCATGACTATCCCCTCTTCCAAACATATCACCTCCTACACCAAAACAACCATAGGGGCAAACTAGGCAGTCACGTGGGGAACCAAAATACCAGGGCCACCTGCTCAGCTATGCAAATTACCTGGAGAGAGTTAGAAGTTCATGGGTCAGAGAGTTGCTCTGACATTGTAGCGGCACAACCAAGAACCTATTACCCTCCATCAGATTTTGGAGCACAAAAACACTTATCAATACATCCAGTCTTTGGAAAGGCAGCAAATACTTTTTCTAAGTAAATACTTAAAAGGAAGGTGGAAATAAAGAAGTTACAGATTAAAAATGAAAAAGAGCACTTGCTATGCTGTTCAGTTGGGGGGAAACAAAAACCATTTGCTTGGGGAAACAAAAACATGCCCTGCTCACTAACACATTAGCTGAAACAACAAGCAGCCAAAAGGTGGCTTGGCAGATGACAGCCCTGATCCTAACTAGCTGCAGCTCACTACTACTACTTCTACCACTATTACTTCTATTTAATACATATACATTCTATTTAATACACATACAGAGTGTTCCAAGGCAGTCCACATATGTCATTTCAGTAATCATTATAATGTTTTTTTTTTTAAAGTACAGCAGTATTATTATACCCATATTGCAGATGGGGGACTGTGACTGAGAGAGCAGTCAGTAGCTTGTCTAAGGTCTCCTAGTGAGTTTGTAGCAAATGCCATGTTTGAGCTGGGCACTTCCATCATTCACAGATCAGTCCCTAGCCACATAACATATCCTAGGACAAGCAGAGTGACAAGCTGTATGATGCAGGTATCAAACTGCAAGGCACCCATGTTCAGCAACAACAAAAACCCTTAGCTTGTGCCTTGGTTTGCATGAGAAGAAACCTGCACAGCTGCATGCAGCATATGGGGAGGGAAGCATTCCTCAGGCTCAGAGGCCATACCAGTGGCCAGATGGGAAACCAATTACAGCTAGATTGAGTCTCTGAGCCCTATCCTATACTAATTTGAAAGGCAAATGCCACAGTCTGTAAAAATAGTTTTCTATGTTAGAAATCAATATCCATCCTCCAGGAGGATGCCAGCTCACTACCAACCCCTGAGACATCCAGGCCACACACTTCCATTAGCAAAATGCTCTAGCAGCTCAAGTCCCCCCTATGTTCCAGTCTGTGTCTTCACATCACTAGACCTAGATGCCCATTTTCCCACAATACCTTGCCAGCAAACCATGCTACTTGTACTGGGCATGTGAACCCAACAGAATAAGTTACTGGCCTCCACTTCTTCCCTTCAGTCTTAAGTTCTGTGCTTGCACGTCAATGCTACAGGGTGAATAAATCACTACAAGGAAGGAAAGGGGGGGAGGGTCAGAGCTGTGCCTTCCCTTCCCCCATACCTTTCAGTTCAAGGCACATAGTGAGGGAGGCATCTGCTGAAGTCATCAAACCCATCCAGCCTAAAGCTAGGGAACAAAGAACATGATCAGTAGGCAGGCCCTTACCCCTCCATGACCCATCGCTCTGCTCCCGCAACACTGCTAGCAGAGTGTACCAGAGGGCGGGATGTGCTTTCTCTTGGCATGAGTAGTCATTCCCTAAATCCCAACCCTGGTCGTTCCAGCAATGGGACAACTTCCTAGCCCCTAGTTACTTTTATCCTTAATCCCTCCTCTCTTGACCAGCAAATGATCGAGAAGAAAGTTACAACAGGCACAGCTTTCTCAATCTCTTCCAATACTTGCAGGACCAAACTGCAAACCGGGAGTTTTTAAAGTATCAAAGAAGAAGAAGAGTTTGTTTTTATATGACTATTTTCTCTACCACTTAAGGAAGACCGGCTTATAGTCACTTTACCTTCCCCTCCCCACAACCGGCACCCTTTGAGGTAGGTGGGGCTGTGAGAGCTCTAATAGAGCTGTGACTAGTCCAAGGTCACCCAGCTGGCTTCATGTGTAGGAGTGGAGAAACAAATCCAGTTTACCAGATTAGCGTCCGCCACTCATGGAGGAGTGGGGAATCAAACCCGATTCTCCAGATCAGAGTCCACCACTCAGGAATTTCAGGGGCTGCAGCCTCTTCCCTAGAGGATTACATGATAACTCATATACAAATTCCAAAGGGAAGCAAGCTGCCCACTGTCAAACAAGCCCAAGGCTCTGGCAGGTTCACCAAGAGTGCCATCTTCACATGCACAGGAAGGCTTGGCAAGAGGCCAACCCCAATGATCTGGGACCCGTGCATGGTTTCTGCTCTCACTCTTCCTGCCCTCCCCACACCCAATTTCTCCAATAACATAATTAACATTCACAACTACTCTGGAGTTCCCAGTTCTCTTCCATACGCCCTTAGCAAACAACAGTGGGGCAGGGCAGGAAAAGCACTCACATTATCATAAGACTGGCGGAGAATCGGTCCTCTTATCCTTCCTTTGCGCTAGAATAAATGCTTTTAGCGACCCTGTTCGTAATACAGACCCATAACATCACCATCTCAGTTTCAAACCAGATATCTCTATTCCCCATCACTGCCAGAGTGGAACACAGAAGAGGGTCTGGTGGGACAGCACAAGGGCAAGCAAAACTACAAGAATGAACATGGGAACAAAGTTTGCTCTGCTCGCTACGACACATTCGTTCCAAGGTAAAATGCAACTGTGGCCATAAAAACACACACATATTAAAGGAGCCCTTTTGGCCAGTGTCTTTCACGTGCACCCAGAAAGTACGCTTTTGAGGATTTCTGAGCAGTTTAGCTGCATCAACTTTACGCTTGCGGAGCCTATCCTAGCACTAGGCTTTACACGACTTCCTTGCTGGTCTTCATGCCTGCATACTCTGTTCTGCTACCAAAGCCATACTCATTCACCCTATAACTGCCCACCAACTTACAGTGCCCTTCTGTGGTTTTTTCATGCCCTATGCACATAACTCCTACAAATTCCTTTCCAGTATTGAAACACTAACACTGCAGCTTCAGAGGTCCTGAATAGGACCTGGCTTGTTCACTAGACTTGAGCTTGTTGATGCCACTCCAGAGAACCATTTTGGGACCACATACCGCTCTTCCTCGGGGGTGCAACAAGAGTGGGGGGGAACCCAAATATTACTTTTCATGGACTAGCTGTGACCAGCTGCAAAGCCAAGCCAGCCCCATCCTGGTTCATCTGAGTCCTACAGTAGTAGAAAAGGGCAAGAGTCCAGTAGCACCTTAAAAACTAACAAAAATATTTTCTGGCAGGGTATGAGCTTTCGTGAGCCACAGCTCACTTCTTCAGAGGAGGGATTAAGGACTTCTGAAGAAGTGAGCTGTGGCTCACGAATGCTCCTACCCTGCCAGAAAATGTTTTTGTTCGTCTTTAAGGTGCTACTGGACTCTTGCTCTTTTCTACTACTGCAGACAGACTAACACGGCGTCCTACAGCGCAGGGTAATCTAAATCTAATGCCAGGGAAGGAGCTCTGGACAGTCATCAATGCCATGCATGCTCCAGGCACACATCCCGAGCATCAGCGATTTGGAGCAGGCCACAGCCCAAACCCTCGCTGCGAATGGAAGGAGAGCGCCTAGGAAGCCCCACTAGGCCAGGTGGAGAAGCCCACCGGCCGGCAAGAGGTTGTCCCCTCGACGAGCAGGAGAACGGGCCACCCTCCGGGCAGGAGGAAGCGCTCCCCCTCTCCCGCCGTCCCAGAGAAGAAGTCGAGAGCTCCCAGCCCACGATGGCGCAGGGAAGGGGGTTTTGGTCTCGGAGGGGCGTTCAAAGGGGGAGGGGAGAAGAGCCTGGCCACCAACAGCGCTGCGCCCCAGCTCGGAAGCTCCGAGCCCCGCCGAGAACCAGAAGCGCAGCGGGACGGCGCCGGCAACTCGGCTTCCTCTCCACCGCCCTCCGGGGGGAAAAGTCAACCAGAGACCCCGGGATGGAAAGAGGCAGCCCGCGGGAGGCACCGATCGCCTGGCACAGCGACCCGCTCACCGGGCGAAAACGCCGGGTCGCTTTATCCTCCTTTAGTCCCTGTTTCAGCCAGGATCGAACACATGCGTTTCGCCTAATGTGCGTTCGATCCTGGCTGAAACAGGGATTAGAGGAGGATAAAGCGACCCGGCGTTTTTGCCCTCTGGCACACAAATCCACTCGCCTGTGCGCTCCAACGGCCCGGGGGGGGAGCGGGGGGGATGGAACAGGCTCCCCCGCTGGCCCTTCACTCCCCCCAAAACCGGTCCACGACCTCCCTTCCCCCCCCCCCGCAGTCCCACACCTGGCCTGGCCGCCTCCATGGTGCCGGGTCGCGGTGCGGCCACTCCGGGGCAGCTCTCCGGGCCGGCTCGCAGCGCCGCCGCGTCTCGCCAAGTTTGAACAGGCTCCTCCTCCCCCCCCCCGCCCCGGCTGCCCGGGACTCGGCTCGGCTCCGTCCGTCGCCCCCGCCCCCCCGCGCGCTCGCCCAGCTCCTCCTCTTCGGCCCAGCCGGAGTCGCGCAAGATCAGGCGCCCAACGCACGGGCGCTTGAGCCTCCTTTCTTCCCTGTTCCAACCAGGATCCAGCCAGGATCGAACGCACGGACGTTCTTCCCTGTTCCAGCCAGGATCGAACGCACGAATGTGCGTTCGATCCTGGCTGGATCCTGGCTGGAACAGGGAAGAAAGGAGGCTCAAGCGCCCGTGCGTTTTCACCCCCAGAGTGCGTCAGAGCGCGCACTAGTCTCTCTGCTTCCCCAAGCCGCACCATTTCCCGCAAGCGTGCATTCAAAGAAAAGGGCTTCGGGAAAGGGGGTGTAATTTTTTTTCAGGCAAATCTGAGTCCAGGCTCCTCTGGCATTACAGACTGGTCACTTGGTCTTGGACAGCGTGAAATGCACTCGAAGTGCTAACGCCGACAGCAGTCTTCCTGCCACTCGAGGCCATCCGTGGAGGCAGTCCCCCGCTGCCAGCCAATCATGAGGGCCAGCCCACAGTCCCAATGGAAGGTGCCAACGGGACAGGCAACCCACGGTGACTGGCTATTCCCACCTGGCGTTGACACGGTCAACCCCCTGACCGTTCACCCTCGCCTCTCCGCCACCAATCGTTGGGTGTGTTTATTCAGAGAAAATCCCCCACACAGTCTGGCTAAATCCCTGCGGGACTTGACTTTACTTTCATGCCCGACACCTCCCACCCCACCCCCACCCCCTTAAATAACTGGCACAGTGGGCGGACGCAGATGTGGCGGATGATGCTCTTGCCTTTTTGTCAGGCAGTGCCGGGAGTGTAAGTTTGCTTTTCTCAAATGAGAACTATGTCCCGCAGCTCTAGTGATAATCTGCCTCCCCTAATATGGCAGCCTTGGGGGCTTCGTAACTCAACTGAAAACAGGCTTTCTGTTTCTGATAAGTACAAAAATTCTGCAGTATCCTCAGGCATGTTGGGCAGGGGTGAATTTCAAGTCACCCTTCAGTCCTGCCAGTTGCCAGCACACAGGAGACTCCGACAGCTTCAACACCAGGTGTCTTTATTGCCTCGAACTGGGAAAGAGCCCTTTCAGATGGGGACCATGAAAAACACAAGCACATTGGGAAACTAACCAACACCAAGACCTCCTCCCATATAGGCCTTGTCGAGGAAACAGAAACTAGTTTTTCAGGAGGCACATAAAGGTGTGTTTGTGTATACATACATACACACACACACCAAACGCTCCTCCGCTTCCCCAGAATGTGTGCCTTCTGGAATGTTCTTATTCTGGAAGCTGGTAGAATGAAATCAAGTTTTAAAAATTTGTTTATACCCCACTGTGTTCTCCCAATGGAGGTCCAAAGCAGCTTACATTTGTTCTCTCCTCCATTGTATCCTCTCAACAACCCTGCGAGATAGGTCGGGCTCAGAGTGTGTGACTAGGGCAAGGTCATCTTGCAAGCTTCCATGGCACAGTGGGGATTTGAACTTGGGCCTCTCAGATCCTAGTATTTATTTTTGCATGAATTTGTTGGAACATCATTCTCCCTGCTTCCATTTTCTCACAACAACCACCTTGTGATGTAAGTTAGGCTAAGAATACGTGATGGGTACAAATTATCCCAGCAAGCTTTCATGGTACAAGAGGGGGTTTGAACCTGGAGCTCCCAGGACCCTAGCACAACATGCTATTCCCTACTCCACATCAATTCTCAAAAATTAAGCAAGACTTGATCCGACACTTGTTCAGCTCCCTAGTTGGCAACATTTCAACTGATTCACAAAGAAATAAGAGAGATCAATCCTAAGAAGGCCTACTCCAATCTATTCAGTGAGGCTTACTCCCAGGAAAATGTTCTTAGGATGGCACTGTAAGTCTCTCTTTGGATAGTTTAGCTGTAGAAAACAGAATAACCAGCTCTGAAGCTCTCAAGTATTTGTAACTGCAGTATGACTCCATTTATACCCCAAAGCAAGAAACTGTCCTCCATCATAGTGTTTAGACTACCTACTACTCTTGCTATTCAGCGGTACTGATGCAGCACTCTCTGACCTTACTGCTAATGTATATAATGCACTATTCTTTCCAGCACATTTCCTGCAGATTAAAGGCAAGGGAGTTCAGTTTTTTTTTTTTTTTAAGAATATTCATCCCACATTTGGCTCAAATAAATAAATGCCTTTAAAGCAAATCTATTTGAAATAAATTACTTTAAAATAGATGAGAAAGAAGCATTACAGTTAATAACCATGTTAAAACTCCAACAGCAGCATGGGATTCAACTACTCAATCACCAGGAACCAGCAAAACATTTTTGATGGCTTCCTAAAACCTTGAACACATCATGAACAGATGAAGCTGCCTCATACTGAATCAAATCAATTGGTCCATCAAAGTCAGTATTGTCTACTCAGACCTGCAGCGGCTCTCCAGGGACTCAGGAGAGATCATCTGGCAGTGTCCCAAGTATGGGCAGAACTGCAGAGGCAGGACATCATGGGGTAGAGCAGGATATAAATTTTAATAAATAAATTAATAAATAAATATAAATGCCCTGATCCTAAGAGATGCCAGTCTTACTTGGGACAAAAAGAAAGTGCCCAGAACAAGGCTTCATTAAATGATTCCGGCATTCATTACGAATTGTAGTACCTCTCCTTATGAAGGTTTGGAGTTCTCCCCTATAAAAAGTCCCACATTCTGTAATTAAGAAATCTAATTTATCTTATGCCAGTTCACTAGATTTATAAGAGGAAGCTCCCCAAGTTGAGAAAGTATTCCTGTTTATGTTGGCCCAATTGATCTAGAAGTGGAAGCTTCAGTTTATTTATTTCTTATTTCCGTCTTTTATACTCCGCCTTTCTCCCCAGATTGCTATACATCATTCTCCACTCCTCCACTTTATCCTGTGAGAGAGGTTAGGCTGAGAATCTCCGACTGGCCCAAGGCCACCCAAGAAGCTTCAATGGCAGAGTAGGGATGCAAATCTGGATCTCCCAGACTTCAGTTTAACACTCTAACCACTATAGCACTTTGGCTCTCCAGTATCGCCAGCAATTGAAAAGATATCTGTACTTGAATAATTAATGCAGGCATTGCTCTGGCATAGGTCCTTTAGTCTGAGCATTTGGGGTCAGCACATGCATGTATTACACCCCTTGCATAAGCTTGGATTGGCTTTTCCTTAATTCCATTGGAGTCGAGTCTGTGCATGCAATCTTTTAAAACTGCTAGATAAGCATCCTCCCAGAAGACCCCTGCACATGCAAATGACACACGGTCTCTGAATGGGACTGATAGCATATAGTCAGAAACAAAATGCCACTGAAATTCTTTGACAATGCTGGAAGAGCAGCTACCTTTCCATGTAATAAACTCAGTGTCAAGAAAGAAAGAGAGTAATCGCAGTGATGGCCAAGCCAACAAACACTGTGAATAAAAGACCCAGAGAAGACTTTTTAAAGAACTGGAAACTGTATTTTGAATATATTCAAAAGTGAAACAGAAATTAATATTTAATATGAATTATTACAGAAGAGATTGCCCCAGTGTGGCAGTTATGTAAAAAACATAAATAGTTATGATATAGAGGTAAATTGTGATACTTTTATCATTTTAATATCATATCTGTAGTAATATCATATACTTTTAGTATTGACTACAAGATCTAATAAATGGTTTTTTGATCTATAATTAGAAATATATTAGGTTATTTTATTGTTTAGAATTGCTTAGAAATAAGTTTATATGCCTTCAATTATACTTTTTTTAAATAGGCCTATTGTAGACCCACTTCAGACTTATATAGATAAATATATATCTTGTCTAGGATGTACAAAATTATGTTACTAAATATGTATGTTGTGTGTCCTGTATGTTGTGTTTCATGTTGTTGAAAACTTAATAAAAAAATTATTTTAAAAAAGTAAATAAGAGAGAGAGAGAGAGAGAAATCTAAATTCTGATACTGACACACATTACATAATTGAAATTGCTATGAGTGAAGGGGTAGACCCTTAAATTCCAGCTCAGCCATTCAGAGGCTTCTCTCATTCTCATTTAAAACTGCTTACCTGTAACTGGTGCTCTTCAAGTGGTCATCTGTACAATCATATATACCCATTCATGACATATTTCTGGTACCCATTCATCTAGCAGGCCTCATCTACCTTATCCCCTATAGATTAGGAGGTTGCTCCCCCCTCCTCGCCACACATGCAGCTGCTGCATGACCAGTGAGACTAGGCATCGTGAGAGGGTCCAAACAAATTTAGCCCCAGGTGGCCCCACTGATAGAAGAGTGACTGTAGGGCATGAGGTACTTACTGTCCTACTGGAGGCATCTACAGTCAAATTCTGGAAACCTGAATAGATGAATAGATTTCAGAAATCTGTCATGATGTGTGTCCTAGTCCCATATGTGTGACTATAGAGGTCAAGAAGAAGCACATGGCAATACACTGGTCTGCTTTACAGGATTGTCATGTGGAAGGCTGAGATATAACACACTCCAAATCCCAAACTGTTTCCGGAATGAGCAATAATAAACTTAAGCATGTTTAATTTGTTTGTTTATTTATTTAAATATTCATGCCCAGCCATTCTTTTGTGCTTCCAAGCAGCTTACAAATCCAAATTAAAATATACAAAGTGCAACAAAGCCACAAACAACACCCCACCTCACCCCACCAAATGCCTGTGGCCTACACCCCATTAAATGCCATAGTGAATAAAATAGTGTTACAGTGTCTCCTACAGTCTTGACAGACAATGTCCCCCTCACTTTCCTACCATTCTATAAGGTGGGTGCAACTACAGAAAATGCAGCCTCTTTCTAGGGTCTCAGGCAGAGGTGTTTCACACCACCTTACTACCTGATACGTTTAAGTGGAGATGGTGGGGATTGAACCAGGGACCTTCTACATGTCAAGCCAAGCCCCCCCTTGAAGAATGGGAGGGGTGTCAATCAGCATTTTTTAAAATCAGAAACTGGAATAATGACTAATGAAGAAGTATCTTGGAAGTGCTAGGGGCTGGGAGGTAGTAAAGAAATCCCACCACAGCTAGGTTCCTTCTGAAGTGTTTTTTGTTTTAAATCAGGAATTGCTTGTGTGGTTTATATTTTACCCTTTAGGGCTAGAAACATGCTTTTTACAGAATGAAAGTAGAGACTTTCAGAACTTCCCACCACAATGTATGAAAATCCTCAGCCATAAAGACTCCTGGGTAATCTGCTCCAGTTTACCATGAAGAGATTTATTATTAAATAGAAGAGGTGAGGGAGCATGTTTCAAGAAATGTAAAAGGGGCTCAGATTTTAAGTGCAGCATCAAATAAACATCTCAGGCTCAGAAAGCTCAGTCTCGCCCTTCCACATTTTTACCCTCACAACTGTCCCACTATCTCTTAACCATGAATCGTAGTACCCTCCTCTATCCAGACCTGTTCCAAATCCCTGCCCCAGTGAAGCTGTGGACATATGGAGACAGCTCCCAGGTTGCCCCTTGTTAGGCATCTGACTCATGTGCATCGGCCTGCACAGCAGGACATCTCCCCGCTGCTGCCCCCACCCAAACGCCTCATCTCATATTGTAGAGCTGCAATGGAGGAGCCCACGGCACTGGCTGCAGCTGGCAAGGATCCAGGAAGATGGCTGCGCGCATGACTTTGCCCCTTGTGAACTGTCACTTGCAATCAATCCACCCTCAAAGGAAATGCAGCCAAGAGAGGGGGGGAAGCAAAGGAAAAGCGCAGACTGGCCACTCCACAAACAGTGACACCCCTCGTCCTCACCCAATAGCATCCCTGCTCTCAAGCCCCCACTGAGTCCCTCTGAACACTCCTCCACTCCAAAGGACCGGTTTCTTCCCCTAAACAGGCACCCCTTCTTCCTTCAGCCACTAGAGGGCACAATTAATTTACATATTCTTGCAAGAATGTCCACCACCATTTCCTAGGAGTGAGCTCAGGTTGTTTTTTAAACTTGCTTCCATCGGGTCACATTTTAAAATAATTAATTAAAAGTATTTTTAAATGCTGTTGACTTTGGGAGATTTTTAAAAAATCTGCCATGAGGGCTGCTCTGGGCACCAAAGCCTCCTATGGCCCAGGGGCATCCTTGCCTATCAGGCACCAGCACAAGCTGAATAACAGGTTCTCTAGGGCTAATTTTAAAACATATATAGCATCTCAATTTGCAGAGCTTTGTCCTAGAGCGTTTTGTTTTGTATGGGTTTAAATCAGTCTATAAAGTAATTATGTATGAGTACCTGCAATGCCTGTGCCGGGAAGGGCAGAGTACAAATCTAATGAATAACTGACTAAATAAATTTCACAGGCAGAGTATTTCCTTCTATAGTTTGGAAGTTCCTCCTAATGTTTAACTTAAATCTACCCTTGTGTGCCATAAGCCCAGCTCAGTAAACAAGTGAAAACTGTTCTTTCTTTTTGACATCCTTTTAAATATATCTGAAAACTTTCAGAGTGGGGCTAGAGCACTGCACCAGAAGCAGAAGATGTCTGTATACAAACACAAGTTTCAGGTCTTGACGTTAGGCCTTCACATCAATGGAACTTTTCACCCTTCCTACATTTGTTCATGCGCTAAACACTTAGAAGTTAAAGTAATCAATGGGACTCTTTGTGGAGACACACTAATTAATGGACAGCCCTTCAAAATGTGCTGCCAGGCCAAGAAAGACAAAAACATCAGCTCACCAGGGTACGTCTTGTTCATCCACTCCCCAATAGGCCAGAATTGTCTATAGTCCTCCAATGTTGAGGAAGAGGAAGCCCTGTGCAAATAAAGAAAAGCAACAGATAAAGCAAACTTACTATAATGCTTGCACTAGGAGGTTATTGCTACTTTCAAGAGCAGCAAGGGAGTTAGCAGATCTCCGGAGACTGAATAACAGCAAGAACTCAGAAGGGAGATTCCAAAGAAAGACTCCAAGGCCAGGTTCTGACCAAGATAGTAAACCTGTGTCTGGGCTGCGCCAGTTGACCCTGCACACGGGGGGCTCACACAATGGAATATCTGACATTTAAAAAATAATCATGTCATGCCCCAGACATGTAATTTTCTGGGTGCAGAGAATGTTTTAGTATGCCAAAGCAACCAATCTTGTGAGTCACTGTAATAAACAAACTTCCCTCAATTAGCACTAAGGCCAAGTTTCCATTTGCAACTGAGGATACTGTCCTTGTCTCAAACTCCACTCCAGTCTTCCATGCCTTTCAATCCTAATAGCTTGTACTCCCATCCCCCATACATAGCTCTACCCATCAGTACAGGTCTCTCCTATTCTTCTTCCACATTTCTTGCTATCACTAAGGCTACCACAACCCATGAAATCTGGTCTACCTTGGATCAATGTGAGCATCATAAATGGGCCTGTTTGGTGCACTGGGAGAGTCACCAAATCATCGAGCTAATTCTCAACATGGCCAAATCTGTGGATACTTAAATCCAGAGGCTGAAGCCATGAACAGACAAGACATTTCTTTCTACAAACCTGAGATAAGCTCCAGGTTTATAGAAAAATCTGAAATCTATAAGACAAAAAAATGGGGGTTAAACCTCCCCCAGATAATAGAAGCAATGCCTGTAGCTTTAAGGAATGAATGCCCTCAGTTGTTAGGCAAGCACAATAGTATTGCCAGTTGAAGCCTTGGTTACTTTCAGTAAAAGGCAGGGGCAGGGCCCTGTCCAGGGCTGTTTTGTAGTCTAGGGATTGTGGTCCAGGGGTTGTGGTCTATACTACTGTGTAGCTTACTTTAAGTAGGATCCTATTATGTCTCTGTGTGGAAGGCACACTATAAATAATGTAAATAAATAAAAAAATAAAACTTCACACCTGGACTACTGTTAAGGTTGCCAGCTCTGGGTTGGGAAATACCTGGAGATTTTGGGGTGCAGCCTGAGGAGGACAGGTATGGGGAGGGGAGGGACCTCATCAGGGTATAATGCCATAGATTCCACCCTCCAGAGCAGCCATTTTCTCCAGGGGAAATCATCTATGTCGCCTGGAGGTCAGTTGTAACCGCAGGAGATCTCCAGGTGCCACCTGGAAGTTGGCAACCCTAACTATTGTGGCAATGGCTCACATAATACACAGTGTAATCCTAAGAACACTTCCTTGGGAGTAAGCCCCCTGAATAGACTGAAGTAGGATTCTGAGTAAATCTGCTTAGAGTTGCTTTTTAAATTATGCACTGTGTGCAGATATACTTTCTTTTCTTAACCTGTGTACTGCCAAATTGCCAGTCCATTTCATGGCATGACCACAGTATCTCAAAAGGGCACTGCGGTGCTAAAAAAGGGGAAACCCAAATGATCGAGAGGTTGCAACACTTCTCCTACAAGGAAAAGGCGACTGGGGCAGAGGCATGATAGAAGTTTATAAAATTATGCATGGTATGTAGAAAAAGACAAAGGAGAATTTTTTTCTCCATCTTCCACAACACTAGAACTCACAGGTAGCCAATGAAGTTCACGGGCAGTAGATTCAAGACAAGAAAAAGAATACATTCTTAATTCCAACAATAATTAGCTTATTGTTTTATTCATAGTCCAGTTTTCTTTTGGGATTCACCACCACAGTATGCAGTGATGGCTGTTAATTTAGCTGGCTTTTAAAGGATACTAGTCAAATTCATGGAAGGATAGGTCCATCAGTGATTATTAGCCATGAGGACGAAACAGAACCTCCATGTTCAGAGGCAGTAACTCTGAATACCAGGCAATGACAAGGGAAGACTTGGGCCACTGTGCCTTGCTTGCAGGTCTTCAGGGTCATTTGGTTGGCTGCTATGTAAATCAGAATTCTGGTCTAGATGGACCAGGGCCCTCAACTAGCAAGGCTGCTCTTGTATTCTTTGTGCTCCAGAGTGACAAATAAATACTAGTGGCTGATCAGGTCTTGCCTGTATGTATAGCTTCTTACAACAGACTAGAGCAATTTCAGGGAGAGGGACTTCACATACTGGAACACGATAATGCCTTCAAGCTCTGGTAGCTGGCTTCATACGTGAGTATGCTCTTGTATCCTGTATGAAATAATCCACAACAATGCCCACCCCTGATTCAGTATATTCCCCAATCACTGATCCAGGTTGGAGAAAACCCACTTTATCCACAGACATGAACAGAATGTGTGGGGAAAATCTACCTTCTTACTACTCTTTACTGTGACAAGGTGGTTAAACTGAGCTGACTCCAATTACATGAAGTGACCTTGACTGTGCACCCTGGGACATGTTTCTGGCTTGGCTTCGCATATCAGGAAGGCTTAAGTCCTCCATCTGCTTTTCTTAAAGGCCTACATTCTATGGTACACTTTCTCCATTAGCACTATGGGGGGAAAAGCACAGGAGAAACAGCAGACAAATTGTCTGTCTCAGATAATGCAAATTCAGCCAAGCAAGGTGTTCATTCTAGCAAGGCTTAAGAGCTGGGGGGACAGCTGGGCTAAACCTATTTGCAATATAAGTAGCACTCAATGCAACACACACATATGGTACATGATAGTGATTTAATAAACTTCTGTTGTCAGGTTCCATGGTTTACCAGTAACATGTTTCTTGTGGGGAAAAACCACATGATCTGGATGACCAACACAAAACTCTACGTTCCATTCCATACATCACTAATGCAAAGCAGAGTACAGGTACAGTTTTTCTGTGACTACCACATCGCACTACTAATGCTTTGGGTCTTACACTGTCCCCATGTCAGCTCTATGCAACCTTCTTTCTGTGTGACACCCAGACAGATTTTTTTTACAAAATCTCTCTCTGTGTGTGTGTGTGTGTGTGTGTGTGTGTGTGTGTGTGTGTGTGTGTGTGTGTGTGTGAAGTACCCTTCATTCTGAGGAGCTTGCAATGGCTTCCAACCAGACATATCTGCCTTGAATTATAGGAGATGAAATTTCAGGCCTGCTTTGGTCCTGCGGCCATCAACATCAGACCAAGTCTTGGCATATTCATCCTTTACCTCAAGTCTAGCCTCATAAACCCAAACTGCACTACAGAGTCCATCCTCAGTTCTGCCAACAACATAACCGTGTGTAGGACTTCCTCCAACTATGTTTTAGCTGTCTCTGACAAAGTCAGTGCTCTATAGGAGGACTGGTCTACCATAAACATGACTTTTGGAGAAAGTGGGCCATGTGCACAAAAAAACACATAAGGTCTACCAATAAACATGCATCCACAGTTCATTCAATAGTTCAAACCAGATGCTAAACATCAATATATGATAACCTGACAGCAAAGTGAAATGGCAGATCAGGCCAGGTGGGGGGGGGAGTTGTGTGAGAGAGCCTGGTCACAGGTTGTGCTGGAAGTAGGGACTTAAATGCCTCAGTAGTATTGGAAAGAACTCAGCATTAGAGGAAGCTCAGAGCTGGGATCATGTGACTGGGGGCTGAAAGGCACTAGAAAACCAATGGTTCTTTTAGGCCTGATTCATTCTTTAATGCCCACTAGGAATGCCAGCCTCCAGGTGGGACCTGGGGATCCCCCAGTTACAGCTCATCTCCAGACTACAGATCAGTCCCCCCTAGAGAAAATAGATGATTTGGAGAGTGGACTCTATGGCATTGTACCCATCCTCTCCAATCTCCATCCCCAATTTCCCAACCTAGATCTGGCAACCCTACCCCCCATCCCCCGCCAGTGGCCAGGAGAGTCCTGGTAACCCTAACACCCAACCAGGAGAGTCCTGGTAACCCTAACACCCAACCCTTGCTGCTAACAAGGAGAGTCCTGGTAACCCTAACACCCAACCCTTGCTGCTAACAACACTATGGCACTATGGCACCAATAGGCACTTTGCTAATCCCTGAGGATTCCACCTCCTCATCCCCTCTAGAATGCCTGGTCAACTCACCATTGGCTTGCAGGGGAGACATCTCTGTGGCTTCCTTGCAGATGCAAGAAGGCAGGCCTCCCCACCCTGGCAGTCACACTACAGCTCCAGGCCTTTAACGTTTATTTGATCTTTGGATTTTTCCTTCTTTAAACACAAGTACTGCTCAAAACCCCTGTTGTGACTATGGCAGCCACATGATTCGTCCAGCAGCTGTTCCTGGAAATTCACTGGAGAATCTTGCTACATGGAATGTGCTGGGTATGGTAGGGAGACACAGGAGGGGCCTATTTTTAAAGGGGTACACAATGAGTCAGAAGTGACTTGACGGTACTTAACACACACACATTACACAGATAGTGGAAGAGTATAATTCAGTCAACAGTGCCGTTTTTGGACATGGGAAAGCCAAACACTTGATGGGTGGCCTTGGGCAAGTCTCAGCCCAACCCATTTCACATGGTTGTTGTGCAGGCAAAACAAATAAGTGCTACATATTTCATACACTGAAAAAAGCATCAAAGCTATGCCCCATGCAGTGGATTTTTAAAACTCTTTAAAACAGGTTTTCAAATGTTGGCCTCATGAATGATTTTAAGACACACACACCCCAAATTCAACCATGAACTCTCCTCCACTTGTAACTACAAGAAGTATTTCACATATGTTATCTCAGTAATCCTTCTAACAGCCCAGTAAGGCAGAACTCTGGCTTATACCTCATACCATTAACATCTACACTGTATCATCTATCAAAGTTTAGCATGTGGTTTTACTTAAAATATTTTTAAAGCCTTCACGGAGAAGGAACTTTTTTCTGCAACATGCCCCCCAAAATACTCCCAGGACACCACGCCACCCAAGCCGTGTCTTATTGGCCTTACAGAACAACATAGCATTCTTGCATGGCTCTTCTAAGCATTCCAATACTTATAGCGCTAGTATTTAAAGCATGTCAGATGCTGGTATAAACAAACCCCTCTCATATAAAATCATTTTAAGGCAGCATTCCAACATCTCAAGAAACAGGTTTGTCCACTATGGACGAGAACACATGCCCATGCGCCCCCCCCCTCCTTCCCCCTCCACAAACAAAGCGAGGTGTGATTAAAAGTTTGTGGGTTTGGGAAGCCTTAAATCAAGCTCCAGTTCACTGTGACATTTGAATGCAGAAACCCGGATAGAGTGGAATTTGTTTCTCTCGCCCATATCCCTCCCCCAAAAATACCCAAGGATTATTGGAAGTGAAGGATTCTAAATTTTGGTTTAGTTCCACTCTAGAATCCTGGTTTGTAGAAAGGAAACAAACTCCAGTTTGGCCTCACACCTACATTAGATGTCACAATGATTTGGGACTTGATTCAAGGCTTTCCAAGTCTCCAATGCACTCCACGTGTCAAGGAAACGGGAAAGAGCAAGATGGGCGCATAAGAATGGCAACAGTTGTATTCATGCCTATCACAGACTTACCTCAGTTTGTGGTGAAGGCTGTTATGTATGCATGTGGATGTGGGTGATTGAATCAAAGGAGGGAGCTCCTTGTAATTGCATCAGGGGAAACCCTGGGCGCTTGGAGTTCCCCAAGGCTCCTGACCGGTATGTTCCTATTGGCTACTGGGGTCTTTCCCCCCAATCAAGGTTGTGGGGGGAGTGGCCACAGGCGGCCAAGCGGGCATATAAGCAGGGGTCTGGGTAGTTAGTTCTGTTCCTGTTCACCTAATAAAGCGATTGCTGTTGGAACTCCGTCTCTGACCTCGTGTGTTCCCCCCCACGTGGACTTAACAGTGGCGACGAAGGCTGGTAGGCAGTCCGGCTGCCCTGCTGAAATCACTCAGGACTACTGCTGAAATCTCTGTGACCAGTAGGCAGCCCAGTTTGCCTTGCTGAATCACTGCGACACACGAGGGAGACGCAACACGCCGCACAATGGCCACTAAGGGCTCCATGGAGGCGTTTGATCTGGCTCACCCCGGCGATTGGGAGAGCTACGTCAACCGCCTCGGTTTCTTCTTGGACGCGAACGATGTCACCAACAAAAGAAGAAACGCTCGCTCTTCTTCAGCGTTTGTGGCCCTCGGACTTTCCAGCTGGCGCAAACCCTGCTGGACCCTGCGAAGTTGAGCGAGACTCCATTCGCTGAGATCATGGCAATGCTGGGGAACCACTTCGCCCCCCAGCCCACACAACTCGCCCGGTGTCTGAGGGACCAGGAGCCCGGGGAGTCCGTCTCCGCTTATGCCGCTGCACTCCGACAGGCTGCGAGGTTTTGCAACTTTCCAGACCTTGACGGCACCATCCGGGACCGGCTTGTTTTCAGCCTGCAAAACGAGAAGGTGCACCATTGCCTCGTGGCAAAGAAGGATGTCTCACTTGTGGTGGCTTTCGAGGAGGCCACGGCGGCTGAGGTGTCGGCAAGGGTGGACCGCATCGGGGAATGGGGGCCCACTTCACCGTCTCGTGCTGCGGTCCCCGTCCGTTACAAGGATGCCTGCGATGGGGGCGAGGAAGAGGAAGCCCACAAGATGTCCACCAGAGGGTCCAAGCACCGGGGTCTGGTGGGCAGGCCGTGCGCTAGCTGCGGAGACTTGCACGACTGCCGCACGTGCTGGTTCCGTGACGCCGAGTGCAGGGCTTGCGGCCGGGCCGGCCACATTGCCAGGGCTTGTCACGCCTCAAAGAAAGGGGGCACCCCATTGGTTCCTGAGAAGAAAGATGGCGCTGCCCAGCCCACCCACGCTTTGTTCCCCCACCACAGCATCCGTAGTGTGGAACTGCACAAGATTCATGCCATGGAGAAGGTCCATGTCACCGACCAGATCCAGAGCACCCCATGCGAGATGGAGGTCGACTCGGGATCTGCGCTCTCCATAGTCTTGGCCAACACCTTCCGTCAGCTGTGCACGAACGTGAAGCCTCCCAAACTCCAGAAGACCGGCCTCATCCTCACGGACTTCCAAAAGCATAGAGTGCCGGTCCAGGGCATCGCCACCATCCATGTCCACCACAAGCAGTTTGCGCAGAAGCTCCGCCTCGTCGACGACGACGGACAGTGCGCCAGCCTCCTGGATCTCTGCCTGAGCCTCTGCCTGAGCCTCCGATCCACGCGTCGGACATTGCTGCCCACCCCGCAAAGGACCGCATCCTCGCCCAGGTTCTCAACTGGGTGGGGAAGTGGTGGCCGGTGGGCTGGCCAGAGGCTGAATTCACACCGTTCACCGCCCACCAGGACGAGCTGTCCATCCACAAAGGGTGCCTGCTCTGGGGGAGCCAGGTCATCATCCCGACCAAACTACGCACTAGGGTCCTGGAGGGTCTGCACTCCTGTCACCCGGGGATCGTCTGGATGAAGGCCCTGGCCAGGAGCTACGTCTGGTGGCCTGGTATCGATGCCGCTGTGGAAGAGTGGGTCAAGCACTGCCAGCCCTGCCAAGAGTTGCTTGGCACCGGCCCGAGATGCCATGCGCCCCGGTCCACCGCTGGGAATCAGCGCATGCCCCATGGTCCCGCATACATATTGACTTCGCGTGGCCGTTTCAGGGCAAAAGCTTCCTCATCATAGTGGACTCCTACTCAAAGTGGCTAGAGGTGGTGGCTGTCACCTCCACAACTGCCCGGGTGGTCGTCAGGGTTATGTGTCAGCTCTTCACCACACACAGCCTGCCGGACACGGTGGTCTCGGACAACGGGGCCCAATTCACTTCTGCCGAGTTCCAGGACTTTATGGCACGGAACCTTATTCGGCACATGACCTCCGTGCCATTTCACCCCTCCACCAACGAAGGACGCGTTGGGGCGTCTGGTCTATGGGGACTGGGATGCGCGGCTATGTGCCACTCCGGAAGGGCAAGTCCTGCTGCAGCACATAGACCAACTGCGCCGATGCCAAGTGGACTTGCCTGACCAGGTTGCCATCCAGGAGACGCCGGCGGCCCCAGCCGCCGTGGACAGCAAGCGAGCTGTAGCATCGGAAGTCGAGAGCTGCCCACAATGGACACTTCCACAGGTGGTGCGGAAGACATCGCTGCCCCTGACTGCACAGCCAACCCAGCGGCCAAAGAGCAGCCCATGATCCCCATTCCGGTGCCGCACCATTCCCAGTGGGCTCGGTCGCGCCCAAGCCACCTCAAGGACTTTGTGTGCTAGTTGGGGGGATGCTCGGACTTGGGGGGGAGGAGTGTTATGTATGCATGTGGGTGTGGGTGATTGAATCAAGGGAATGAAGGTCCTTGTAATTGCATCAGGGGAAACCCTGGGCAGCTTGGAGTTCCCCAAGGCTCCTGACCGGTATGTTCCAATTGGCTACTGGAGTTTTCCCCCCCCCCAATCGAGGTTGTGGGGGGAGTGGCCGCAGGTGGCCTAGTGGGCATATAAGCAGGGTTCTGGGCACTGTAGTTAGTTCTGTTCCTGTTCACCTAATAAAGCGGTTGCTGTTGGAACTCCGTCTCTGACCTCGTGTGTTCCCCCTCATGCGGACTTAACAAAGGCTAAATGCAACTTAAGTCAAATGGGCACCTTAATATAACAAAGAGTTTTAACTGTCACGCAGTGCAATCCTATGCATGGTTACTCAAAATTAAATCCCACTAGGATCAGCCATGTTTACTGATCAGTAAATGTTTGTGGCATTGTAGCTTTACACCCTAAAGCATGCTTAGGACTGAAACCTTTAGAGTCACATCACTTACAGAAAAGCATGCTGGAACTCCCGTGAGCAATACATTGCACTGGATCAGCCACTAGAGGACAGCACTTTGAGCCGTAGGTGCACTGCAAGCTGGTGCACATTTCTGTTTATTTCTCACAGATATGCAATCCCTGATCTTAAAATCAAGTGGCTGCCTTGTGCATGTTTTCTCCCCAAGACAAAGTATCCTCCTCATTCTTTTCTGCATTTTAAAGCATGCCTGTGTGCACATCACATTTGACGAAAGTATCATGGAAAATACCCAGAAACTCTCCTTCCCTGCATCTCCATGCCTCCCTCCCATCACGCTCCAGTTTCAGTGCACCTATTTATAGCTTCACTATGCTATCTGTTTCCTCCCTCCAGTGGTAATATCCCAGAAAACATCCCATTATATCCCGGGAGTGGAGAGGGGTCTGCCACAAAGAAAGAGATGGCGCTCGACTGGATTTGCATTCCTTGCAACTCTTCAAGGCAGATAATGACACTCTCCTCATACACACACTTTCCACTCAATTTTATTTTCATTCTTTTCATTTTTAATTTTTTTTAACAGTTTAAGTTTTAATTTTTATATAAATTCTAAGTTAATTATTTATTAATTTACATCCCTCTGTTTTCCGGATTAAGACCTCCAAGGAAGCTTGTAACATAAAGCATGAATAAAATCAAAGGTGAATTATGTGCTAGTACAGAGCAGCCAAAGTGGTCAGTCTTTCGCTTCGAACCCCTACTCTAACCCAAGAGACTGCAGCAGTAAGAAATATAAATTGCTTTCAGTCCTGCGTAAAATTTTTACAAAATCTAAATCCAAAACTGCTAATGCAGCAGTTAAAACAATAATAAAATCAAAGTCAAAGATGTTTTGAAAGGTGCAACTGGCTTACAACATAGCAGCTCGGCTGCTAACTAGAACTAACCGCTTGCTGGTTAGCTTCTAGGTACAAGTAAGATGCTGCTATTTATTTTTCCAATGCAATCCCAAGCAGAGTTACTCTGTTCTAAATCCACTGAAGTCAAGGGATTTAGAAGGATATAATTGTGTTTAGGACTGCTCTGTTAAAGTCATAAACGGTGTGAGATTAAGGCATCTCAGAGAACAACTCCACCCACATGAACCCGCCTGTGTGGCTGAACTCTATTTACAGGATCCTTGTCTGTGCCACAGGATGAGAGCCTAGACAACCCACAAGATGGAAGATAGCAGGAAGAGTCTGCCTTCACCACAGCAATGAAACAGATCCAGGCTTGTCGCGTGGGAGCTGTTGAGGTAGGTGCCCACCCCTTCAAGAACACATAGCAAAGAAAAAGCATCCATCCGTTTCATATTGTTATTGAGTATGGACCACCTCGACCCATCAACAAGTGTTAAAAAAAAAGTAGTGCACTCCTCCCTAAACAGTAGCATTGAAGCACAAATTGTAACTGTTTTTTGCAAGCATTTAGTATTGTGAGAATGAAGCGGGGAGCCAATAAACTGGACAATTCACTGCATAGAGAAAGGGCACATGGACCACAAGCTATAAATAGAGAGGAAAGTTGCTTTTAGCCCCCACCCCACCCCACCTCAAATAATAATCCTAACTCAACACGAGATCAGCTTTAATCCAGACTGGGAAATGAACAATTTCTGGTACTTTCTGTAGTAATTAGCAAATTTGCAGGCTGTATACTCCAGGATGTTCTCTCCTCTCCCAAGTCCAAGCAGTCAGCTTCAGTCTTTCTCTTACTCAGCACTTTCGTTCACCTTATGAAAAAATTCAACAGCCTGAACAAATACCAGATGGAGGATCACTCCACCCATCACACATCACACTCTCTAACCAAAAGACTCATGTGACAGGATGGAATCCATCATGTGCCAGACATGTGGTTACACGGAACGTTAAAGCATAGTAAATGTTTAACCCTTCACAATCTGGCACAGACAATCCATTCAGCCACCCGAGTTTGGCTGGCATAGTACAGTTAACTTTGATAGCACAACTGAGCAGAACCGGGGAAGCAGGAGGAACAGCACAACCTTCAAATATTTCCGCTAAACAACCAAAGCAGAACATTTGCACAAACAATTGCCAAAAAAGTCATAGTAGGTAAAGACCAAGACATGGATTAACATTTAGCCTGCTTTAACTTTAGAATTCATACATTTTTACATAGCTCATATTACCAGTGATTCCCCCCCCCCATTTTATAACATTGTAATATCTTTGTTCCCCTAATAACAGAGGTCTTCCTACCCAAACAAAATTATTCCACGGTCGTTCCTCCATTAAATGTCCTTGCAAGTGTGGATTCTCTGTTTAACATTTGTAATTTAAAAAACGAAATTTCTATGAGATGAATAAACATCATTCAGGAACTGTACTAAGCTATTGGGGTGAAGTGTTTCTTCAGTTGGTTGCTGTGATCTTGCCTTTATCATATTATCATAATTTTTTTTTCAAAATGGGGGGGGAATGTTTCAAATTTCCACAAGTGGGTGAGGAGCTGCCAGGACATCATGGCTGCATAATAAAGTGGCCGACCAGAGGCGGCTGTGTGTGACAGCCCTCAAGAGATGGCCTTTTATGTTTTAAGAAAACGAGACAGGCAAATGGAATAAAGCTAAAGTTGTTCTCATTGTTCAAAAAATATGGGGGAAACCTTACGATTAAGGTAGCAAGCCTGTACAAAGTTGTCCTAAGAGAGGGTAGCTGGCCCAGGATTTAAGATGCAGATCTGTTTCTCCATGTCTTTCTCCTGCGGGTTAGGTAATCATGATAGCCATAAATTGGGGGTGATTATGTAAATCGGCAGGATAAGGTATATCAATAAAGACATAGCTTTCTGACAGGAAAACAATTACATTGGTTTATGTCATGGATGGGACAAACAGCAATCAGAAGGAGGGGTAGAGAGTAGGACATCAGAAGAGGGGAAAGGACCTGTGTGTCTGGTTCTAGCATACAGCTGGGCGTATTCTCCTGCCTTGTAAGAAAATATGCCATAAAACTGCTTATCTTAATATTAATTTAAGTGATGTATCTCATTAGGGCAATATTTTTGGAATAAAATTTTGGGCTTCTTGGAGTAGAAGTGGAAGGTAGAGTGCAGAATGCTTCCAGCACTGCCCCACATGGGTAAACACAAAAGACACAGACCTCTGCCTCAGGTTCAACATGTGCCAAAGCACCTGGAGCCACTGTATTCACTAAAGCTGGATTTCAGCCCTGCTTTCTCAGCTGCAGAGAAACCACAGACTAAGCACCACAAAGCAGAGCAGGAGAAAGAGCCAGTCCACAGTCCTCCCTCACGTGCACCAGTTGGGCCTGTTCTGAGAAGAGCTCAGCCTGCAAAATAAACAATCCTCTGGAATTCAACCGAGTCTTACTGGTAAGGTCATCTCGGGGCTGAGTGACATGGATGCCCCTCACGACATGGACAGCAAACAGCACCACTAATCCCTTGAGGCAGGTTTGGTGCAAAGATCGGTTCCTCTCTGAGACTCGCTGCTTACAGAAAGGCACATTCCTTTGCTTCGTGTTGTCAGTCTGGGGATTTTCTTAAATAAAACAGAGACACGGAAGCACGCCCTCTTGGCAGGCAACATGCTGCCAGATGGGGTGGGAGGAGGTAGAACATTTTTGCACAAGTCCCAGTCCCAGTGACTGCAAGTTTTGCCATCCAGACAGGAAAGTTTAGAATCATACACGGCAACCCCTCGTAGGCACTCAGTCACAAAAAGGCTGAATCTAAGGCCCACTGATACCAAGTGTAACATTTCCTTTACCCACAAAGGGAAAAGTGATTAAGTAGGAGTCACTTTTTTCTTGGGAGTGAAGGCTGCATAAACAGCAATATATAGGGTTGCCAACATCCAGGTAGAACCTGGATTTCTCCAGGAATTATACCTTATTTCCAAACTACAGAGATGAGTTCTCCTGGACGGAAACACAACTTTGGAGGGCAGACTCTGTGGTAGGCCATACTGTCTATGAGAAATTGAAGTCCCAGAGTGACATTATATACCCATTTATTGTTTTACTTATTTATTATATTTTTATCCCACTCTTCCCAACTAAAGCTGGGCTCAGGATGGCTAACAACTTAGAATTACAATTAAAATAATAAATATCATATAATTAATTAAAACGTTACATCATCAATAAGCAATAACGGCACCCTGATCATGACTCTCAGATGATGGTGTCATTTCCAGATTCAGAGAAACCATATGGATCCAGCATGGGGAGCCAAAAGATGTTATAGGATGGGCATGATAGGGTTAGGAAAAAACAAGTCGGGAAAAGGAGAAAGTGGGAGGGGAAGGGAGGGAAAAGGGAAAAGAAGAAAAGAGAAAAGGGAGGTAAAGAGGGGAAGGGGAGAAGAGGCGAAGGGGAGACCAGCTAAGAGAACCGTTGCCATTATCAACCATAAGCCTAGCAGAACATCTCTGTTTTGTAGCCCTGCAGAACTGTGCTAGGTCCTGCAGGGCCCTGGTCTCATATGATAGAGACTAGGGCCAAGGCCAAAAAAGCCTGGTTGAAAACAGCCAAATAAGTTTTGGGCCAGGGACCACCAGGAGATTGTTATTTGCAGAGCACCACATTCTTTGGGGGGCATAACGGGAGAGGTGGTCCCAGGGTGTTCAAAAAGAAAGGGTGGAAGAGAGTGGGCGGTAGCACAGCAGCAATCAAGCCGCCCCCCCTTGTTTATTCCCCACTGACCTCTTGCGCTTCCCCCTTTCTCTGGGGCCGGGTCCCACCCCTTTCTCCCCCACTCTTCCAGCGTTGCAGCCTACGCAACTGGCCTGGACCACTTCATCCTCCATGTCTCCTCTGCCGCCCGCACACCCTCCTCCACCCTGCCACACCTCCTCCTCCTTCGCTTCTCTCCTGTCCTCATCCTCCCATGTTCTCCTCAGCACCGGCCACCTTTGCCAAGGAGGCGGCAGCCGCACACTGCAGGGACATAATGATGGTGACAATGGCAAGAAGAGGGATTTTCCAAATGCGCTCTCGCCACTGCCACTGATGCCTCTCCTCTGCAGGCAGCCCAGCAAGCGCGGCTTGCACGCACGCTGAATCACTGAACACTATCAACTCTGTTTTGTCTGGCTTGAGTTTCAGTTTATTGACCCTTATCCAGCCCACTAGCCGGCTATTCATGACCTCAGATGTCTCACCTGTTCCAGAGGAAAAGAAAAATCAGAACTTAATATCATCAGCATAGTGATGGCACCACACTTCATTACTCCAGACAACCTCTCCCAGTGATTTTAGATGCTAAACAGCATGGGAGACAATGTGGAACTCCGGGAAACAAAAGAGGATAAATCCCATGGGAATGAATAATAATATCCTAGTGTTACCGTCTTGGATCTACCTTTCAGGAAGAATCAACAACAACTTAAAATAGTTCTTCCCAACCCCAACTCAAGGCTCACAAGAATATCATGATTAGAAGTTCTCAAAAAAATAGCATTAATTGTGGTATTGTTCATATCATTCTATCGAACATGACTAAGGTCATTTATGCATGGTTGCTGTAACCTCCTTTATTCCCTGTTTCAGCCAGGATCTAACTCGTCAGTATGTACAATATCCCATTCCTTGGTAGCTTGACGCTGTTTCGACTCAAAACCAACCTGGGTCTTCCCATTCCTCTGTTAATCCAACTTTTCCCTCTCCCCTGAGCTCAGCCCGGCTCAAAGCAACCTGCAGATAACTAAACAGGGGGAAACACAGAAGATTGGCTTCTCTCACAGCCAATCACGAAGCATTGTGTAAAAGGGGGGTGTCAAGTGCTTCCTGCTTCCTGCTACCTCGGAGCTCTTTCTGGGCAAAAGAAGGGTATTTTAAAAACAAGGCTTGGCTCCCCCCCTTCTTTCAAATTGCTCCATTTTTTGTTCTTAAAATGCTTTTTTATGTGGCAGTTGGGTTTGGGGGGAAGGAAATCTTCTTTCACGTTGAGCTCTGCGAAGTAAGCCAATTACAGAGCAGCATTTAAAGGGGTGGGACTTGATTTGAGCTTGGGAGACTGCTTCTCTGTATTCATGACTCGATTAGCATACAGTTTCATCCCTGATCATTCAAGCCAATGCATATCGTTTCCCCCAAATCGGGTTACATTAATGTGCAATGAACCCAGGTCCAACCAGGGAGATCCAACCCATGCAAAAAAGGCCTAAGACATCCTGGATGATTAAGAGGGTCATATTCCCCTATCTTACTCTCAATGAAGATCATCAACCAAAACAAGCCATGGTGTAAAACAGGTCTGCAACCCCTATAAAAGGGATACATACTATGACTTTCACCCAAAAGGAAGCAGTGCTAACCCCAAAGAACCACAAGACCATACACTGCAATATCATTCAGCTGTTCAGGGAAGTTCTCCCCAAAAGAGGCTAGTAGAGCATTTCCTTACAGTCAATCTGTTTTGGTTTCTTATGATTTAAAAAGAAGTGAGTACAGTAAAAGCAAGCAAAGAAAATAACTCTCACATGTATCAGATCCAGGCTTATCCACAGGAAATTGTTCCCCCTGATTCTCCCAGGATGTCAGATGCAGCCACTGATGCAGCAACAGTCTCATCTCAGGTGTCCAAAAAGAGATACAGTTGAGGCAGTGGTCAAGTGGCATCAGATATAATCACTAAGAAACAAGCAGAGATCCCAGGGAAACATTTGGTCCAGTTCCAAAGCTGACCAGGTTGAAAATCTTGGTATTTGGGTTCAGACACATAAGCAGATCAGCTGGTCCAGCAATCAGAAAAAACACTTAATGAGTCAGCAAGTTGTATCCTTGAGGGTTTTCACTCCAGGAGCACTTAAGTTACAAAAAGAGCTTCGGGTGGCTTATACAAAACCAAATGCAATCAAGACATAGGACTCAAAGGAAAAGACAAAACTCTGACCAAGGTTAGGAAATTCTATTCCTGACAGTTGTGACGAACAAGTGCAGTTCACAAAATACAGAATACAGGAAAGGAAAGAACTCTTCTCCACTTCACAGAGTGCAGAGAAGTTCCCAGAGTAGTACTTACCCAAAGCATTAGTGTGGCTTCAGCCTCCCATCCTGTGCTATTTTCCTGACCTGAAACGGTCCTGGGAGCTTCTGTTTGGCCTATTGAGTAGACCCACAAGTGTACACGTGGGTTTACCCAGTGGGCCAAATACAGCCCCAATTCACGAAGAAAATGCAGCTAGGGAGGCTGAAGACCTTTCTCTATGTGTGCCAAAGTTGTATGACTGCTCCAAAGAACACAGGGTGGGGACCTTGGAATAGGGTTACCAACCTCCAGGTGGTAGCTGGAGATCTCCTGCTATTACACTTTATCTCCAGCCAATCAGTTCACCTGGAGAAAATGGCCGCTTTGGCGATTGGACTCTATGACAATGAAGTCCCTCCCCAAACCCTGTCCTCCTCATGCTCCACCCTAAAAACCTCCCGCCAGGGGCAAAGAGGGACTTGGCAACCCTACTTACCCCCCTCCACATCTGCAATCTGAAGTGGTACAGTGAAGACATAAATTTACCACCTTACTAAGAATTAGGCCACCATTTTGAAAGGATTATTTATTTCTTTACAAATTTATCCCCAATTTTCTCCCTGATGAGGATCCAGGGTGGCCTGCAACATCATGCCTCCCTCCATTTTATCCTCACAACTCTGTGAGGTAAGTTAGACTAAAAGAGGCTGGCTCCAGGTCACCCAGTGAGCTTTCATGGCACAGTGGGGATTTGAAACTAAGTTTCTCAGGTCCTGGTTCAATATTCTAACTTATTTATTTATTTACTTTATTTATAGCCCACTTTTCTCTCCGAGACTCAAGGTGGATTACAGAATATAAAACAAAGCAATCAGACCGGATAAGACATCCAGCGAACAATGCAGTAGACTCGAGGCAGCTTACAGAACATAAAAACAATGCCACTAACAACTAGACCATGCTGATCTCTTTGCCTTGAGAAAAGCCAGGGCATGCAGAGAGCTGTAAGTGGAGGCTGTTGATCTGGATATGGATTATGCTACAGATCTGAATGCCTTGCGGGAGAGCAAACATAGGAAGAAACTCGTAGGACAAGAAACAGACAGTTCGTCCCAAGATATATTTAAGGTGTTACTTACTGTGGCACAACTCACAATCAAGTGAGAACACCGCGTACGAAACTTTAAACAAGGGATAAACCATAACTGTAACCCACAACTGGGTAAGCCTCTCATTCAGATTCCATCAGAATGGGACTAACATTCAGACAGCCTGTTCCAAATGCATTGGTTGAGGGACCAGGGGGTTCAAAGTACTTGTGAAAAAGAGGCCATTGCAGTAAAGTGTCAGCCCACATTTGGAGCACATTGTAGCAGTTGTCTTACTGCTCCACAGAGGCGGTCTTAGCCAATGGGTAACAGGGGAAGCTGTCCCAGACCCCATACTGGGAAGGACCTCAACCACCCATGCCCTACCTCCTAAGAGGAGGGGAGAAGACAATGTGCAGGTCCTTCCACCACTCACATCCAACCCACCAGGGGCTCAGGCATGTGGCTTCTAGCAGTGGCCACTCCTGCCTGCCCCACCCAGAGCTTGGGCAACTGACTTCAACCAGTGGCAATTTCTGCCCACCTCACATGGGGTGAGGGCTACCCTTTGCTTGGCCCTTCTGGCAGGCACCCAGCAGTGGGGTGGCAGTGATTCTGGCGCCATCCTGGAGTTTTTCCCAAGTCCCCAGAATCACTAAGACTGCTCCTGCTACTTCAGCATACACCCCGATTTGCTGTGGAAATGGTATGGTCTGGGTCCAACTATAGGTACACAACCCAGATTAATAAAGTCTGTCATGACAAAGCAGAGACTTCGGGAAACAAAATTCTAGTTCCCTGCTTGCTACTCTAACCATGAAGCTGCCATTTCTATGAAACTATGCAGCAGCACACTAAGAAATGTACATAAGCAGTTCCCAACCTTTTCAGTATGGTGACCCACAAATCCACATTTACTTGGTATGATGACATATCCAAGGCTGGCCCAAGGTGTTTTTGGTGCCCCATCTAGTTCAGCATTCCATTTTCTGTGGTGGCTAACCAAACCTTTTTGAGAAACCCACAAATATCGCACAAAGGGTGCAGCTGCCCCCACTGTGAACCCCAAGTAAGTGGCATTCCAACATACACAGCCTTTGCATATGGAGGCTACATTCCAGCCCTTGACCACCTCTCCTTCTCCATTAATCCCTCTAATCCCCTCAGAGATTCTAAGAAACTCACGCTAGTAATCATCAGGACACGTTTTACTTGACCAACATGTATATGCAGTGAAGAAAAACCATCAACTATTGTATGACACGGAAGATAATGGCTGTTACCGCACTAGGTATTCCCAGCGATATATTAAGAGTTTGAAACTGTTATAAAAAATACTGTTCGCACTTTGTTTGGCCCCTTTAGCTGTGAAGACGTCTTCCAACCATTTTTTAGCCGTGGCATCCAAAACCCCTTTTAAAGCGATGTTTTTTACATTTCCAAACTCTTGATACATCGCTGGGAATACCTAGTGCGGTAACAGCCAGCGTTTCCAGAGTCAGATCTTGGTTTCCAAAATACAAAAGAGAACAATAGAAAGGGCAGGGGCAGCCGTTATGGAGGGCTGGTCTATGACCCACTTTCAGAGGCTTTGTGACCCACTTTTGGAGCCTGACCCACAGCTTGGCACTGCTCTATATGATGATTCTGCTTCAGTTTGTGATTAAAAACTCTTTCACAAACTTTTTTTTAATTTATATTTATCTATATTTATAAATATATTATATATATATTTATATAGTGGAGTACAGAAAGAAGGGAAAAGGGGGGGGGATCAGAAGAAAAAATATGCCTGTGTCTGAGCTTCAATATAATAATACATACATGCACCCTTCATCAGCATTAAACTTGGAGTGCTAGTTTCTAATACTAATTATCGATTTAACAGTCTTTGTAATTACACACTGAAAAGCAAAATGGGTTGAAGCACTTAATTAATGATCAAATAGTGACTGTTTCAGTATAATACGCACACATTTCTATATAAATTAAACTAAGACTACAGGCTTCAAATGCTGAGTACTAATTTGGCATTCTTTCTCTTTGCACACTAGAAAACAAAAGAGCTTGGAGCATGTACCGTAAATACTGATCATATAATGGCTGCCATTTTAACTTTAAATCATCTATTGAATTTATTTTCATTGTGTGTGTGTGTTAAGTGCCGTCAAGTTGCTTCCGACTCATGGCGACCCTATGAATGAAAGTCCTCCAAAATGTCCTATCTTTGATTTTCATTAGATGTGTTAATTTTGACATCAAAGCAAAATCAAATAAAAACTCTTTTACAAACTTTTTGTGCTGCACATGGGCTCTGATTATGCCCAGAAATTGATCTATTTGTTCTCTGTTGAACTATTCCATGTCCTTTTCTGAATGACAATCCCAAATATCACTACCCCCACTATGACACATTCTTACAGTCACTTTGCTGATTTCATAGAGTTAAAGTGCTGGAAGGAACGTAAAGGTCATTTCATCCAAATTCTCTTCAATTTAATTCACTCAGAGGTCTCTTACAGTTCAGTTTACTCCAGCTTATGCCTGTGTGAATTATATCAACATGATTCCAGAGCCGGTACTCAAGATCTAATTGCACACCTGCCCTAAAAGCCCAAGTACAAAACAAATTCAAACAAGTCATATTCTTTCTATCTACGAAGAGAAAGGGGTTATTAAATTTCTTTATGAAAATACAACTCTGACCTTCCACTCAAGACACTCCCTAGCCCAAATGTAAATTTGATTTGCCAAGGGGGAGGATGGCTGCAAAAGTTATATTGTTCTTTTCCCAAAGGAGAGTTGAAATTCACAGAAAACGGAGTCAAGGAGATGTAAGGTAAAAGCAAAGAGGATAGGAGTCATGAAGAAGTCTCCCTCCCTCGAGTGGATCTGATTTTTAAGCTGCTTCTTTAGAACCACACGGATAAGATATGTGCTCTTTTAAATGAAAATACCCAAGATTCTTAATTAGAGGCCATAGGGCATCATTCACAGCTATGAAGATTAATGTACACCAGGTTTGCGATCTAATGTGCATCCATCCTTCCTCCTTATCTCCTTCATGTCACAACCACTCTTCCACTTTTACCCCCTGCCACTTCTAAACATCTCTGCTCTGTCTCCCCATTCACATCCTTGCACCTCACCCTGCTGTGTCTAAGAGCAGACATATCTGCTCAGCCACCTCCCAACAGCTCTGCAGTGACCTCCTCTGCCACTTGCCCCTTTTTCTGGTAGGAGATTAGAATAGAACTTTTACAAGCTTGCCCTCCACTGAAGTACAGGGGTGTTGTGAAACTGGACTTTGGGACTGTGCAAGAATTCTTCATTAAACTACTGCCGTCTCACCCCTCAGCTGCTATATACTTCTAGCTATTCTAAAACAGAGTACCTGTTTGATATGACAGCCTACCATAAGACCTATCATATGAAACCTCCTTATACTAAGTCACCTTCAGCCTATCAAGGTTAGAATTTTCTTCTTTGACTGGCATCTGTCCAGTATCTCAGGTCTTCCACATCAGCTACTGACTGGTCCTTTCCCCCCCTAATCTGGAGATGCTATGAATTGAACCTGAGGACCTTTTGCATGCAATTCAAATGCTCTGCCACTGAACCACAGCACCACCCAAAATCCAATCAGTTCAGAAGTCAGGAGTAACTTCCTGAAGGGAATATTTCTTTTCACTTTTGTGCAGCAAATGGGTGCAAAAAGGTTACTTCTACTAGCAGATTTGAGTATCTCTTTCCCTGCCAAAAAGGCTGGGAATGAAAATGTAAACTCCTTCAGAAACTTGGTTTATTCACTACATTTATATCTGCCTTTCTATGTAAGTTCTCTTACACAGGTAGCTTACACAGACATTCCAGGAGGGTTCAGGAGATACCTCTTTTTCAGTTCAGCCACTGCTAATTTCGGTAGGATTGTGTCACGTACCAACCATATCTTGGGACCTCTCCCTACAGCAAATCCAATGAAACAGAAAACTCTGTCACTGAATGGAACTCAGAAAACATACCGCAGCCCATCAAAATGTATAGCAAAAACTTCTGCATCCTTCCCAAGTGCCTACACCCAACTATGGGCAGTCCAGACTCCTGAAACCTTTGATAATGGTTTGTGAGGAATTTGCGTCTGGCCATTCTACCATTACAAAGGCTCATCTTGGAGGCCTTTTTGTCCCAATTTCCGCAAACATGCCATTAAAAAGGCAAAGCAGGGTTCAGATTCACCCAGAGTGCTGACTTCTAGGCCAGGTTACAGTTACGGCAGAGCCAGATGACACCAAATTGTTTGCATTCAGCTGGAAATCTATTTTAAATGTGAATGAAAGTTTGTTCCTATCAAAACACTTACAAGCTATATAAACCATGCACTAGACTGAATAAAAGACATTTGATATAAAACATTAGGAAACTTCGTATGGTTTTGTTTAGCAGCACCAGCCACTTGGAAGACTGGAATATAAGCACTGGCAGCCACTCCCTGGGTTTACTCCAGTCTTGGCAGGACTGGTCTGGAAGTAGAGACACAATAGCTGGCTTAACCGAATTTGGCCCACGGGCATCACACACAGCAACAGTCAAATGTGAATAGTCAGGCTGGCAGACAACCCGCTGTCAAAATGTAAGATATATCCCCCACCCTAAAAAGCGATGCAATACCAAAAGATTTTCAAACTCCAGTCCAACCGATGTACAGCTAATCATTTAATCAAACGAGTGAACCACTGAGATATACCAGACATACAACAATTGAAGAGGCAGCAAAACATTTTATTCCGCTCACTGTTAAATAGGAGGTGTGGTGCCCACTGCTGAATTCTCCTACGGAAGTGTATCCTGCCAAGGCTAGTCTTTGGTTAAGCTGAGGAGCTTCTCAGTTTTCACGAGATCTAATTCTCTCTGCTCATGCGGGGACTTTCTGTCCTTTCCCCCATCAAGACTGTTGAAAGGAACAGGACAGAAACAGGCTGCAAAAAAGAGTACAACTGTCTTTCTGATACACCCTTACCTGATTAGAGAGAGCAGCAAAGCAGCTGAGCCTGTTCCTACCCAGCAGACAAGAGAGCGAGGCCACGTCTGGCTCTGTCTGGAGTTTTTCACAGACCACGTGCACGTTTGGGCTTGCACTAAAATAGCTGCCAGACTTGGAGGAAAACAAACTTCACTTAAAGGGGAAAGTGGCAGAATTTTCCATAGAGCTGCAACAAACAGGGTTCTTTTGGGTTACAAATGCCACAGGTAATTGCAGATAAACTGGGGCTTGCTATTTCTAGCCTGACATACGACAACAAAAACTACTGCAAAGGAAGCAGGAAACAATAAGCCCCCCTTTCACAAAGAACCCCTAGTCCTAGTGCTAATAACTACTCTCTTGCAACTTACTCATCTGTGTTTTGTTTTACATCTGACCAGTTTATTTTAGTGAGAAGAATACATAGGGTGCTCTACCACAGATGCTTGTCTCCCAATAGGAGGCAAATGCAGAGGAAGCCCACCTGGTGGAACACAGCACTTTGACTAAGCAATTTGGTCCTGGGATTGTGCACAAAGCATAGAAGCCAAACAAGTATGGGGCACTCAGACATGAACAAGACATACAAATCAACGTGATTATGGTACCAAGATAAATTGGCAAAACAGAATCTAAGTCCTGGGTTCTAGATTCCTAAATTGCCTAAAGAGAAGGTCAGAAGGTATGGCGGACAGGTTAGGTACCACCTCTCTCTAAGAGTGGCCAATGAGAGCTGAGGGAATGTTTTTGAGAGACAGCTGGAAAACAGCAGTCGGGGGTTGGCAGTTAGGGAGCTGGAGTGTGGAGAATAAGGGCTTTTCCACATTTTTTGTCAGCTCTGGCCCTGTACTTTTAAAAAAAAAATAAAAAATGAAAGCTGGGAATTCAGAGAACCTGCTTAAGCTAGCACTGTAACTAGGGTTGCCAAGTGCCAGGTGGTGGCGGGCAAACCCCCGCCAATCCACCTGGCTGCCCTCCGACCAGCTGAGGGACAGTGGGTAATGCGTGCATGCGCGCCTGCCTGCAGCGGTACGGCACTTCCGGTAGTAAAACGCGCCACAAAGGGCCATTTACCACTCAAACTCCTTTGTGATGCGTTTTACAACCGGAAGTGCTGCATCACAAGAGGCCTTTTCCACTCAAACTTCCAGTGGAAAAGGCCTCTCTTGATGCAGCACTTCCGGTTGTAACGTGACGTAATCGCATCGGCGCAGCTGTGCGCGCCCGCGTGATCCCAGCTCACCTCCACCCTAAAAACCTCCCGCCGAAGGGCAGGAGGGACCTGGTAAGCCCAACTGTAACACTACACTGTTATATCATTATTTTAGGGCCTTTTTTATATGGGGGTGCTCTGTCGCCCCCAATAACAATGGCGAAAGCACCATCCCTCACATTCTCATTGTTTAAGCCACGTGTGGAAGAAAATAAACTGACTCCACAACTGTAAAAATGCACGGGGGGGGGGGGGGCGTGCGTGCATAAGAACCCTCCCCAAACGGATTCCAGTGCTTATGGACCAACTCCCAGGAAAATCAGGAGTAACTCCAGTGTGCAGAAAAGTTCTGAGCCTGGATGAGTGAAGCTGTGGCAAGGAGCAGCTGAAAGCTAACTGGAAAGACAAGTCAATTTGTAACAAAAGATCCCAAATGCTGGAACAGGGAAACAGTTCAAAAGTTCAATGGAAAAGAAACTTTGTAATATTTACCTTACTTTCTTCAGTGTTACCTTCAAACCATAAATAAAAGTTGGCTTCTTGTTTGTTTAACCCTGTGAGCTGTATACACACACACACGCACGCACACACGCACATATTTGGGCATGAATAAAATGGTGGCAGCGTGTGAATGGAACTGTGTTTGAGTCCCCAACCCAATAACTCTGTGCAGTGTTTGAATGAGGGGAAATTATTAGAGGGGGGCTGGACTACCCTATCTGCTGATGTCTCTGTGAGCGATACAGAGGACCTGAGAGGTGAAAAGGTTGTGGCTCTCTCTCTCTCTCTCTTTTTTATTATTATTTAAGATCTACTTGTAACCATGGACCTGAGAGGAGAGGTTGTGGAGGGTGGTAGACACTCTGCGTGAGTGAGAAAAGGGGCATCACAAAAAATCTTCACAGTTATCCTATTTATTCACAGTCTTCCACTGCTCTGGGGAGGAACAGATATATCACCACCCCCTTCTGCTAATGAAGGCTGATGAGAAAAACAACAATAATTTCATAGGGATCACCCAAAGCGTCAGCCAGAACAGACAGCATCAGTGACACCCCAGGCCAGAGGGCAGTGTTTGTGTCTCAAATTCTACTACAACAAAAATCTACACGATTTTTAAAATCAGAAATAGCAAACCCTGCAACTAAAATAAATTTTGTACACATATTAGATTTACTTGTGTGTGTGTGTGTTTGGCTCATCAATTTGATAAAATCATCCCTTTCCCTCAGCTCTGCCTACATGACTCAGAAACCAACCCTTGTTTGTTACCCATACTTTTCCCTGGTGGCTTCTGTCTCCAAGCCTTCTTGTCCTATCTCTGCCAGTCACATAAGATGGATCACACGCTACATATAAAACTCCAATCTGCCCCCTATTATGTTGTCGCCCAAGATAATGACGAATGCCCTTGTTGTAGACTTTAAACTGAATTATGACGTACACCCAACGTTGCCCAAGATGAGATCCTGAAATCCTCTATGTCTTGTGAACTTGACAGTGAAGTTTGGCAACTGAGAACAGCACCAATGGCATTCAGGGTGAGGCGGAGGGAAGTCTGGCTGTGGCTTCCATCCTATGCAATTTTCAAATGTAGCAGAGAAAATTGCTAACCTCAAGTGTGGGAGGCTGTCCTCTGCTCCAAGGCTATGGCAGACTGACCAAGTTGCAAAGATTAGGTGCCAACTCAAAATTCCTCCTCTCCTACACAAACAGTAAACCCAAACACTTAGGAAGGAACAATGCCAATCTTGCTTGCCCACTCGGTGGGGAGGAGAATGAACTTTTCTTGAGCACAACTGCTCACCATCCCTCCAAGAAGCTCCTGGGGCGGTCTAACAGCAGGGGTCTGTGACATGCCTCAGTGCACCACAAATGAGAGCAAGAAAATGCATGTTGCCTGTGTCATGCAGAGAAAGATTTGGGATTCAAGAGGAAGAGGCCCTCAACTAATGGACCCCCATATCCCTTTCCCACACATATGCGAATGATTAGTTCCAGCAAACGACTTCCCCCAGACACAGTAACCTTAGAGGCAGGCTCTAGTGACACAGCAGATATGTTGCTGCTATGGCAGGACACAGTGACTAAACATCAAACCGTTTAATGCAAGGAAATGCCATATGAATAGCAACATAAACTGATTAACTCAGATCCATTTAACAAGAAGCAGAGCAGAGGCTGTCCCTGAGGCCAGAATTATGAGTTCTGCCTTCACTTATCCTAAGAATATTTCCCCTCTCTCCTACATGTTGACCATCCACAATGCAGCTCATGCCAGGCACGGGGGGAGGCAAAGCACACCAAGCAGGATGCATGCAAGGACAATTGACCAGTCTTTTTCCACTGCACAATTCCTGTTGCTTTTATTAATTCCTCCCCCACAATCAACTTCAACTGTTAACGGTTAGGCCAGTTATCACTGGAAGGAACCATACGTGCTTGCTGGCTCCATCAAACCGGCGTGGCCATGTCTGCTTGCAATCTATTTAAATTTGGGAGGAAACCACAATTAACCTGATACACTTGTTATTCTGTTTACAGAGATTCTTTTGGCAATCGTGGCCCACCCGCACAAAGAGGCCTCTGCATCAGAAGAGAAGGTTATATGGTACCTCCAGCAAACCCAGAAAACCAGAGCTCTCCACAGTGATGCATCCAAAATAGGGTTTCAGATAGAGCTGAAAGTTACATTAGAAGGGTGTAACTGCCCTTCGGATTGCACTGTAAGTAACTAGCAATGAATAATCTTCCATACATAACAGGTCTGTTGTCCAGCATATTGCATGCACAGAGTCCTCCTTCACTGATAAACCTTCTTTTGTTAAAGGCCTCTGAGTCCATCAGTTCCATTTTACTATAGATGTATACTGGGAAATAAGTCCCAGTGAGTTCATTGAGACTTATTCCCAAATGCTTGTTAGTACAAGTAGTAAGCTTTCTTTTGCTGAAGTCATCTTTGTATGTAAGGAAGACAGAAGGGTGAACACAGGAGGCACCATTTAATCCTAAAGAAAGAGAAATTGAAATGGTTCGCATACAGACTATTCATATCAAAGGCTGCTTCAAATGAGATTTTGATTTGCTATAGAGATGCCAATGCAGTAAACAGGAACTTTAACTGTTTTTAAAGGAAAAGGAAAATCCCTTTTTACATAATTCCCCATAAACTGAAGCTTAATTGCAACAAAAAGGAAGTGCTAATGGTGGGTAGAAAGACTAACCCAGGAACTGAGGTATCTCCTGTTCTGGATGGGGTTGCAGACAGTCCCCCCAAAGGAGCGGGTTCGCATCCTGGGGTGCTGCTAGTCCTGCTGTTGGATAAGCAGGTGGCAGTGTTGGGCAGGAGTGCCTGCCATCTGCTTTGGCTGGTAAATTGTGATATTTCCCGGGGGAAAAGATCTTGTGGTGCATGCTCTAGATTAAATTATTGCAATGTTTCAGGTGGATAGTCATGTTAGTCTGAAGTAGTGGGAGGGAAATGAGTTCAGTAGCACCTGAAAGACCCACAAAATTTTCCAGAATATGAGCTTTCATAAGTCACAGCTCGCTTCATCAGATACTATTATCCCAAGAAGCGAGCTTTGACTCACAAAACCTTATACTCGGGGAAATTATGTTGGTCTTCAGTGTGCTTGTGGACTTAAATTTTGTTTTATTACTACAATGTGTTCTGCATGGGGCTGTCGTTGAAGAGTGTCCAGCAACTATAATTAGTACATAATGCTGCAGACTGAGAATGCTGACTGGAGTGGGTTATAGGGACCATATCACTTCAGGCTTGTTCCATCTATACTGGCTCCCAGTTTGCTTCTGGGCCAAATTCAAGGTGCCCAGTTCAAGGTGGCCTATATGGCTGGGAACCATAAGGACTGCCTACTCCAACATGAACTTACTCAGCTTCTCTAGTAATCTTCAGGGGCCTTGCTTCAGGTGCCCCCACCATCTGAGGCAAGACAGTAGCAACCCAAGAAAGGGTCATGGCACCAAAACTGTAATTCCCTCCATGTTGCCTGTGATGCATCTGTCCCCCCATCATTGGCTTCCACCAGCAAGTGAAGGCTCTCTTTTTTCTTTCTTGTTTTTGTTTTTTTTGGTGTTCCTTTACGATCCTCCTTTCTGTTTATGTTTTAACAGCTATTTTGTAGATATGTAATTTTAATTACTTTTTAATTGTTCACAATCTTGGCAGCCTGAATTGGGTGGAAAGGTGGGATAAAATGGTTTTCAATACATATTTACTTATTCGCTATGTTTATAACCCCCTTTTCTCACTGAGACTCAAGGCAGATTACATAGTGTAAGTCAACATGATCAATAGGATAAGCCATCTAGTAGGACTAGGAATACAAAAATCTGAAACAAGCACTATAATGATATGGAATGCACACAAATGCAGTGATGGCAGGATAATAAACACAGAAAATAGAGAATGCTTCCTATACACAGTGGTATAATCTACAGTCCCTTCCCATTTATAAGTGTCATTCAGTTACAGTATAGCTCTATCGCCTTTATAGAAAAGCCCTCCTAAACAATTCTATTTTACATAGTTTATGAAATGACAGAAGTATGGGAGCCTTCCTGGCCTCCTCAGGCTAGAATCCAGCTATCTTCTTAAACAAACTTTAAATTTGTCCTATTTCAATAACATTCCTACACACACACACACACACACACACACACACACACACACACACATCTGGAGCATTGCTATTTAGACACACTTCCTCAACAATCTTTTTCTGGTTCCTGCCCTATACTCCCTCCATTTAAAATAGCACCTTCAAAATTGTGCAAGGAGCAAGTACATCCCACATCACTCTTTTGCATGCTGCTTCTGAGCTGTTTCATGTGAATATATCTGATTAATGACAGACAAACCTTCCCACAGTTGTCATTCCAGCTGTGCATCAATTCATCTAGAGATCTTGTAAATTTCTTTCAGGTAGTTACTTTACGATCCCAAAGTCCAGTTACTTCATAACTGTACCTCAGCGTATCCCTATCCCTGTGTGCTTGTTTTTATCCCAGCAAACTGAATCAGATATTTCAAGTGAAACTGGACAAACTTAGCCTTTCTTACAAAAACATTCCATTCTAGGAGGAAGTATGTACTCAAAGATTAATGAAATTAAATGAATGACTGGCGTAGATATACCCCATAGTCCAGGGGTCGGCAAACTCATTAGTCAAAAGAGCCAAATATCAACAGTACAACGATTGAGATTTCTTTTGAGAGCCAAATTTCTTAAACTTAAACTATATAGGTAGGTACACTGTTTATTAACTTAATAAACTTTAATTAAAGTTTTAAGTCTTAATTAAACTATAGTACAAAGAGAGTTTAATACGGTCCAAGACCAGCATAAAAACATACCAGATATACATACATAACATAACACATATAAAAGTGCATCAAGTGTGAGCCCCTATAACATCTTACAATCTCTCACTCATAAAAGCCGTTAAGCGCTTAATTAAAAATATTACATGTTTGGAATTAGTATAGGTACACTGAATAAAACTTGATATCATACTTAATAGTGATCTTATTTATTGATAAAAATTAAATTGTAAGTCCCTGCCATTTCCCCGTCCGGAGTCCTCATCTGGAGGCCTGGTCTACCGCCATAAAAGCCTATTGGTAGACCTGGCCTCCGGCTGAGTCCCATTGGGAGGCCAGGTCTACCCATTGGCTTTCTTGGCAGTAGACCTGGCCTCCGGAGGCCCATAGAAGCCAATTGGTAGACCTGGCCTCTGAAGAGGGACTTTTTCCCCTCCTCGGAGTCCAGGTCTACCGCCAAGAAAGCCAGTGGGTAGACATGGCCTCCCAATAGGACTCAGCCGGAGGCCAGGTCTACCAAAGGAAGCCCGCCCCGCCCAACAGCTGATAGGCGGGGGGGAGGAACCGCCGAGCCGTCCGCCCAGCAATCGCGCGGCTAGAGGGGAGGGGAGGCTTTAGCCTCCCAACAATTGAGGGCAAGGGAAAGGGGGACCCGGCCATTCTCCACGGCGGGGGGGGGGGGGGAGAGACAGCATGCCCGCTCTCAGGCGCGCTGGCTCCGCAGCCCGGCTGCCGGCGCGAGCGGGTGCAAGAGCAGGGGCTCCGAACCAAGTTCGGAGAGCCGCACTCAACACGCCAAAGAGCCGCATGCGGCTCTGGAGCCGCAGTTTTGAGACCCCTGCCATAGTCCAATCCTGTGCATGTTTACTCAGAAATATGCCCTGCTACATTTAGTGGGGCTGCAATCCTATGCACAGAAATCAGTAGGACTTGCAACATCTTAGTTGGGAGCCAGCATGGTGTAGTGGTTAAGAGTGGTGGTTTGGAGCAGTGGAGTCTGATCTGGAGAACCAGGTTTGATTCCCCACTCCTCACTCCTCCACATGAGCTGCAGAGGCTAATCTGGTGAACTGGATTTGTTTCCCCACTCCTCCACATGAAGCCAGCTGGGTGACCTTGAGTAAGTCACATTCTCTCAGCCTCACCTACCTCACAGGGTGTCTGTTGTCGGGAGGGGAAGGGAAGGTGATTGTAAGCCGGTTTGAGTCTCCCTTAAGTGGTAGAGAAAGTCGGCATATAAAAACCAACTCTTCTTCTTCTTCTTCTAAATAAGCACAGGGTTCTACACAGTGGAATCACAGTTTTCATTTTCTAGGTTGATACATGACCCAGTGTATTCTGTTCAGTCTTCAACCATCTTCCAGTCCTGGTGACATTACCAGCCCTGGTTTGTGATTCTCCAGCTAAACAGTACAATTAAAAGATAGAACCCAGAACCCTTACAGGGGTCATTCAGAATTACATAGAGCTGCAATCCAGTAAGCAGGGGGGAGGACTTCTTCACTTAACTCCATTAATTTTGCATTTTAGAAACAGAAAGATAAAACACAGCAAGCAAAACACTTTTAGCACAACAAACAAAACACTTTGACTATGATACCCATGGGATGCATAAAGAAAAGCCCTAAAATTTGTTTCCATATCAACACTCAGATCTTGCATGTATGAAGAAATAACAATGAACAAAATGCTTTTGAGGATGTGCCTTTTCATTACTACTGATCAGCCACACAATTTCCCACAAGTGTGGATTTAAAGAAAAGGTCTTCAGGAAACAGGGTATAATTTTTCAGGCAAATCTGAGTCCAGGCTCCTCTAACATTACAGATTAATCATTTGGTCTTGAACAGCACAAAATGCACTCAAAGCACTAAAGCCAACAGCAATCTTTCAGCCACTCGATGCCATCAGTTGAGCAGTCCCCTGCAGCCAATCATGAGGGCCTCCCCACATCCCTAATGGAAAGTGCCAATGGGACAGGCAACACACGGTGACTGGCCATTCCCACCTTGCTGTGTGCAACAGCCCTAAGGAGAAATAGTTCCCATGTAGCTGGATGATTGTGTGAAAGAGGCCTAAACCTGATGCCACCTGATGGATTAGAACAATCAGAAAAACCTGAGCAATGGCCGCTTCCTGAGACGCTGGAGACACTACGTCATCCTCCCATCTGAGCTACCAGAGCTATTGAGCTTTTGACATGTGAACAGCATAAAACTCACATATATAAAACTATCACTACGCCAAAGAACAAACTGTAAAGACAGCAACATGGCTGTTCATTTCTACAAGTGAGGTGTATGTAGATCAACTTTCATTCCTTCCTTTGCCTTCAAGAGGAACTGAGGGCCCTTGACGGGAAGGACATCTTGTCTGATGTGGCCTCCACAAAATACCCTTTTTGCAGGTTTCTTCATGCAGCTATCCATATTCTTTCCTGCTCCTTACCAGAAGGATACCAGCTTAACAAAAATATTGCCATGTTAACCAGGTGGACAAACAGCACAGTCCTAAACAGGGTTGTACCCTTCTAATCCCACTGACTTCAATGGATTTAGAAGGATGTTACTCTGTTTAGAATGGCACTGTAAAACATTTTTGTTGATTTATGTAAAATGTTCATATCTTGCCTTAGGCTCATGGTGGCTAACAAAGCAATGATAAGTTGCAAACACACACAAACAATATAACAGTTCATCAACAAGAAAGAAAGAAAATGCAAGATAAAACACACACAAATAAAAACACAGTCAGTTCTGCCAAAATCCTCCATCAAATGGTCTGTGAAATAAAACTTTTTACATAAATTCTCCACAAATTATTCTGGACACTGACCATCCCTCAATTCTCCCACTCCAATCACCAGCTTCTCAGAAAATATAAATACAAGTAATACAATAAAGGAAGAAAAAAAAGGAAAGGGAGCTATCGGACCACAGTGTGTTCCTTTGAAGACCTGTGCTTTACTGCCAACCAAATTTGCTATGTTTTAAGTCAAATCATAAAGTGATCTTTATCTACTGGAATGATCAAGAGGCTTGTAGAGCCATCCTGAACAGGGTTATACCCTTCTAAATCCATTGAAGTCCTCTGTAACTCTGCTTAGGACTGCACTGTAAATCAACCTGGCTTGCATTGTATGTGAACAGAAAGCTATCTGAAATTGATCCAATCAAAAGCACCACACCTGGCAGCTCAGTTCTATGTTCAACACCTTGTGTGTTGCCAGTGCCAATGACAATAACCCTGTAAACTGTGCTCCTGTGTCTGGGAGGCTGCTTTATTGTCGACCTGACCTGAAGCAGACTAGGATCAGCTTGCCTCTCATCAACTTCCTCCTGAAATAGCACAGCCATTGTGAGAATGTGCACTTTGGGCATGTGAATAGTAGTGCAGCTTTTGCCATGAGTCTTGCATTAAAAGCCCAGGTCTCAATTGGACCCAGAACAAATGCCCATGACTGTCAAGCCCTGCCTGGCATGCTGTGCTGAACTCTCTATCTAGATTTTTTTTTTGTAGATTGTAAGCTCCTTGGGGCAACAACCTGAATTTTTATATTCTGCACAGTTCCATGCAGTTGAGGGCAGCAGCAGCAACAACAAATCATCATCATCATCTAAGCAGCAGCACAGGGTGTGTGCTGAAAATGTTGTTTGAGTCCAACACAGAAATCAGACTTTGTTTAAGTCAGTAAGACTCTTTTGTTTTCCCCTCCTCATGTAAATTCAGGCAGTTCTTACTTCTGTTTTCCATCCAGCTCCAGTAATTCCTTGATGGAGTCCTCTCACTTCATGTGCGTGTGTGTATGTCTAAAGTGCCTTCAAGTCGCAGCCGACTTATGGCGACCCCTTTTGGGGTTTTCATGGCAAGAGATGAACAGAGGTGGTTTGCCAGTGCCTTCCTCTGCACAGCAACCCTGGTATTCCTTGGTGGTCTCCCATCCAAATACTAACCAGGGCTGACCCTGCTTAGCTTCTGAGATCTGATGAGATCAGGCTAGCCTGGGCCATCCAGGTCAGGGCCCTCTCACTTCATAGTGATTCTTAACTACAAATTGCACTGCTCCACAGTAGATTTCCCCATTAAAACAGCCCAAATGGCACCCAAGTTACAAGCACAAGCAATTAACTTAACAGCAACTGAATGGGATTGTCTTCTCTCCTGAGATTTATCGAGCTAAAATCAGGGCAGGGACGCTCTTCCCTGTAGGCAATACTATGGTTCAAACTGTGCCAGAGAAAGCTGAGCTACACCACCCCACCCCCTTCTTCATCCCATACTTCAGCAAGCAGAGAGAGAGAGAAAGAGACCTACCCAAAAATGTACACCGTCAACAACAAGCAGACTTCTAATCCGAAAGACAAACTACTGGATAAGCTTGTCCACGCTCAAAAAAGTCGGAGGCTGCTGACTCACACATCGCGCCAGAGTATACCACTTGCGATTTCAAGTTGACTCCTGCTGCCTGTTCTCCTCACCATCATTCCACCCCCCAAAACTGGCCAACGTCACAGCCAAACATTCTTCCCAGCTAATCAGAGACTAGAAGGGGAGGGACGCCCGTCGCTTCACATTTCTCTCCTGCTAACAACTGGGTTCGTGTGTGCATGTTCCCACATGTGCACTGCATGTCACGTTTCCCTGTTCTCATGCAATTCATTCCCCATAGTCCTCACAAACTCTGACATAATCCAGAGCAACGGTAAGTCAATGCACATAAACTCGCAAAGTTAGGATAGGGCCAAGAAGGCAGCAGTTTGCAAGAGAGCCTCGCTTCTTTCTTCTGCCTGGCACAGGAGTGCACAAAAAACCATGGATTTGTGCCACAGGAAGGCCCGGGAGATTTCTTCTCTTTCCAGCTGGCACAATAGGCAAATCACACACAGCTTACAAGCCCCAACTATTCTTTCTCTCCCCCCCCCCACCAGTCTCTAGCCGTAGAAGCCCAAGCATCATGTTACAGACCCTTTCATGCTCCAAGCACAAAGCAAAGGCTTCTTTCATAGCACTCAATGAAAACTGCCCCCTGAGCAGCTGCTGTCAGCTTGGAATCTGCCACTGGCTGCTGCACAACCCAGACCACAAGCTCTGAAGAACAGCGCAGTGACACTCAACAACCTTGCAGACATTCAACAAATGCTGTTCCCAGAAAAAGTGCCCTCTTGCCTAGTTTCTTTCTCACAAGCTTTGGAAGCAGGCAAAAGGACAGAAGAACATATTTATTCTTCTACCACTTTTGAAAATCCAGGGAAAAGAAATACCACAAAAACAAGGGTGTTGCTTTTAAGGTCCTTTAAACCTTACCACCACCTCCATATTGAGAAGAGCAAAGTTCTTCCAAAGGAAAGGTGAAAATAAAGCTACTCCCGAATATGTTCTCCACTCATGAGGACATTGCCTAAGAGCTTCTTCCTATTATTTAAGAGACACGCCTTCCAACCTACAAATCCCTTTGCATTAATGATGAACTTGGGAGGAGATTCTAGTTCCATTTCACTGACAGGAAAGCTAAGGCTCAAAGCCATCACAGGCTCTGTCAACAGAGTGGCGCTGAATGAATTCAATCACAGCCCTAGGAACACAGCCCACAATGGAACCCAGAATATATCATCCAACCATCCGCTAAACAATTTAAGCAGGAATGCTTGAGTTTAACAGTGCAATCCTAAGAATATTTTCATGGCATTAACCCCACTGAATAGAGCTGCATAGGATTCCTCTCTAAAGAACCTTCTACAATAAAGCAGCCTGCTCCTGAACTGCCTTGCGCACGAGGCTGCAAAAGCTAACACCCAGAAGGAAGGGGCAATTTGCCCAGGGATGTATAGCCATACATGCCTGTGGCACTTGGAACGCCAGGCACCCAAGTCTCTACTCCTGTTCTATTCAATCAAAGCTGGAAACACAAGGGCAGGTATGCAATGTGTGTGTGTGTGTTTTTTTTAATACATCTGATCGCAGTTTTTCCCATGTGGTTATCAAATGGAAAGAAAATGTTCTGGAGGGGAAAAGGAAGGTTGCCAGGGCATGCTGGGCATTGCATGTACTGGAAAGAAGCTTCAGTGGAAGTTTGGGCTGGAGAAGAAAAACAGGAAAGAAGCTACCACCACCTCCACCAGTCCCTGCCAACTTCCAGGCCCTACAACTGTGCTGTTAAAACAGTTCCTCAACATGCTGGGCGCTCCTTTCAACCTGTGACCCACCACCTCAATTAGACCCTCCTCTCACTACAGACCAGAACCCCACAGCCGCCCTGCCCCAACAATCTAATCTTCTTTCTCAGCTCCCCCAAGAAACCTCAACATCCCAACCTCAATACTTGCATCTTCCATCCCCTAGAGTCTCTAGGCATCTAATAGACACTCTATGCATCTGATAAAGTGAGCTCTGCCTCCGATCAGTCTTTAAAGCACTACTGGACTCCTGTTTAACGCCTCTATGGTTCCTGCCCACCCTTTGCTCCATCTCAATGGACCTGGGCGCCCAGCATCCCTTGTAGGGTTGCCAAGTCCCTCTTCACCTCCGGTGGAAGGTTTCTGGGGCGGAGCCTGAGGAGGGAGGGGTTTGAGGAGGGGAGGGACTTCAATGCCATAGAGTCCAATTGCCAAAGCGGCCATTTTCTCCAGGTAAACTGATCTCTGTTGGCTGGAGATCAGTTGTCATAGCAGGAGATCTCCAGCTAGTACCTGGAGGCTGGCAACCCCAATCCTTTGGGTTCCCAGCCCCTTACTCTAGTGAACCCCGTCTGCCTCCACAGCCCTCCAAGAACTAGAACTCCAGTCCTCATCTGGAGATTGGCAACCCTACCAAGAACCCATTGCCCGTCCTCCACTTAGGCACAGTTGCTCATTGCCTCGCAACTCTTTCTTCCTGCGTTATATCCCGAAGTCTCTACTACACAAATGCCCAGGAAACCCAATCCCGGATTTTACCTTCCCCCTCTTGATCCCCTCGCCCTCGCTCGCCCGCGATGCACAACCATCTGCCTCTTTCGGGCGCTTGTTTGAGCGCCCCACATACCCCCCACGTTTGCCCCGCGATCCCTGGCTGGACTCAGCCCTCTAAAGCCACTTCCTCCGCTCACCGCCGCCCCACTTCCCCGCTCAAGTCCGCAGCCAGCCAGCCAACCGGCCCCTCACTCACTCACCCTCTCCGAGGCTAGCACTAGGGTGGCCCTGCCTCCGCTCGCCGCCTCCCATCGCCCGGACCCCCCTTGGCCGCAGACCCCGCTCTCCACGCCTGCCCATCCCCAGAGCCAAGCTCCGCCCGGCCACCCCCTAAAGCCCCCCTGCCTCTGGCCGGCGAACGGACAGCCGAAAGGGGCCGGGCTCGGGGGGGTCTCGACGGACGTACAGATTCCGACCCCAGAGCATCTAACCGGGCGAGGGGAGAGGAAGGGCGCCTTTAGGGTCATGAGCAGTAGCCTTCATCCGACACCCCCCCCCCAAAAAAAAAAGTCCTTGCTGCCTTTAAGGGAAACAGTGGCATGCCGTCCCCCACCAACCTCTAACATCACCAACATAACCATGAGTCCAAAAGCAAGAGTCCAGTAGCACCTTAAAGACTAACAAAATTTCTGGCAGGGTATGCTGGACTTCTGCTGCTGCAGACAGACGGGCGTGGCTACCCATCATGATTATAATAACCATGATGATTTCCACAGTACTTGTTCCCAGCCAGGTGACCCAGTATTTGCGTCTCATAATCCAGAGCATATCTCAGAAGTTGGAGATCATTATTATCCTTTTTCTGTTGCTTTTCCTTGTGTCATGACCCCTGGCACTTGTGAGAGAGGAAAGCACCCTAAAGTATGTACGAACTGATCACATTTATTTATTTACTGAATATATACTCCACCTTTCTGCCCTCATCAGGGCCACCAGGGCAGCTATTTTGTTATTTTTATATCATTGTTGTTTTTACATCACTGTCAACTGCTGCACTTTAATCTTCCCCTTCCTTCAAGGAGCTCAGGGTAAGTCATGGGTTTCTCCCTTCCTCCATTTTATCTTTGCAACAACTGTGTGAAGTAGGTTAAGCTGAGACTGAGTGACTGGCCCAAGGTCATCTAGAGAGCTTCAAGGCTGACTGGAGATTTGAACCCAGGTCTCTCTCCAGTCTCCTTCTAACATTCTACTCCACCACACTGGGTTTTCTCATGACATAACATTATTTCTGGCATTTATTCACACTTATAAAGGAAGCCCTTTAGTTCCTTCCATAAGGGGGTCTTCAGGAAGGAGCAGATTTCAAACGTATGCACTATACACATTTACACAAAGGAATACATGCCTCCCTTTCCTATAGAAGGAGGATCGAGTCCGGTATTGCCTGAATAATATCCCCAAATTCTCTTCTTCTCCACTTTCTATGGTGTGGTGTCCTGGCAAAGAATGGAGTAGACCCAGCCTTGTGTTTGGGTAGAAACAAAACAGTTCTGGATTTGGATACAAACAAAAGAGGAACTTCATTAATTTCACAGCACACAGAGCCACTGCTGATGTTTCTGTTCTCACTTTGTTTCCAAAAGTAGCGGGTGTGCGCTTGCTTCGACAGCATTCTGCAAACCAGGTTAGCTCCCCCAACCTGCATTTTGCAAACATGGAAGCAGCCCTGCACTGCTGAGAAATACCTGACATCAACATGTCAACAATAAAGACTACTGTAAAGTGATCAATGGTGTTCTCTGGAATGCTATGAGATGTGACATTCAGAATAAAGGAGACTCATTACGGTCTATGGGGCTGTGAGAAAGAAGGACATCTGGCAATGTGTTCGCTAGAACAAGGAAGTAAACAAAACTCTGCAAAGGGGAAGACACACCAGAGCAGCTGAGCTAATTTAAGTTCCTTGAGAGAAACAGGCGGGCGTAAGTCTATGTAATTAATTAACCATCATTGCCAATGGAATTATCATGTAGGAGCTGTCACAAGGGAGGCATTCTTTGGCATCCGCTGCACAAGGCAAGTAGCTTTTCTTGTGTTGCCTGCAAGAGAGGCCTTCACTATCTTTGCTTGTAAGGGCAGACAGCATAAGTCTCTTTTCCACTCCACTGCATTTCTTTTAACCACTATATACCTTCATTTCCCACCTTTTGCAGGAGATCTATGCAGTCCCTCCAAAACTCAAGAGCACAGCCATCTGTTGAAAAACCATAGGATCATAGACTTGTACAGATGGAGGAGGCATGACCAATTTCTGCACCAGGGTGGAAGTTCCTCTCCACTCCTTCTAAGCCCCAAGTGCCAGAATATGCTGGCGGGAAACCCCCGACATGCCTCTGTATGTTTGTACGACAGGCTTACACATCAGAAGCTCCCAGGAGTTGCCCTGGAGTAATAGAGGAGGAAAAGTGTCTGGCACAGCACATGGGCACTCCTCTTCCTGTTTTTCTGATGCAGCTGGATTTTGTTGTGGGTGGGGTGGGGTTTAGCAACAAGCCACAACTTACTAACATTCTTTTTTTTTTAACACCACACAGGCATCTCTCCATGAAAAGAGGTTCATCCACTTAAATAAGTCAAATGTTTCCTCCATTATTCACGCAAGGTAGTTTCTGTGGTCATGTTGTCTACCTCTAATTTTGCCTGCACTTTTTAATTCAAACGTTAACTGATCCAGTACTAACTTACAAAGATCAACTTGACACTTCCCCTGTGTGATTAATTACATAAATCACTTGACATTTTGAGACTCTTTGATTAATGGTATATAAAAGAATTCAGGGAAAAGTCACTGTTAGGTTGTAATGTTTGCATTCCACACAGATGGCTACCCCAAAGAGTGCACCAGCAGAGCTGCATTGAGCCCTGCCAGAATGTGCCCACTACAGCAAGGCTTTCAATGCCTAATTTTGAATCCCTTTCTTGACTGGTGCAACATTTGAAATCATTTTAGAAAATCCTCAAGCTCAGGTTCTTCTGTGTGTTAAACTGTAGGGGAGAATTGGCACATAGGAGAAGTGTTTAATCTTTTCCCCATCTACCACTTTTAAATCCTTCCACATGCCCCCCCCCCCCCATGCCCAGGCTTACTTTATGTCAGATGAGGGGAAAACAGGGAGAAGACAAATGAGAGGAGGATTGTTGGGAGAGGGGAGAGAAATCTGAGACCGAACTTGCTTACATTTCTTGGAGATTGTGCATCACCTTGCCTGTTTTCCCCCATTTATTCCCCCCCCAAAATACCTCAACATTTTAAACAAGGTTGTGTATTCAGATGCTTGATCACCCCACATTGTCCAGGCATCACTCAGATGTGATTCTGCAAAATCATGTTTTAATTTTAAATGTGCATTTTAAACACACATATAAAAATTTAGTTAAGAGCAAGATCTGAGTCCAGTAGTACCTTAAAGACCAACAAGATTTCCAGGGTGTAAGCTTTCAGGAGTCAAAACTCCCTCATCAGGTACCATAGCTGATGAAGGGATCTTTGGATGAAAACGCATGGTCACTTTATCCTCCTTTAATCCCTGTTTTAACCAGGATCGAACGCACATTAAGCGAAACGCATGTGTTCGATCCTGGCTGAATCCTGGCTGAAACAGGGATTAAAGGAGGATAAAGTGACCATGCGTTTTCGCCCTTTGACTCTCAAAAGCTTATACCCTGGAAATTTTGTTGGTCTTAAAGGTGCTACTGGACTCAAATCTTGTACTTCTGCCAGAACCTTGTTTGATCCAACATACGGTACCTACCCACCTGAAACTAAAGTCAGTTAAATATTTATTTATGAATTCTATGTTATGTAGTATTACAGGGGCATTTATGCACATCTGTTTTGTGGAGAAGGAGCAGAAAACACTAGCAACAACAATGACCCATTTATTGTATTGCAGTGATGTAGACGAGATAATGTGCATTGGTAACAGAAAGGTCACTCATATGTGGACAAAGGCATAAGAACTGCATAACAGGTAACATTCATTTGTTGATCGTGTACTAGTGAGAGTGAAAAGATGTGTGGCCTGAATCAGAGAAGTTAAGCACACCAATGTTATATAATTAGTACCTTCTCTCATTTGATCTTAGTTGTTACTGGAAGTATGCTGAAAGTAAGGTGTGTTACAATAACAACAGTCATACATGACCAAATAACACCAGTGGTGTTATGCTACATCAGTGTTATTTAGCTGTTTATATAGGACCTTTGGCCCAGGCTAGCCTGATCTCCTCAGATCTCAGAAGCCAAGCAGGGTCAGCCCTGGTTAGGATGGGAGACCACCAAGGAATACCAGGGTTGCTGTGCAGAGGAAGGCACTGGCAAACCACCTCTGTTCGTCTCTTGCCATGAAAACCCCAAAAGGGGTCGCCATAGGTCGGCTGTGACTTGATGGCACTTTACACACACACACACAGAGAGAGAGAGAGAGACACACACACACAGGACCTTTAAGAGCCACCAATAGAAAGTATAATTTTCATGCTGAGGATTCTCATCACTGTGGGGTAATGAAAACCACACAGATCTGCATTTGTAGAACACTCTACAAAGACAATCTGCTACAAGAAAATGTGGACCAAAGATACATTTCCAAATTTCCTCAACAGGTTATATAGTGGCTTAATACAGAAAAAGGGATAGTTGTTAAACACAAGATTGTTTACAGTATTTACGGCATTAATTTGCCATTGCAAAATAAAAAAGGTTATTTTTTTACATTCACCAAGAGTTGTAATTTTTAAAACACATGAAGAAACAGATGTCTGGCATTTAAACGGTTTGGGTTGTGGGTTTTTTTGCACATTTACTCCCTTTTTTGGAAAGAAGAACAAGAAGAAAGAAGAGCTGGTTTTTATATGCCAACTTTAAAACACATGAAGAAACAGATGTCTGGCATTTGAACGGTTTGGGTTGTGGGTTTTTTTGCACATTTACTCCCTTTTTTGGAAAGAAGAACAAGAAGAAAGAAGAGCTGGTTTTTATATGCCAACTTTAAAACACATGAAGAAACAGATGTCTGACATTTAAAGGGTTTGGGTTTGGGGTTTTTTTTTGCACATTTACTCCCTTTTTTGTAAAGAAGGAGAACAAGGAGAAAGAAGAGTTGGTTTTTTTATGCCAACTTTCTCTACCACTTAATGAAGAATCAAACTAGCTTACAATCACCTTCCCTTCCCTTCCTCTCCCCACAACAGACACCCTGTGAGGTAGGTGGGGCTGAAAGAGTGTGACTAGCTCAAGGTCACCCAGCTGGCTTCATGTGTAGGAGGGGAGAAACCAACCCGGTTCACCAGATTAGAGTCTGCTGCTAATGTGGAAGAGTGGGGAATCAAACCCAGTTCTCCAGATTAGAGTCCACCGCTCCTAACCACTGCTCTTAACCGCTACACCACGCTGGCTCTCTAAAGAGCTGCTCTTGCAGGAATGAAACACAATCAGCTGTTCAGGGAAGTTTCCACCAAAAGAGGCTAGTAGAGTACTTCCTTACAGTCAATCTGTTTTGGTTTCTTATGATTTAAAAAGAAGAGAGTACAGTAAAAGCAAGCAAAGAAAATAACTCTCACATGTATCAGATCCAGGCTTATCCACAGGAAATTGTTCCCCCTGATTCTCCCAAGATGTCAGATGCAGCCACTGATGCAGCAACAGACTCATCTCAGGTGTCCAAAAAGAGATACAGTTGAGGCAGTGGTCAAGTGGCATCAGATATAATCACTAAGAAACAAGCAGAGATCCCAGGGAAACATTTGGTCCAGTTCCAAAGCTGACCATGTTGAAAATCTGGTATTTGGGTTCAGACACATAAGCAGATCAGCTGGTCCAGCAATCAGAACAAACACTTAATGAGTCAGCAAGTTGTGTCCTTGAGGGTTTTCACTCCAGGAGCACTTAAGTTACAAAAAGAGCTTCAGGTGGCTTATACAAAACCAAATGCAATCAAGACATAGGACTCAAAGGAAAAGACAAAACTCTGACCAAGGTTAGGAAATTCTATTCCTGACAGTTGTGATGAACAAGTGCAGTTCACAAAATACAGAATACAGGAAAGGAAAGAACACTTCTCCACTTCACAGAGTGCAGAGAAGTTCCCAGAGTAGTACTTACCCAAAGCATCAGTGTGGCTTCAGCCTCCCGTCCTGTGCTATTTTCCTGACCTGAAATGGTTCTGGGAGCTTCTGTTTGGCCTATTGAGTAGACCCACAAGTGTACACGTGGGTTTGCCCAGTGGGCCAAATACTGCCCCAATTCACGAAGAGAATGCAGCTAGGGAGGCTGAAGACCTTTCTCTATGTGTGCCAAAGTTGTATGACTGCTCCAAAGAACAAAGGGTGGGGACCCTGGAATAGGGTTACCAACCTCCAGGTGGTAGCTGGAGATCTCCTGCTATTACACTTTATCTCCAGCCAATAGAGATCAGTTCACCTGGAGAAAATGGCTGCTTTGGCAATTGGACTCTAGGGCATTGTCCCTCCCCTCCCCAAAGCACACCCTCTTCAGGCTCTGCCCCAAAAATCTCCAGGTATTTCCCAACCCAGAGCTGGCAACCCTACTGATAGTGGTGTAGTATATCTATAAACCAAGGGCTCACACACTCCCTCCTTCTCCTCACCTGCTTGGGTTCTCTCTCTCTCTTTCTTTCCAATAAACCATAGTTTGCTGATATACAGGCACTCCCATCATTTGTTAACCACCATACGGAAAGGGACAAAGGTGCACACAAGTCTGTAGCACATTCATGGCCCTCCAGACTAAATGACCCTCAACCTATTGGCTTAACCTGCTTTATTTGATTATTATTGTGAGGATAAAATAGGATAACCCCATGCCCATTGTCTTGAACACCTTGGAGAAAGGGTAATGTAAGGAATACACTCAAAGACTGGGAAAACAAACCTAACTATAATCACTTTTGTGTTTGCATTTTTTTATTGGTATGTGATTCACCCATTATCTCACTCCCTCTTTCCCTCCTGGCCTGCCTACATATTAATTTAAAGTAACAGTCTGTTTGCCAGAGGAATTCACCTATGGTTTCAGCAAAATGTAATTACAAACTTTATGTGCACAGAAAAGGTGTCAAGTTTGGAATGGAATGTGTTGCTTGCTAGTATCTTATGTAGAAGGGGTTATGTCATCCTGACCTTAGGGTAGGAATGAGGCATTAAGTGAAGTCAGCAGCACAAGGTAAGGAGGCATCCTGTAATAACCTGGAATTTGGCAATTCTGCAAAGGTGGAAATCCAGGCCCACAGGCTCTTCAGAGAACCGCAAAACAGACGGCCCTATTTCATCATCTGAACACTGCCACCTCAGACAATCTTAAGCAGTACCTACAAGCTCAGGTCGATAGTCCTTTAGAGGTAGGAGGAAAGTCCTGACAATGCAAACTGCGATGAATATCAAGGCTCTCAAACCATAAAAATAATCTCTCTCTCTCTATGTCTGTGTATATAAAATGCTGTAACATTATTTTGTACTTAAACTTGCTGGTCAAATGACTGTAACTGAACTGAACTGTAACATTATTAGAGTTTGACTAGCCTGATCTCATCAGATCTCAGAAGCTAAGCAGGGGCAGCCCTGGTTAAAATTTGGATGAGTGACCTCCAGGGACTACCAGGGTCATGATGTGGAGGTAGGCAATGGCAAACCACCTCCTATCATCTGTTGCCTTGAAAACCCTACGGAGTCAGCACAAGTCAGCTGTGACTTGAAGGCACACAAGTACACACACATTTTTTAACATCTGGAGTTAGCAGTCCCTACACTCAGTCTATCTCCCAGGAGAACTAACTGACTTAGGCAACAGAGGATATTTTTTTTAGGTCTGCTCATAAAGTGAAATAAAAACAATAACCTCTCTTGCATTACACTGGCTGAAAATCAGGTGTTTTCACACAGTAGCTGGTTGTAAATGTTTGACCACACAAGACATGTCTGCTGCATAAGAATTTAATATAGAAAAGTAACTGTTTTAGAGCGAAAGAGAAGTATCTTTGAGTATATGCAGAATGCAATTCCTTTTTTTTTTAATTTTTTATTGATTTTTTTTATAATAAATAAAAAAAATAAAAAAATACAAAATATATAAAAAGAAAAAGAAAATAATACATGCCATTATAGAGTGTACAATTCCATTAATACATTGATACATTATTATTCATCTAAAAGTATATATTACGCCCTAATTCAAGCTCCCACCCCCCACCATAGTGCCCATCACCCATGGACTTCCGATGGAGTGTGTTGACAATAAAGAAAAATCATATTATTTTACATTAGTTGAAATCACAGTCTACTATAATTCGTTAACTATACTTTTAAATTCTGTTTTTGCCAATTTATCCCAATATGCAGCGGCCTTTAACCATGTAGTTTTAAATTCATCCATGTCTTTACCATGTAAAGATACTGTAATTTTGGCCATCCGCATATACATCCATAGTTTTTCTCTCCACTCTTTAATTGAAGGTTTATTTGTTTGCTTCCATTTTTTAGCAATAACAATCCTTGCTGCTGCAAAACTATATTGACATATGACTCTGTCACCTTTATCCAAATCTTTTTGTGGTATACCCAATAAACAAAAAGCGGGCTCTCTCTTAATTTTAACTTTAATCAAATTATTGGTCTCATTTATAACAAATTGCCAAAATCTCCTAATTTTTTCACAAAACCACCAAGTATGCATAAATGTACCTATCTCAGTGCCACATTTCCAACAAAACGCTTTATCATCTTTCTTCATTTTACTTAATAAGACCAGGGTTATGTACCATCTGTAAAACATTTTGTATAAATTTTCCCTTATTTCATTTGAAATAGTAAACCTAAATTCATTTTTCCATAACTTTTCCCAAATTTCCAAATCAATATTATAACCTAAATCTCTCATCCATTTCAACATAACCGGTTTGACCCTTTCCTGTTCTAAATTCAGTTCTATAAGTATTTTATAAATCCTTCCGATCAAGCCTTTATTACCCTTTAAAAGTATTGTCTCAAAGTTAGATTTGGTAGAATTGAAACCCAATCTATTATCTTTAATAAAAACATCTTTTAACTTGTAGTACATAAACCAGTCTTTTATTTGAAGTTGTTCACGTGTTTTCAATATCCATTCCCCATCTCTATAATCTAACAATTCTCTATAATTTTCACAGTCCAAATTTAAATGTGCTCCTCTTCTCATAAATGCTTCTATCGGATTTAACCACCCGGGAGTTTTATTCTCTAAAACGTCTTTATACTTATTCCATATTTGTAATAAATTTTTCCTAATTATATGTAAGTTAAATTCTTTGTTAACTTTCTGTTTCTCATACCATAAATAAGCATGCCACCCAAATCTAAGTTTATATCCTTCTAATTCTAATAGTTTTGGGTTCTCCAATAGAATCCAGTCCTTGATCCAGGTGAAACATGCCGCTTGATAGTACATTTTTAGGTCGGGTAATCCCAGTCCTCCCGTTTCCTTTAATTCTATTAGATTATTATATGCTATCCTATGTCTTTCTTTACCCCAAAGAAATCCCATAATATCTTTTTTCCAGTTTTCGAATATCTGTGCACCTGTCACTATTGGTAAATTTTGAAACAAAAAAAGCATTTTGGGTAAGACCATCATTTTAATTACTGAAATTCTTCCCCAAAGTGATAGGGGTAATTTTCCCCAACTTATCAAATCTTTTTTAATTTGTTGCCAGTGAGTTGTGTAATTATCCCGAAATAAGTTAAGATTATTATTCAATATCCATATGCCCAAATATTTGACTTTGTTTTCAATACTGAGTCCCGTCTTTTTGAGTAATATTTGTTGCTGTGGAAGAGTCATATTTTTAACCAATATTTTAGTTTTTGCTTTATTGATTTTAAAACCTGAAAGCTTTCCATAAACCTCCAAAATTTTATTCCATCTATCAAATTGTTCAATCGGATCAATCAAAAAACATACCAAATCATCAGCATATGCCCTGAGTTTATAATGATTTCTCCCAATTCGTAACCCTACTACATCATTAGACTTTCTAAGATTATTCAGTAAAATCTCTAAAACTAAAATAAAAAGTAAAGGGGAAAGAGGACAACCCTGTCTCGTTCCCCTTTGAATTTCAATCTTTGGTGATAATAATCCATTTACAATCAAATTAGCTGTTTGATGTGTGTATATAGCTTTTATAGCAGTTTTAAAACTTTCACCAAAATCCATGAAATCCAATATCTTAATCATAAACTGCCAATTAACATTATCGAAGGCTTTTTCAGCGTCCAAAAATATTAAAGCTATTGGTGTTGTGTCTTGCTCTGCATATTCTAAAATATCTATTACCACCCTTACATTCTGACTAATCAACCTTCCTGGCAAAAATCCAGCCTGATCATCATGTATTAATTGATTCAATACTCTTTTTAATCTGTTGGCTAAAATTGCTACATATAGTTTATAATCAATATTTAATAGTGAGATTGGTCTATAATTTTTAACTTCCAATAGATCTGAATTAACCTTTGGTATCAATGCTATATTTGCTTGATTCCATGTCTGGGGAATGATACCTTTTTTCAGCCCAAGATTCATCACTTCCAATAAATAGGGATTTAGTTGTTCTTTAAATATTTTATAATAATATGCTGTAAAACCATCTGGTCCGGGAGATTTATTCAGTTTGCTTTTTTTAATTGCTTGTTCCAATTCATCGTTAGTTATTAGGGAGTCTAACAGTTCTTTATGATCCTGTGTTATTTTTCCCCAAACCCATTTGGTAAGATAACCTTCCATCTCCGCGTCGGAGACTAGATTTTTTTTATATAAATCTGTATAAAATTTCACAAATGTATCAACTATGTCCTCTTTAACTCTTGTTATCTTACCATTCCTTCTAATTTGGGTTATTGGTAATTTTTTTTCTTTTTGTTTAAGTTGCCAAGCTAGCATTTTACCCGGTTTATTAGCGTGCTCAAAAATTTTTTGTTTATTATACATAACTTTTCTTTCTATCTCTTCAGCAATTAAGAATTCATATTGGTGTTGCCAATTTCTAATCTTATTCTGTTGTTCCTGTTTGGCTCCTTTATCTTGCAATCTGGTTAAATATCTTTCCGCTTGTTTTATTTCCTCTAGTATGAATTTTTTCCTTTTCTCCCTTTCCCTATAATATCTAGTATTTTGTTGAATTAAAATTCCCCTAATTACTGCCTTACCTGCATCCCAAACTATATCTTTAGTGGTACCTTTATCTATATTTTCTTTAAAATAGTTACTTATTTCCACCTTCAATTTGTCCACTATTTTAATATTTTTTAAAAGGAAATCATTAATTCTCCAGGGCTTGTAGCCTCTATTACCCATTTTAATTTTAACTAAAACCGCATTATGATCTGACAACACCCTGGGCAAAATCTCTGAGTTTTCCGCTTTCTCTACCAGACCCTTTGAAATCCATATCATATCTATCCTGGAATATGTAAGATGTCTCTGTGAGAAAAAAGTATATCCCTTTTTGTTACCATGCATCAACCTCCAGACATCAAACATATCCCACTGATCTACAAGAATGTCAAAATTCTCTGGTAATTTTCCTTCATTAATTGCTTTTTTCTTTTTCCCAGATCTATCAATCTTAGGTACCTTAACACCATTAAAATCCCCCATCCATATCATTTTTTCAGTAGCATATTCAGCTAATAATACTGTTAGTTTTTCATAAAATAACTTTTGATTTATATTAGGTGCATATATTCCCACAAGCAATATCTTTTGAAAATCACATAGTACTTCCAACATCAAAACCCTTCCCTCCGTGTCTTGGTAAATAACTTTTGGTTGGAATGAAGCAGGTATATACATGGCAATACCATTGGTTTTCTTACTATCATTACATGCTGTGAATAAGGTACCCAACCTTGTCTGTTCCAACCTATGTGCATCTCTTGGGAGTATATGCGTTTCCTGTAAACAAATAATACTAGCATTAGTTTTCCTTAAATGATGAAATATTTTCCTTCTCTTGTTGGGAGAATTCAATCCATTCACATTCCAAGATAAAACCTGTAACATATCAAATTTCAGTTAAAACCCATATTTCCATAGTCAATTTTAACATGCTTACCACCTACTACTGCCACCCCCACCCCCCTTCTTCTGTTCATTCTTCTGTATCGTCATTTGGGGAGTCCTCTGATGGAACTGTTGGTATATCTCCACCTCCAGAAGCTTCAGATGCCTTTTCTTCCTCTGTAGATTCTCTGGTTGGAACTTGTTTAGCTGCTTTAGAAGGTTTGACCAGTTCAGTGTCATATCTTCTTAAAAACTGGTCTGCCTTGTCCGCTTCAGTGAACTTAAACCTTTTAGCCTTAAATGTGAAAGAAAGACCCTGTGGGAATTCCCAACGAAATTGTATTCCACTGAGCCTTAGACATTGAGCAATCTCCATGAAATCCTTCCTTTTCCTCAGCAGTCTTGCAGGTATTTCTTTCATCAGTCTCAGAGACTCATCCCCAATCTTCAATGGTGTCTTGTAATGAGTGTTTAAAATTAAGTCTCTGTGACTTCTAGAAAACAATTGAAGCAGGCAATCCCTAGGTACTTTATTCCTTGTCGCATAAGCTGAATTTATTCTATAAGCTGTCACTATCATCCCTGCAATAACCTCTTCAGTTTCTTGTAAAAAGTCAGCCAGGAGGACTGTCAGAAATCGACGTAGGTCTCGTTCCTCAATTTTCTCTCTCAGGCCACGTATACGTAAAGAGGATTCTTTTATTTTAAGTTCCATCATCGCCATTTGGTCATTTTGCATCTCTTGTCTGTCAGCTGCAGATGTTATCGACATCTCCAAGGTATCCACCTTCTTCTTGATTTCTTTGGTCTCCTGTGAATTTTTTTTGAGCTTGGTTTCAACCTTATCTTGTCTGACAGCCAAAGATGAAATTGTATCTTGAAGAGCAGCTATTGCAGCTGAGTTCTGAGCTATGGTTACTGTATTCTGGGATAATTCCTGCCTCATTTCTGTGACATCCTGATGAGTCTTAGTTAGCAGTTCAAACACAGAGTTCAGAGTCACTTCAGGTTTTGCTTCAGGTTTAGTTTTTAAAGGCATCTTGGTTAAAATAGATGTAGATGTTATAGGAGAAGTTATCAGCTTGGGTGTCTGAGTTACTTGAGTCACAGAGGACCGTCTAATAGGAAGCTGTACCACCAACTTTGTATCCTTAAGAATGTCCTTAGTATGCTTCTCAGCCATTAGTAAGCTGGAAAAAAAACAGCTAGCATTTGTAATCCAGGGAGGAGTGGGGGGGGCAAAAGTTTCCTTTCAGGTCATTGTAAGATTTATTTAGATGGAGAAAAACAATTTGGAGAAACAATCACTATGACCACTAAAATGTGCTATGCCATGTCACTTGATTATTCTCCAACCATTTTCTTTTAAGTCAGAGATCTTCCTTGGCAGAATACTTTTCTTTTCAAAGTGCGTCACCAAACTGGCAAAAAGCCAAAAATCACAGAACAGAGCGTAACTGAATTATAGATGATTAAGAATTGTCTCTTATAGAAAGAAGTAATGCCACACACCCCAAGTTAATGATTGTAAAAATAAAAACTTGTTTATAATCCAAAATTAAAAGAAAAAATCGGGTCCCACCTCGCTCTCTCCTGCCGTCCCTTTAAGATGGCGCCGGCTATTCGCTGGAGTCCGCCAGAGCAACCGCCGCCAATTTCTTGGCGGCTATCGCTCCAATGGCGTTTCCAGCACCGGCACCCGACTCTGCATCCCCTCTTGCGCCGAGGGGTGCCGCTTGCCGGTCTCTTACAGGGCTGTTTGTGTGCCCTGCGGCAAGCGAACGGCGGGAGTGCGGCTTCGTGCTTGCGGCGGGGGGGGGGGTCGCCCGATCCGGAAGTCCAGAATGCAATTCCTGAACCAGTTAGTAGCTACACTTAACCTCAGCATAGTTACATCCTTCTAAGCCCATTGTCTTCTACATATTTAGAAGGGTAGGGTTGCAGTTCCAGTCTGGAATTTACATGTTAGATAGATCTTCTAGGCTCCAGCCTGACACGTCTCTTTAAGGAAGCAAGTCCTGTGTCTCAAAGCCAAACCAGAGACGTTTTCCTGTCTCCCCGCTGTCAGAGAATATACTGCAGGATCTCTTGCAATGTCTCCGGCAAGGAGCAGGAGCACCCTTCTTGGACTGGACACTTCTTCACCCCTAAACATATTGGATCCTGCAGATCAGTGATGCTTTCCTCCGGTGCAAGGAGCCTTCTGCTGATGCAAGACACTGGAGGGAAAGCTTCTTACACCAGCGAAGACTCCTTTGTGCCAGAGGAAAATGCAACTGTTAGGAGAATGGGTCTGAGGGACCTATCACTCCCAAGAGACCACTTGGATTACTTGTGCAAATGGGCAATAAGGATAGGCCTTCTGCTTCTGGCCCTGATAGTTTTTTCTTCCTCTTAGTGATATTTCAGAATTCATAATGGAAATATACAAAACTCTTTCTCATGGCATTTGAAAACCGCTTTCAGTTTTCCAGCCAGTCTTCTCAGCAATTGAATAGAGCCAGACAGTTCCATCAAGCTGTCTGGCACAACGCCTTGTCTCCACTTTCCTTGTGTCCAGTCTAACACTCACCATGGAAGAGGCAGAATGTTTAATATTTCAACTTAGATGTTTAATATTTAAACAGCAAGCTGCTTTTTTGGGGAATGCTGAGGCAGCACCAGAGAGAAGAGGGACATGTTATCAGGCTCTTTTCAGTACCACTGAATCCAAAATGTAAAAAGTCACTTATACAGGGCTTGATCCAAGATGAAGTTATAAAAAGGGTTATAGTCAATAAAACAGGAAGTGAAACAGGGCCTAACTGTGCCATCCTAAGCAGAGTTATGCCATTCTAAGTCCATGGAGGTCAATGGGCTCAGAATGGTGTAACTTTTTAGGACTGCTCTGCAAGTCTCTTAGGCTGTATCCTTTATTTTAGGAGGGAGAGAGTCTAAAGACATTTTAATCCATGTCACTGAAAATATTTCTTTTATTTCCTGCTCCTGGCATGCATGTGAAACCTGCACTGAATAGCACGTACATTTGGTTTTTAAATGCCTGGCTTCTGTTTCCTATTTTATTTTATTACATCCTCTGTGGAACTCAGAGCAGCTTACACGAGGTTATTCCACTTTATCCTAATATTTTATCTCAGGTAGCAGGTGTTGGAGACCTGGTGCCAGTCAGAGCAGAAGAGAGTATACCAGATGGACAGATGGATTTGACTCCGTCCATACAGGGCAGTTTCATATGTCAATCAGTTCCACAACCCCATGAAAAAAGGCTGGCCTGACAGAGAAAGAGACTGACCATGGCTTCCTAGAAAGTTTCATTGCTGAGCCGGGTTTTGAACCATGGTGCCTGTCCGGCTCGCTATCCTCCATTCACATTATTACGATA